>NC_134236.1:125608600-125911630 GCF_965152275.1 Natator depressus
GCAGGCTCCTCCTCCCTCCCCTGCCTCCTGAACACCACAAACCAGCTGATTGCCGCAGGCAGGAGGAGCCTGCGTGCTGTGTCCTTGCTCCTCCTCCTGCTCCCCTCCCTCCTGCCTCCTGAATGCCGCAAGCCAGCTGATTGCTGCGGGAGGACACAGCATGCTGAGTAAAGGCGGAGGAGGAGGGGGGGGGAAGAAGAGGCAGGTTAAGGAGGGGGGCTTAGGGGAAGGGGTGCAGTGAGCAGGACGAGGGTTGAGCCCCCGCCTCTGGTGCTTGCAGAGTAGGGGGAGCTGCCGCTGCTGCTGCGCAACGTGCTTCTCCTAGCCTACAGCACCTTCAGCCTCCTGGCCTGCCTCATTGTCTCCAGTGCCAGTGGGCTGTGCCTGTGTGGGGTAAGGCGGGGGCACCTCCCAACTATAGTACTGTACTGTACGGCCAAAAAAAAAAAATTTCCCTGGAACCTAACCGCCCCCCCCCCCATTTACATTCATTCCTATGGGGAAATCAGATTTGCTTAACACTGTTTCACTTAAAATCATATTTTTCAGGAATATAACTACAACATTAAGTGAGGAGTTACCATACTCCAAACAGGGCCAGATTAGGCAACCACCTGTCCCAAATTAGGCGGCACAGTCCCAAAATGCAGAGTTAAAGCCCCAGTCCTGGGCTGAATGACTCTGGGACAGCATTTGTCCCAGATTCCCTATGGCACCGCTCCACAACTGCCCCAGGCTCAGAGGCAGTGCCAGCCTCTTCCTGGTGGGGGAGGGGGCTGAAGTGGGTGGGGCCTTGGGGGAAGATGAGGAACAGGGCTCCTGCATGTGTCCTGCTTTTGCCTTTTGAAAAGGTGGGCACTCTAGGCTAGTTCTACTTAAAACACACATAAGAAGCCGTGGGCCCTTCAACTCCCTCCACCCACACACAGTATCTCTTGCCTATAAACCGTCTTGCTGTAATAAGAATTACTGGTATCTACAGGCACAGGTAAAGGTTGATTTGTTAGTACAGTTGATTCAAAAGTATTTGATGTAAGTAGTGAGCACAAGTAAGTTAGCACAAAGCTGTTCAGGATTCACTAACCCTGTGAGAAATCTTGAAGTTAAAAGCATAACAAGAACCCATGGCTGGAAGTAAAGTCAAATTCAAATGAGAAATAAGGCACACATTTTTAAGAGTGAGAGTGCTTAACCGCTGACACAAATTAAGAAGAGAAGTGGCACATTCTCCATCTCTTGTCTTCAAAGCAAGACTGGGTGTCTTTCAGGAAGATAAGCTATTGCCGTACACAAGTTATGGGGCTCAGTACAGGAGTTACGAGGTAAAATTCTATGGCTTGTGTTATGCAGGAGTTCAGACCAGATGATCATAATGGTCTTTTCTGGTCTTCAAATGTATGCATGTGGAAAGAGACACAGAAGTTTCAGGATGTCTACGTTTGAAGGAAACTTGACATATTTCCAGACTTAGTTTAGTTCACTGGTGACGACATACAGTCACTGTCACCTAGGAAATGAAATATGTTGCCATAGGAACCTCAAGACTGCATTATTACACAGCTTCAAAATATTGACAGTTGGAAGAAGGCCTCTTCTGATAGTAATATTTATTAAGAAAAAACTTTGGGTAACAAATAACATATTAGGTTTTATGTGGAATGGCTCAGGAGAAAGAAGTGCATCTTAACATAAAATACCTCTGTGGTATTAACCCTTTGGGGAAAAGTGCATAGACAGTTTTAAAATAAAAGAAGCCACTGCCTCCTATAATAATTGTAGATCCTGTAAAGGTAATTTTATTGAAATGTATGACGCTCTACTTGACTTGAATTTCAGGAGTTGCCCAATTCACATGCTGGATCCTCTTACATAGTTTGACACATCTCCTGCTATAAACCATAGGCCTGTTTTGTTAGTGTATGGAAATTGAAACCCCCAGTTTGATACTATATGCACAGAGCTACATTTACTATATGTTGTCTTTGGAATTTCTTCACTATTTCTTTATACAGCAATGTTCTTGGAACTACCATGAAACAGCATAAAGGCTCAATCCAGCCTTCAATAGTTTTGCAGACATAAAACTTTATAGCAGCTGCATAATCAGCAATTGCTCAAGAGCAGTGGTCAGTTGTAATATGCACATCATAAAGTTGGTTAGTTTTGGCAACAATCTGGAAATGCT
Organism: Natator depressus; assembly: GCF_965152275.1. Taxonomy (NCBI): domain Eukaryota; kingdom Metazoa; phylum Chordata; order Testudines; family Cheloniidae; genus Natator; species Natator depressus. Next base: position 125,610,786 of record NC_134236.1, read on the forward strand.
TCCAGACAAATAATCTGCATCGGGGGGATAAAAAATGATTTTTTTTTAAAATGAATTTCTTTTAAATCGGATTTTTATTTAAATTAAATATAGGTTTATTTTTTGAAAAACTACTTAAAATTAAATTTAAAAATTGGCAACCTATGTAAAGGCCTAAACTTATTGTAATCTATGAAAATCATTTAATTACATAAAATAATATTAAACACTACATGTTTGTTGGCAAGTTTGAAAGGAAGTCAAACCACTGAACAGGTGACGTCACAAGCTAAGCACCTAGAACCAGAATTTGTTGATGTGCTAAACTGGGTTTTGACAGCAGTAGTCTTTTTCTGCAAGTGCAAAGAGAATGTCTTCATTTCAAATGATTCAACTAGTTTAGTTCAATCACTAGTTCAGTCAAAATTAAGAAACCTATCGGGAGCTGAAAAAGCAGGAAATATAGTTTTCCTCTTCCAATATACAAACAGAAATCAGAAGTGAGATGGTGAGATCTACCAGTTCTAAAATCTTGAAGGCCACAGTGACCAATAACAATCGGTTCAATTCTTTAATAAGAGATATACTTCTGTAAGCACGTGGCTTGCCAGTTGGCATGCCCCATGCTGGCTGAGTATGTAGGGTGGCCAGTTTTCGACTAGGAAGTCAGACACCCAAAATCTGGTTACTGCAGGCAGGGGAGGCCCAAGTCATCAATCATGCCAATCCCTACTCAGCCAGGGCCACCACCTACCAACATCGGGTGGCTGCAGCTCCCAGCCCTAGCTCTGCAAGTGAGTCCCTCCCAACCCACGGAAGGGGAGGGGAGAGGGGTAAAGCAGTGAGCGACAAAGGAAAAGAGAAGAAAATGGTGACAGGGCTTCAGGGAAGGGGCAGGGCAAGAGCGGGGCTTTGGGGAAGAAGCGGATCCTCAGGGGGAAGGGGCATCACTCCTAAGAAAGTTTTATTTAATAAAAACAGTTTAAAATGCTGTATTTTGTGCATTTGAATTTCCACCCAAATACAGCTTGACACAAGACAATTAAAAAATGAATCAAATATTAAACAAGAAATCCATCATTCACCATTGTCTAACAGAATAAAAAAAATGTAAAAATTAAGAATCTGAATAAATGTGAATTAATCTACATAAATTGCTTAAATAAATGTGTATAGATATAGTGTAGCCTCCTGGCTAGCAAAAATAAGCACCAAATTTAGTGTAAAGGCTCTATTTATTTGCAAATCAACATATTTTAATGGCTACCAACTAATGAGAATCAACCTTTCTTTAGGAAAATAAGTAAGGAATAAAAATGCAAAACATGATTAAAATTGATTGTTTAAATAAAGGTTTCCTGCTTGATGATTTAAATCATGATTAAAATCGGTTATTTAAATCATTTGATTTAAATCAATCCACTCTGCCAGCAGCATTAAAATGATTATTCAGAAAGGAACTTTTCCAACCTGCCATCTCCACAAACTAAAACTAAACTAAAAGCAACTCTTTCCACCCTTTCATTGTGCTAGGAGCATATCCTCAGCCCTCTCCAAAATCCTTATCAAACAGATTTCTTTAGCAATGTATGTCACCAAATCCATGGTGTTTTGGATCAAGCAGGGGAGCTAGTTCCAGAGTCCTGGAGCCATATGGAAGAGTAGTAATATTATGAAAGCACTATGTAATGAAAGTGTAAAATCCTCCAATCCAATCAGTATGGCAAGTCTCCACTGTGATATTCCACTCTCCTTATATGCTTGGAATTGTACTGACATCAGTGGAATTTCCACGTTTGTATGGAAAGCAGAATATCGGCATTGAAACAACCCTCCTGGTTCCAAGGAATCCCCATCTGGGTTACTCGATATGATCCGGATTTCTTGACAGTTATAAGGCAGCACCACTGGCACAGGTTTTTGTGAGTCATAAGATTATATAGAGATTGTAACCTGAAGGTATCATAGAGTGGGTATGGTTTAAAAGGTTTTCTAAAAAACCCTACAAAATGGATATTATTACTGACCCTATTGGTATTCCCTATAAGTTCAAACCAGTCGTAGCTTCTCCTGTTGGTTAAAATAAAAAAGGCAAAAGAAAAACATTGAGCCCACTGTATATAGTGTATGATGCTTTCTCACAATAAAGAGCTTCTGTACTATATGGTCAAAAGAGGAATAAATGCCTCTTCAGCTGAGAAGAGCACAGTTCCATACGTTCTCGCCCATCCCCGAGGCAAATTATATTTTTTTGTTTGGTTTGGGGCAAGTGGGGGCAGAATCTGCAGAAAATTGAGGGCAGGGTCATAATGAAATATTTATTTAAACTTTATTTTTGTAAGATTCAAAATATTTTCATCTTTCCTTTTTCAGATAAACATGCATTGTAATTTCAAGACATTTGCCACAGTCTCTCAATGAACTGTGTGACATGCCTGGGTAAGCAGCCTTTTATTATTATGGTCACCACTTTTACAAGACTTATTTTAGTAAATAAATTTTGTACAATGTATACCTTGCGAGTTATCATTTGAAATATCATAATCTGCTGAATATTATTGTCCTGGTAAAACATGTGTATCAGTATTGTATGTCAAGTTACAAGATTCTACTGTATAACATTGTTATAACATGCCCCAAGGTTAAGAAAAGCAGGCCCAAACCAGTTTTTCAGAGATAAAGACTCACTGGCACCACAACCAGGCGTTAAAGAGCTAACACTGGCTTAAGGAGCCATTCTCCAGCAATGGGAAGGCGTAAACAAGGAATTTACATTTCATCCCAGGGACAGTTCAACCCTCACGTCCACAAGAGACTACTTGTCACCTGCACCCCAGCTGGGGGTAACCCTCAAAGAGGGGAGAGTGGTAGAAATATGAGAGACAGTGGTCTCCACTCCACCTCTCTCTTCCTTGATGTCATGAGCAGAGATGTACAGTAAAAGAGCTGAAGCAAGTGGAAGGAGTCCCAAACTGAAAGGAGACCCAGCCTGTGAAATTTACTGCAGCATACGGGGAGACAAAACTTTTTGCTTTTAAGTTCACTTAGCTTGTTAAGTTAGGTATTAGCTTGAGTTTTACCCTTTTATTTTCTTTTGTAACCAATCCAGACTTTTATGCTTCATCACTTGTAATCACTTCAAATCTATCTTTCTGTAGTTAATAAACTTATCTTATTGTTTTATCTTAACTAAACTAGTGTGTTAGAATCATAGAATATCAGGGTTGGAAGGGACCTCAGGAGGTCATCTAGTCCAACCCCCTGCTCAAAGCAGGACTGATCCCCGACTAAATCATCCCAGCCAGGGCTTTGTTAAGCCTGACCTTAAAAACTTCTAGGGAAGGAGATTCCACCACCTCCCTAGGTAACGCATTCCAGTGTTTCACCACCCTCCTAGTGAAAAAGTTTTTCCTAATATCCAACCTAAATCTCCCCCACTGCAACTTGAGACCATTGCTGCTTGCTCTGTCATCTGCCACCACCAAGAACAGCCTAGCTCCATCCTCTTTGGAACCCCACCCTTCAAGTAGTTGAAGGCTGTTATCAAATCCCCCCTCACTCTTCTCTTCTGGAGACTAAATAATCCCAGTTCCCTCAGCCTCTCCTCTTAAGTCATGTGTTCCAGTCCCCAAATCATTTTTGTTGCCCTCCGCTGGACGCTTTCCAATTTTTCCACATCCTTCTTGTAGTGTGGGGCCCAAAATTGGACACAGTACTCGAGATGAGGCCTCACCAATGTCGAATAGAGGGGAATGATCAAATCCCTCGATCTGCTGGCAATGCCCCTACTTATACATCCCAAAATGCCATTGGCCTTCTTGGCAACAAGGGCACACTGTTGCCTCATATCCAACTTCTCGTCCACTGTAACCCCTAGGTCCTTTTCTGCAGAACTGCTGCCGAGCCATTCGGTCCCTAGTCTGTAGCCGTGCATTGAATTCTTCCGTCCTAAGTGCAGGACTCTGCTCTTGTCCTTGTTGAACCTCATCAGATTCCTTTTGGCCCAATCCTCCAATTTGTCTAGGGCCCTCTGTATCCTATCCCTACCCTCCAGCGTATCTACCTCTCCTCCCAGTTTAGTGTCATCTGCAAACTTGCTGAGGGTGCAATCCACACCATCCTCCAGATCATTTATGAAGATATTGAACAAAACCGGCTGCAGGACCGACACCTGGGGCACTCCACTAGATACTGGCTGCCAACTAGACATGGAGCCATTGATCACTACCCGTTGAGCCCGACAATCTAGCCAGCTTTCTACCCACCTTATAGTCCGTTCATCCAGCCCATACTTCTTTAACTTGCTGGCAAGAATACTGTGGGAGACAGTGTCAAAAGCTTTGCTAAAGTCAAGGCACAACACATCCACTGCTTTCCCTTCATCCACAGAGCCAGTTATCTCATCATAGAAGGCAATTAGATTAGTCAGGCATGACTTGCCCTTGGTGAATCCATGCTGACTGTTCCTGATCACTTTCCTCTCCTCTAAGTGCTTCAGAATTGATTCCTTGAGGAGCTGCTCCATGATTTTTCCAGGGACTGAGGTGAGGCTGACTGGCCTGTATTTCCCAGGATCCTCCTTCTTCCCTTTTTTAAAGATGGGCACTACATTAGCCTTTTTCCAGTCATCTGGGACCTCCCCCGATCGCCATGAGTTTTCAAAGACAATGGCCAATGACTCTGCAATCACATCCGCCAACTCCTTTAGCACTCTCGGATGCAACACATCCGGCCCCATGGACTTGTGCTCATCCAGCTTTTCTAAATAGTCCCGAACCAATTCTCTCTCCACAGAGGGCTGGTCACCTCCTCCTTATGCTGTGCTGCCCAGTGCAGTAGTCTGGGAGCTGACCTTGTTCGTGAAGACAGAGGCAAAAAAAGCATTGAGTACATTAGCTTTTTCCACATCCTCTGTCACGAGGTTGCCTCCCTCATTCAGTAAGGGGCCCACACTTTCCTTGGCTTTCTTCTTGTTGCTAACATACCTGAAGAAACCCTTCTTGTTACTCTTAATATCTCTTGCTAGCTGCAACTCCAGATGTGATTTGGCCTTCCTGGTTTCACTCCTGCAAGCCCGAGCAATATTTTTATACTCATCCCTGGTCATTTGTCCAATCTTCCATTTCTTGTAAGCTTCTTTTTTGTATTTAAGAGCAGCAAGGATTTCACTGTTAAGCCAAGCTGGTCGCCTGCCATATTTACTATTCTTTCAACACATCGGGATGGTTTGTCCCTGTAACCTCAATAAGGATTCTTTAAAATACAGCCAGCTCTCCTGGACTCCTTTCCCCCTCATGTTATTCTCCCAGGGGATCTTGCCCATCAGTTCCCTGAGGGAGTCAAAGTCTGCTTTTCTGAAGTCCAGGGTCTGTATTCTGCTGCTCTCCTTTCTTCCTTGTGTCAGGATCCTGAACTCAACTATTTCATGGTCACTGCCTCCCAGGTTCCCATCCACTTTTGCTTCCCCTACTAATTCTTCCCGGTTTGTGAGCAGCAGGTCAAGAAGAGCTCCGCCCCTAGTTGGTTCCTCCAGCACTTGCACCAGGAAATTGTCCCCTACATTTTCCAAAAACTTCCTGGATTGCCTGTGCACCGCTGTATTGCTCTCCCAGCAGACATCAGGGTGATTGAAGTCTCCCATGAGAACCAGGGCCTGCGATCTAGTAACTTCTGCGAGTTGCCGGAAGAAAGCCTCGTCCACCTCATCCCCCTGGTCTGGTGGTCTATAGTAGACTCCCACCACGACATCACCCTTGTTGCTCACACTTCTAAACTTAATCCAGAGACTCTCAGGTTTTTCTGCAGTTTCATAGGGTTAAAATGTGTGGGAAATGCCACTTGGGATAACAAGGCTAGTACATATATAATTTTCCTTTGATGAAATGATAGGCTTTCTGTGAGCTTGCATTGTTCAGTAATGTGCTAGACATTACAAGATGCATGTTTCTTGGGAGACAAGATTGGGACAGCATTTGTGGGTGTCACCCTGTATGTAAATCATGAGTGACTGGTTAGAGTGCTCATGTATTTAGCTGGGAGTGAATGTGCATGCTGAAGGCTATGTGAACAGGCCAGAAGTGGATGTTCTGGCAGCAAAGCAGTGTAAAAGGCACCCCAGGCTAGAGATTTAAGGGGACCCAGCTGTTCAGTGGTCCAGATTGTACCCTGGGCAATGCCACACTTTCTCATCTCTCTAGTTGCCCCTCACAAACAATCAATCTGTTTTACTCTGGCCATCATATGGAAGCCACCCTTTTCATTACAGGCAACATCCTCCTCCTTTCTGCTGAATGCTCCATTTCCTCATCATGTCTTGACATCAGTACAGCCTTTCATACTGCAGAGCATTCCATTTTCTTTGACAGCCTCCATAGCTATATATGCATCCCTACTTCCCGACTGAGATGGTTCTGCTCCCCCATGCTCTTTCCCCACCAAGGTGGAGGCTCTTCCTGTATGGTATGAAGTCCCAAAATTGAATTTTCATGCCTCTGTTCCTTTCCCTCTACTTTCTCCTCAGTGGTTATCTTAGCCCTACCTTTAAACTAGTTAACCACTTTCATACCGATACCACCCAACAACTTCAATGCCTTTTCTATCATTTACCTTCTGGGGATGTAACACACAAAAGGGATAAAGCATTGTTAACCAGTCAGAGTATATATGCAAAAAAGAGTGCATCCTGGCTGGGTGTGGATGAGTTCACTACGTTCACTTCTGATAAGCAATCAGACACCATCTGCAAATCTCTACTTCCCAAATAGCTCATTCGAGATGAAATAGTCTCTCCTACAGAATATTAGCTTAAAGAAGGGGGGGGAAAGGCTGCTTTTGCAATGTGGCTAAAATGGAAATATTCCCAGACATTTTTGTCAAGAATGCAACAACATATATTTTGATGTCTAAGTGTTCTGAGTACAGGTGAACCTGGAAATGTCTCCATGGCATGTACAAGGCAACCAGGATATACACATTCCAGGAACCTTTTTCTTGGACTTCTCCTCTAAGTATTCTCAAAAACACCTACCACAGTAGTTCCTAGGCATTGTATAATATATGGGACACAACAAAGAAGCTATTGAGGACTATCCAGAGTGCAGTCAAATTTTACACCTTGCGCTTGGTTTAATTACAAGTTTCTGCCATTCAGACAGACACCTAACTTCCTACTTTTCGCATTGTTTGTGGAAGAGGTGGGACCAACATCAGGTCCTGACGATAGCAAATGAGGGACTTAGATTTCTTTGAGAAGGTGATACAGAGCTTAGGGTGAGATGTAATAATCAGCAGACACAATGACCTCCTCATCCTCAAGTTTATACCTGGCTATAATATGTTCCAAAATTCAGTCTGGAAATGGAAGCAATACCAGAAGGATCAGTGAATCTGAGCAACCAAAGGAGGTAGCAGCGGTAGAGAGAAGCACTGGGGCCTCTTGTACTCCCCAATTAAAGTCTGGAGTCTGAATCTCTTCTTCCTGAGGCGAGAGACAGGAGCATTAAAAATTCTCTAAAGGGCTGAAGAGTTATCCGGAGGCTGCCGGCTGAGTGATCTGAGACTCTGCGAAAAGCCTGTGCAGTAGGTGTCAATAAGAACTGATGACAAATTATGACTAATAGTTAAAGTATTTTTGTATCATTGTTTATTTCTCCTGCCTCCCCCCCCCCCCGTATTTCTTATACATACTAAAACCCATCTTCCCCCAACAATTGTGGCTGCTGCTCTAAGGAATAGTAAGCAAGTAGGGAAAAGCTGTCTAAACTAAGCAACCAACCTCATAAGCTATATCATCATCATACACAGATCAGCCCCCAAACCGGATATAAACAAAACAGGGGCTATTTGGTAGCAGTGTAATTCATTTTAAAAATTTCCCCCCTCTAAAATTAAGAGCACCAAATTGCATGTGGCAGTCACCTATGTCAGGCAGGTCAAGCTATATTAAATTCCCATTCAGTCAACATGTATTGTCCCTTGAGCTAAAGTCAAGATTTACCTCTCAGATGATACATTTTATCACCTCAAGAGAACTCAAGTCAATGGCCAGACTCAGCTGCAGGTTACGCTGGCACCTACAGGGCTTCTGCAGTGGGAAGTTTACTCATAAGAGGTATTGCAGTGAATTATTATCCAGCAGGGGTCTCACAGTTGGCCAGCACATTTTCAAGGGTGGCTGGTAGGTGACTTGGCCAGAGCAACATGAAGATGGTCTGAATCAGTAACCCCAAGTGACCTCAGCATCTCCTGTGAAGCCCATTCACAAATTAAAGCTGCCTTCCCCTGGCAAAATTTGAAGGGGAGAGCGGTGTTACAAACATTGCTTTCCCTCGCTCCAGAAGTGAAGGCCCTATAGAGTGCTGCAGCCCCTGTTGTCATAAGAGATGCAATCTGTGCCCATACATCTGCACCAGCAGATCAAGCCCAGTAACTGCTTAGTATTGAACTATGTAAAGCATTGGGGAATGTTTCTTTTAAAGATGCTATATAAAACAAAGGCCTGACCTGCCCCCATTGAAGTAGTTTGCCATTGGCTTCAATGGGAATATGATCAGGACCTAAATCTGGCTGATACCACAAACCATTACAATCAGCCTGATATTTGCCTTTCATTCATTTGCACATTCTAATCCTAATAATTATTACTACTAGAAAATTGTTGTCAGCTTTCCATAATCCTTAAAAGGACTTTTATGGCACTGACCTCACAGTCATGAATTACTACTGCTCAACTTACTTCTAAACTGCCCATCACTGAAGTGTCAGCATTACTGGTGTCATTTTTATAGCCCCTCTCAGGCTGTGGAGTCACTGGTTTCTCTCCCTAGCAGTGGGAGGCTTTGCTACGTCATGTTATGTATAAATAATTGCTCATCAGAAGATAAGCAGTTTTACCCAACACACCTTCCATGCCCTTCCAACCACTGAGAAATATGGGTATCCAGCAGAGCAGCAGGCCTTTGAAGCATTAATTTTAAAAATGTTTTTTGTTAAACCTTAAAAACAGATTCTGTTCTGTGGTCAAATACAGAGTACGCAGACAAGCCTGTGCACCTTTAAACCTAATATATGGGAACTTCTTAAATACTTGCAATGTCAAAAATACAGTGAGCTGAAATAAGAAGTTCCAGAATCTCTGCAAGTAGAGAGAATTGCACATGCTTAGTTCTTAATCTGTCCAGAAGAGGGCAATGGTACACATACAGAGAAACAAGTTTTATTTAAAAAAAAAAAGATATTTATAAAAAATGTAGTATAAGCATAAGAATGCTTACAAAAATGGTTTAGCACCTTGTATATTGTCTATAAATTTTAATTCAAAATGTTTGCTCCTCCAGAGTTTTTAGGTTTTCCCCTCTTCCAACAAGATAAGACGCTGATCTTAAAAAAACAAACACACACACCCAAAGATGTAAAGCTATTTAGCACCCATTTTTGGGAATCAGACCTCCAACCACTGATGCAAGTACAGAACTGCAACTTTTAGCCTTCAATACAATTAGGGTGCCTAGAGATTTCAGGTAAGGCTGCAAAGTGAGTGCAAGAAGCACTTCCCCCGCCCCCACCCCACAAAACAACAACAAAAGCACAGATTTTAGTTGCTAAAAAAAAATAGCACTTAGTTTTTTGTTTGTTTGTTTAAAATTGGAGCAGTCACTCTGGTCCAGAAGAATGCAGCATATTGGCATCTTAAACAAGGAAAATGTCTTGTCTTTAAAGGAGACTAATAGTTATTTAATAAGTTTTGAAAATCTTGTTATTTAGATGCACATATTTGCAGGGAGATTTATTGCAGCAATCAAACTTATTTTCTTGCCATTCTCAAAAATTATCAAAATCCCTCTAAGTGAACCAAACCCGGTCTTTTCTGTAATACATTTACTGTTATTTCTTCCTTGCATTAACATAGCACCTAGGGAGCCCATTTGTGGTCCACGACCACATTGTATTAGGTGCTGTACAAACAGAGCAACGAGACTGTCCCTATCCCACAGAGCTTCCCACTTAAAGTACAAGACAGGAGACAACAGGCAGATGTAGACAGATGGGGAACACAAGGAAACATGAACACAGCACTGATAAGTGGGTTGGAACAATTTTGTCAAAACAGTTTTTTGTTGGAAAAAGCTGTTTCAATGAAAAGGAAATTTTTCTGTGAAACTATTTCATTAAAACACAACCAGAAGAGAGTTGAATGTAGAAAGATAAGATGTTTCATTCAGTACTAAGTAGCAGATGACCGTAGTGGTTTAATAATAAAAATATAGAATATTCTATTATCATATTTTTGAAATCGTAGTACAGTAGAACCCCAGGGTTACAAACATCAGAGCTATGAACTGACCGGTCAACCACACACCTCATTTGGAACCGGAAGTACACAATCAGGCAGCAGCAGGGACAAAAAAAAAAAAAAAAAAAAAAGCAAAAAAGCAAATACAGTACAGTACTGTGTTAAATGTAAACTACTGAAAAAAAGGGGAAAAAATTTAAAAAAAGATTTGACAAGGTAAGAAAACCGATTCTGTGCTGGTTTCGTTTAAAATTAAGATGGTTAAAAACAGCATTTTTCTTCTTCTTCATAGTAAAGTTTCAAAGCTGTATTAAAGTCAATGTTCAGCTGTAAACTTTTGAAAGAACAACTATGAAGTTTTGTTCAGAGTTAGGAACATTTCAGAGTTATGAACAACCTCCATTCCCGAGGTGTTCGTAACTGAGGTTCTACTGCAATAGCACTGACATGCCATGAAATAACATACAAATATAAAAAATGAAAAAAGCCAAATAAAATTCAGAAAAAAGTTTTGAAATCCAAAATGAAATTTTGATTTTTTTCCATGGGAAATTTCAAAATTCCTTTGAAACAAAAATTCTGAGTTCCAACCAGCTCTAATAAGTGGTATTCACAGCACACCAGCTGCCTTCCCTTGTCAACTTTTTGTAGCCACCATGGCAAAGGACAGTTTCAAGGAGGAATTTCCAGGAGGCAAAGCAAAGACTGGAGTCCACACTTGGACAATGGGTAAGAGATTCTAGGTAGGGAAGGGGGTAGGCCATGAAGGGCCTTAAAAACAAAGACAAGTAGTTTGTGTTTGGTGTAGTAGAAAACAGGAATCCAGTAGAGAGGTGGTGTGGTCAAAACAACAAAATCCTCACAGCAGCAAAGTTTTGAATACTACAACTTACTATTCTGTGATGACCAAAAGCTAATAACTTCTGAATTCCTATGGATTAATCTGCCCTCATGGAATATTGCCCTGAAGTCTAGTGAGGATTCTCTCTTCTTATTCAAAACCCTAACAGATCCCTTTGCTGAAGGAGTGTTTAAAGTGTTTTAATTACAGCAGGAGTGTCTGTCTGAGCAACTAAGTTTTCATTCAACTAAAGCTGCCTAGTTGGAAAAGAAACAGCTCCCACCGTTGCCCTCTGAAGGTTAGTTGTATGACAATGTTCGTAGCTCTCTTCATTCTCGAGCACAATAAACATACCTTTGCCAGGGCCTGATCCTGAAGATTTTATTCACATGAATAGACCTCACTCATGCAAGTGATTGTACTGAACTGTATATGCACAGCTCATGAGTAACCGTTGGCAGGATCAGGCCTCATCTGCACCCAGTTTCATAGTGCTTGATTAAAGCAAAGACATGTGTCTAGGGCCAAGCAACTCAGCTTTCATTAAAAAGTGTGTGTGTGTGTGTGTGTGTGTGTGTGTGTGTGTGTGTGTGTGTGTGTGTGTGTGTGTGTGTGTGTGTGTCCCTCCAAGCCCTCTCTTGGTTGCCAAGAACAACCTTGAAAATTTGAAGCGAGTACTGTATAACTGATGCAGTGCTGACTGACTGTCTGCAGAGAGACAGAGGAGGAACTGCCCCATTTATTTCAATGGGTTGTTAATGCAAATCCACAGCTCTAGGGTGGCTCACAGGCACAACTCTAGCAGAGGAGTCTCTGGGAAGTGCAAACCTTCATGGTCATCGTCCCATCATAGCTGCACAGGGGTGGTTCAGCAAATCCTCATCACCAACAACTCCTGACCTCAGTTCACTTGAGTATCTCCTCTGAGACAGATCCAGCTCATCTTAAGAGAGGACCAGGGAGTGGGGGGAGAGCAAGCTTGCTCAAAGAACAGAGCCAGAAACCCCTCTTCCCCAAGATGACTTGATTAAAGACTCTGGTTCCTCAAGGAGGGTTGGGACCACGGCATGGGGTGCAAGGCCAAGAGACGGCTCTTACTGGAGTTTGCCTAAGGCCCTGAAATGCCTTAATCTGGCCCTGCAGTTCAAAAATGTTGCACTTGTCCAATTCCATACGTGCCAACTTCCACCAAAGTTTTTAATTTTTACTTCTCCAAATAGCATGCACTATTTTGCAAATCTAGTCTTGAAAGTCTATATATAGAGCCAAATTCTACCACTCCTCTCTTCCTCTGCTACTGAAATCAAGACAATGGGATTGCATAGGTATGACTGACAACAGAGTAATTCAGGGATGAATTTGGAACTCTTATATTTTTCCCAAGGTTAAAATACTATATGGAAAACCATTGTGCTCTTTTTTGTCGTAAGTGTTCTTGCTGGACGGAAGATAAATTAGTTAATTAAGTGACACAGCTGCATTCCTATCAGGTGCATTGAGAGAAGGAATCTTAAGCAGACCTTCTGAAGGTATTTTAATAAATGTTCATTTTCTGAACAGATGTAAAAAATCCTGCTGCCATCTAGTAAAATCAAAAGTGGAAACCAAAACATATTCCACAGCATACTCATATTCCACATACTCACAGTTGTGAGTCCAGATGCTATATTTTTCTCTACAGCACAGATTTTACATAGCTTTCACAGTATTTTAACAAAAATAGGATAACTGCCCTCCTCCCGCCCCCTCACCACAAAAATCCTCAAACAACAAAAAAAAAAACCTGATAGATTACATGTAAAGTTCCCAAATGCAATTCAAGCAGAGCAATATTATTGAAAATATCCATAAAAAACCCAAACTTCAAACACCTGTTAAAAAGCCGGTATTCCAAAATTACAGGCATCAGAATCTAAAGTTACAAAAACAATTCTTATGCCATTCCAACCTGAACAGTTAATTCATGCACAAGGATCGGTGCTAAATACCCAAAATGACCTTAACTGTGACCCTGGTTTTTAATCTTACTATTTTAGGGCTCGATCAATCTTCCTCCGAAGTACCCGGCAGTCTATCTTTTAATTTTAATGGGAATTAGATGAGGCCCTTGTATGCTTTTTTAAAATTATAAATGAGGATAACTTAGTATTTGTTCTGTATTATTAAGTTTAATGGTTTGTTGCAACATGAACAGTTCCTGTTTTAATGTAATGGCCCTAGTTTTATGGTCTGGTGTTAGTTACACTAGTCTATTTTTAAACAGTAGTTTTATTAGTTAATTAGAGGTAGACTGAATTATTTTCTTCAGTAGGAAAACACTTCTTTTTGGACATGCTTATGCACTAAGATCGTGGATGCTGTAGAGAAACATTAGATATTCAAGTAGTCTTGAATTCTTTACGTTTTTATTTTAAGGATTGTGTACGGTTGTACTAAATGCAAGACTTTAAAAAAGAATTTTGGGTAGAAATGATTGAAATTTTTCTCATCAAAATGTGATTTTCATAACAAGGTTTGCAGAAATTTGTTTTTTCAACAACAAAAAAATCAGTTTGGAGTTTTTTCTTCATTCCTTTCTCTCCATTTTTCCTCAGAGGAGGGAGAAAAGTGCAATTTTTTTTTAATCTTTCAGAAACAAAAAAAAAATCAGTTTTCTTTTTTCAATTGTCCTATCTCATGGAATTTTTCATTGTTTCAACTAAAAATGAAGAAATAAAAAATATTTAATGTCATTCAAAGTTTTCACAGAGAATATATATCATTTTTGACCCCCTCCATGTGAGTTTAAATAAAGGATCTAGTCCTTTATAAGTAAAATCATGGTATTGAAGAGTTTATGTTCACTTCTGAAAGAAAGTGAGAGATGAACAGCCAGACAATGTTGTAGTTATTGTGAATGTTTTGTTACAACTGACAATGAGTACTACTCAGAGTTTTTCCAGTTTCATGGAATTAATTGGGTATTAAGATTGGTATTTGAATTGTTTATTAACTTTGGCTGATAATTTCCAGTTTTTTAATGTTCAGATTTTTTTAATTGATATGTTTAATAGTATTTTTCTCTTGGAATGTACTTAGCAACCTACCTCTAATTTAATAAAGAACCTTGTACTGGAATCTCATCTGATCCCACAAACTATGTGAAATGTGGCTCAGTCAGTCTTCGGTTATCAAGATGCTAGCTACTGTAGGAAATAACTGATGTTGGAAGTCATGGGCTGTACTCTTTTACTTTGAATAGATACCAAACCTCACCCCCAAACATGGTGTCCGGAGGCTGAGCATTTTTGCAGATGCTGGCCAAAATTTCTAAAAGGTAGGCTCCTTAGTTCATAATTAGACATCTAACAATGGGCTATGCATAAGCACTTAAGACATTTAGAAGCACAAGTCCCATTGACTTCAAGGCATTTTTGAAAAAAAAAAAAAAAAAAAAATCTCACTTTTAGAATCCTAAAGTTTGGCTATCGTAGAAAACTTTGGCCACTGTCCTTTGGTTGAAATGTAAAATAAAGGTGCTGGTCACTTCTGTTTATTCCAGCAACTCAGCAAAGCTCCCAATACCCAAGGGAGAGACATCCATATCACTAAAACCACACTCAAAATTGGCATTAACTAGCATCCCTGTTGGTAGGCCCGAGACAAGATAGCCACAGGCTGAACTGCCCTATCACCCCAGAGGTGGTTCTAGGCCAGCGTTGAGGCACGTGGCCAGGAGAGCGTAGGGAAAGTAGGACAAACATCATGCTGCCAATGAGCAATTTCAAAATGCCTTGTATCTTTGGACAGCTTGTGGAATGCTTCCTATATGAAAGCTGCATGGTCTTCCAAGCCCGCAGGCACCAGACCTGGACTGGCTGCTGCCAAAAAACTTCCTTGATGTAAACTCCTCAGTAGGCTGGACTTAGATGCCAAGTGTGTGGTGCTCTACTCTGTTCACTGTTGATAACAGTCGGCTGCGTGTGTGTGTTCTCTCCGTGTGCTGCCCTGGCTCTGCAGATCGCTAGCACAGCAGACCCAGAGAGAACCCCCAATGACCACAGACTCCGATAAGGTATGAAGGCACCCAGCCAGGTTTATTGTCAAATGAAGCACAGTAATAGTTTCCAGCAGACTCTACAGGACAACTACGAATATGTTCCCCCTGACAATGGACACAGCTCAGTCAGTGGCGGGACACTCCGCTGCCCCCTAGGCCGGACAAAGACACCACCCCAGGGATGCATTTTTATAAACAGGTACAAACAAGTTACACATCACTTTCTGACGTATAGAGGTACAACACCTCTACGTAGCAAGGTACAAACACTCTACGCAGTAAGGTACCCCCTCTGACCTTATACATGCTGGTTTGAACAAAACAACTCTATCCATTATATTACTCTTTTGCCCCTGTCTTTAGGACGGGTCCGCCTGGTCTTTGTTATTTGTGTGTAATGTGCAAGTATCGGAGTGTTCTGGTATCATCCTGGCATATGTTTGTATCTTTAGTGTCCAGTACCTTTTAGGTATGTGTATTTTTGCAACATCAGCCCTTTCTTTCCCAGCTTCTGTGAGCAGGGCCTGCCTCTGGCTCACAGCTTAACTTTATGTTAGCAAAGTCTTGACCATTACTTTAGCTTAAGCCTTAAGCCTCATACTGGGCCTCTGATACAAGGGTTTATGTTTCAGGGCCTCGTCTTACTACAGACTTCAGATCATAATTGAAAAGCAAAAGTTACTTTGACTTTTTAAAACCCAAGTTACACTTAATTTCAGAAACAGTGTCAGTCAAATTAGTTTCAGAGTAGCAGCCGTGTTAGTCTGTATTCGCAAAAAGAAAAAGGAGTACATATACATATAAATCTCCCTACTGTATTTTCCACTGAATGCATCCAATGAAGTGAGCTGTAGCTCATGAAAACTTATGCTCAAATAAATTTGTTAGTCTCTAAGGTGCCACAAGTACTCCTTTTCTTTTAGTCAAATTAGTCTCTGCTATAGTCAAGATTCTTTGGCATTTCCTATTGTCAAGGGCTTATAAATTCAGGATAAACATTTTCTCAGTGTTGAAAATTTGGCACAAACACACCACCTAACCAGCCCAAGTTTCTAACTAATTCCAGAATAATAGAAGTGCTCTGTTCCATTCCACCTTGGAACTGCTCGAAAAATGGTGGCAATTACAACTTCTAGTTTGGGTTGGCTCTCTTTGACAAAAGACACTGTGGGTTGAAAAGATCAGTGAACACAGTTAGAGGTGTAACAGGATTCATATACAGTGAGGGACGGTGGACATTAGGAGTAAATTTTTCAAAAGTGCCCATCTTTTGAAAAAATTACTTTAGGATTATTTAGCCTAGAAAGAACAGTTAAAGAGGAAATGAATGAAGAACTCAAAATTAAAGTGAAGACCGATCAGCTTCAACTCCTTTATCCTGTCTCATAACACAAACACTTCATGAGCCTATAGGCAAATTTAGAATAAATATAGGATATGCTAATATTCAATGTCAATGGGAAAAGGTTATTGATAGAAAGTGGCTGTACTTTAAAATGAGCATTATATTGGTCATTTACGATCGTGGTGTTAGTCATGCTGCCTGGCATTTAAGAACGCAGTAACACCAGCTGAATGTTGTTATACTTGGGTGAATGTTGAACACATTCTGTAGTTCTGTATTTAGTTATGACTTTAATTATGGATGCTTCAGACACACAGCACTTAAGCTAAAAGAAAAGGAGTACTTGTGGCACCTTAGAGACTAAGCTATTTCCTTACTTTTGCAACTTGGTTTTAAAAAAAGGGGGATTTGCAATCAAAGAGCACAGATTCACCTTGCAGAAGCTGCATGCACAAGAGAAAAGAAAAAATATATAAATAAATAAAAGACACCCATGTGCACTTGATAAAGAAACAGACAGGAAGGCACTAAAACAGTAAAAAGCATGATTGACACTCTAACGTTTGTATCGGAAAGATCTTAATTACACTGTGGTTCCCCCCCATAAGAGGGAGTACACATGCTCAAAACTTGGCATTGGCTTTTAGCTTTTACTACAAACTTGGAGAAATATTCCCTACCCCATGCTCCAAACACACAACCTAAACAACAAAAACATGAGTTGTCTTTAGGTAGAATAAATGACTCCATTGTGCCCTTCCTTCCTCCAAAATGTTCTGCAATAAGGTAAAATGCTTTAAGAAGCACATTACATTGTGGTTCATTAACAAACCCTTAGAGGGTTTTAGGGAAAGACACAAAAACAAAAAAGCACCAACATATTTTCTTCCTTTCAAGATGAAAATTCAAGTTGGATTTAACGACCACAATAAAAGTTAGGCTTCCTACTCAGCTGAAGTTATTTGTAAGTTGTTTGGTCTTTCCCCTGGCAGCACGTGACTCCTGCATTTGGGGAGGCTAGGACTGAGTGCTGGAAGCTCTCCAGAAGTGGAAGGGGCCACTGGCATCCAGACCATGGCCCCACCCACTGCTCTGCCCCAAGGTCCTGCCCACGCTCCACCCCCACTCTGCTCCAGGCCCCACTCCCGGTCTACCCCCTCCCCCAAGAGCCCACCACCACCCGCACCTCTTCACCCCCTCCTCTGCAGCTCTCTATCCCCTCCCACTAGGGGGCCCCCCAGCCACACCTCTCTGCCTCTCAGGGGGCCAAGAGGCAGAGAAGCACGAGTGGCAGGAGGGGGGCCCGTGGGAAAAAAGGCAAAGAGGTGCGAGAGGCAGGGGGGCCGCGGGGGGAAGCAGTGAAGAGGCATGAGCAGCGGGTGGGGGCCCACAGGGAAAGAGGCAGCGTGGGGACAGGAAAAGGAACAGCGTGGGTGGGGTCATGGTGGAAGAGTGGGACGTGGGAGAGGGGCCTCAAGGCAGAGTGTGGGCGGGGCCATGGCCTGGGTGCCCTTCCGGCGGCAGCACTCCAAAGGCAGCAGGCCGGCGGTGCACTACCAAAGCGAGATACAGCACATCCTGTCTGGGGAGGCTTAGCCTCGCGTGGCCTATTATACCTGCTGCCCATGCCCGTCAGATATTTGCAGTCAGGTTCTGAGAGACATGTCTTTGTCCTGAGATCCCCCTTTCCGAACAACGATGATGCAAGACACAAAAGAACTTCATGAGCTTCCTATCTGACTGACTGCCAGCACATCTGGATTAGCTATTAACCTTATTAGTATTTAGATGTGCCAGGACAAACCCAGAGGGAAAGCGAGGATATTTATTCTGGAAAGGCTGAGGGACATTTTGGAAGAACCATGGCAACCCTTATGGGAAAAGTCTTATGCACTGTAATACCTAGAGAATTATATCCCCACTATAGAATTCTATATGTTAGTTAAAAAGAGAAAACCTATAAAAAGGATAATGTTTTGTATTAAATAATGTAAATTGCTGAGAAATAAAAGTATATTAGTTACATCCCTAATAAAGGCTATACGAATTTTTCCTAAGGGAAATGACATCTTTCCATGTATTACATTTTTGTAAACTAAAAGTTCCCTTCCTCTTGCCCCAAAGGAGATGCCCCCATGCCAATTTCCCTTTCAAGAACTATTTATCCAGCACCTAAGAGTGTAGTGGGTTTCACACAAAGAGAGCGACTTATGTTTCCTGCTCCTAAAGAATGATCTGAAACTTGAACACCATCAAAGAGCCACAGATGCTGGGGCTAGGAGGAGAATATGTGACTTATAACTTTGGCCATGTGGGCGTCATAAGGCTCCAGGGGCAGGGAAGGGCTTCACTGGGAGGAGATGGCACGCTAGAGAGGGATGGATTGCGAAGGGCAATTAAGGGCATTCTGAGCCTTTGAAAAGGATACCCTGCTTTCATTATGCAATTGATAAAGTAGGGAGTCACCTGTTCACAGGCCCTCTTCCCACCCCACATTATGTGAAGTTATTGTATTCTTTGGGTCTCCTCTACTTCACCTACTGCTTAGTTAGATAAGAACAGATGGGAATGAATCAGTGGGCAGCTGCCGTTGCCAACACAGCAAGTTCCCACGTATGACATACTACCAAGCCAACCGCTACTTCCTTAGCAAGATGACCCTGCTTGATTGCTTAGAAACCTTCCCCTGTTGGTGAATATTTTCCTCCTGCCCAAAAAACGAAGTGCGGGAAACAAGGGCTTTCAAACCTTTTCATAACAGAGATCACATCTTAACAGAGAGATTCTTCCCCAGACACCTCTCCTCCCAATTACACAAACCACCTCCCCTCCCCTTCATAAGTCCCTGTTGCAACAGCAATTTGAACCAAATTATACAATTATTAACTCATTACATTCAAAAATATTTACGCCGACTTACAGTGCAACCCTGGTCCCACTGAAATCAATGGCAAAACTCTCATTGACTTCAGCAGAGCCAGGACTTAATTCTTGGTAGTTTTTAGCAGGAAAGGTACGTGTAGGAAATCGAAGACTGAGCCATCAAGTGCTCATGTAAGTCTGGTTTCAGTGCATGTGTGCACAAGAGAGAAATATCACATACAGGAGTACATTTATAAATATATCCTTTTTCTCTACACAAAGCTATTGTCATTTCCTCATCCCTACAGCTTATTTTTTTCTGCACTATTATGGGTACAACTGTTTCTCTGTAATAATCTCTTCTGCCTGTGAATTTTAAAACATTGAGTGTTGGCCAATATTTAGCACTTTTGAAAATCCCACACTCTGGGCATGACAGGTTTTTTTCCCCCTGCCCATTTCTTTCTGTATGTAAATTCCCACCACTAACCTTGTGATTTGGTTAAAAAGGTACAGTGGTCACCCTCCACAAATCAGAAGTTACCACACAGCCGTGTCTTTGATACAAGTGCTTTCCCCTATACGTAGAGAAGTTTATCTTAACTTTTGGCAAATGGCATTATTTCAATGGCAACTGCAGTACAGAGGATCATGCTTAAAACAATTTTTTCCCCTATGAGCTTCTACAAGTTATACCAGTTTGAGAGCCATTCCCTATATTTAAAAAAAAAAAAAAAAGATGAATACTAGAGGAACTAGTAATATTGCTCAGAAAAGAAGAAATATTTTAACTATATCTATTGTAGATCAGAAGGTAACCCCTTATTAGGTTTCAGGTGATCTCTTACTCTGGGAGGCTATGGGGTAGTGGCAGCTGAGATTCTAGAAAAGGCTATCATTTGAAGGTGGATGCCCCTTCAGCCATACACTAATTTAACCCTTATTTCTTTCAAATTACAAAGGGCCCGATTCAGATACTCTCACCTCACAACAAGCAATAGCACCTTTCCAATGGCTAACTGCAAAGAACTACTCCTGAAGTAAGGTGCTATTCAGTGTGAGCAAAGGCATCAGAATCTGGCCTGTGTCAGATTCCTCTGTTGACACACACCCAAATACCGGCAGACTTTATTTTCTTCTGAACTCAGGACTAAAATATTGTTTTGGATGCAAGAATGTTCTTCACATTGCTGGATTTAATGGAAATTTGCTCATGTTTTTCGTACAACAGAGCCTGATCAAAGATTGCAAAGGCAAGCCCTTAGAATTTTGCATGAGTTATAGTCTTACGAATATCCTAGAGTATGCTCAGGCGATCAGCTTTTAATCTGCATTCTGGGAAAGAATACTTTTTTTCTGCATTATTTCAAGTATCTTGTGCTGACAGCTCTGATGTTGTATTATATTCTCTGTCTTACTGTGAAATGCCATCCTATTTAGCATGACTGAAGTTTTGAAAGCTCTAATTGATTAATTGTAACTACATTTAAAACCATTTAAAAAAAAAAACCCCACACCTGGCTAGCTAGCCCTAATTGTGAGAAAGAAAGGGGGTTTATGGTAGCCCCCAACTAAAACCTCTCCAAACGCATCATCAAGGATCTACAACCTATCCTGAAGGATGACCCATCACTCTCACAGATCTTGGGGGACAGGCCAGTCCTTGCTTACAGACAGCCCCCCAACCTGAAGCAAATACTCACCAGCAACCACACACCACACAACAGAACCACTAACCCAGGAACCTATCCTTGCAACAAAGCCCGTTGCCAACTGTGCCCACATATCTATTCAGGGGACACCATCACAGGGCCTAATAACATCAGCCACACTATCAGAGACTCGTTCACCTGCATATCTGCCAATGTGATATATGCTATCACGTGCCAGCAATGCCCCGCTGCCATGTACATTGGCCAAACTGGACAGTCTCTACGTAAAAGAATAAATGGACACAAATCAGACGTCAAGAATTATGACATTCATAAACCAGTGGGAGAACACTTCAATCTCTCTAGTCACTCGATTACAGACCTAAAATTCGCAATATTACAACAAAAAGACTTCAAAAACAGACTCCAATGAGAGACTGCTGAATTGGAATTAATTTGCAAACTGGATACAATTAACTTAGGCTTGAATAGAGACTGGGAGTGGATGGGTCACTACACAAAGTAAAACTATTTCCCCACGTTTATTCCCCCCCCACCCACTGTTCCTCAGATGTGCTTGTCAACTGCTGGAAATGGCCCACCTTGATTATCACTACAAAAGGTTTTCTTCCCCCCCCAACCCCGCCCACTCTCCTGCTGCTAATAGCTCACCTTACCTGATCACTCTCCTTACAGTCTGTATGGTAACACCCACTGTTTCATGTTCTCTGTGTATATAAATCTCACCACTGTATTTTCCACTGAATGCATCCAATGAAGTGAGCTGTAGCTCACGAAAGCTTATGCTCAAATAAATTGGTTAGTCTCTAAGGTGCCACAGTACTCCTTTTCTTTTTGTGGATACAGACTAACATGGCTGCTACTCTGAAACCTTGCTTAGATCAGTGGTTCACATCCTTTTCCGTACCGTGACCCCACATTACAACAGAAAAAAAAATGTTCAGATCTTCCTTTCCCATCTAGCCATTAAGGATTGTGGTTATGTTCATAACTGGGCCTGTTCATAACTTCTCCAGGAGTCTCCATCCCAGGTTGAAAACCACACTTTAGTTAGCTTACTATGGAAACAATCATTGGTTTGTCTTTGGTCCTCTAGTAGATTGTGTTAGTCTTGATGGTCACAAAGAGGAGTGGTCAGATTAGAAATGGAAAACGATGGACACTTGTTTACCAGGATTTGGGATGTATACGTGATGGAAAACCTCATGTATCAGAAGCAAGAGTCAGGCACCCAGTTAGCAACAGCTAAAATAAATACAAACTACCATTTATCAAATGCACAGAGCAGGAGACCCTGGCCCCGTTTCAGTCAAGTGCTCTAGCAAGTGCTTAGAGAGAGTGGGACTTGAAGCATGTGCGTAACTGTTTGATTAAATATGGACTTGAGGAGGGGAGTGTGGGAGGGGAGAGCTAGCAACTTTTCAAATGTGGGGCTAAAAAGACTGAGGAAATCCAGAATATACAGATTCCCTAAAGCAGGGGTGGGCAAACTTTTTGGCCTGAGATCCACATCTGGGAATAGAAATTTTATGGCAGGCCATGAATGCTCACAAAATTGGGGTTGTGGTGCGGAAGGGAGTGAGGGCTCTGGTTGGGGTTGTAGGTTCTGGGGTGGGCTGGGAATGAGGAGTTTGGGGCGTAGGAGGGTGCTCTGGGCTGGGACCAAGGGGTTTGGAAAGCGGGAGTGGGATCAGGGCTGGGACAGGGGGTTGAGGTGTGGGGAGAGGCTCAGGGGTGCAGGCTCTGAGCGACACTTATCTCAAGCAGTTCCCGGAAGCAGTGGCAGGTCCCTTCTCCAGCTCCTACAAGGAGGCGTGGCCAGACAGCTCTGCGCACTGCCCCCTCTGCAGGCACCACCCCAGCAGCTCCCATCGGAGTGCCAGAGGGAGCCATTGGAGCATGTAGGAGACGGAGCGGGGCCATGCCGCAGCTTCCGGGAGCCACGCAGTGCAGACCCCAATCCGGCACCCCTGCTGGCGCGCCAGAGCGGGGCCAAGCCGCGCAGTGCAGCCCCTGACCCAGTGCCCCAGCTGGAGCGCCGGAGCGGGGCCGAGCCCCAGACCCTGCTCCCCAGAGGGAGCTCGCGGGCCAGCTTAAAACCGCTCACGGGCCAGATCAAAAAATTTTTAAAGTGCATTTCTTTTTATTGGAATGTATAACTAGCACAAGGAACTCATTGCCACAACATATAATTGAGGTCAAGCATTTAGTAGCATTCAAAACAAACACACACACACACACACACACACACACACACAAAAAGATTTATATGGACAAGAACATTTACATCAACTGTTTCAAGGCCTAAGTTAAGCATGAGCTGACGGGGGTTATTCCAAATGGATAAAATAATTATCCACTCCATAGTTTCTCACACCTTCTTCTGAAGCATTTGATACTGGCCACTACCAGGGATAACACTGGAAAACTAAGCTGATGACATAACTTATGTTCCCAGGAAACCAGGACCTCAGTTTTATGTCTCATCTAAGAGCCAGCATTTCCAATAGCTCAGTGCTCCTAGAACCATGCTGGGACATTGGTTCAGTACTGACTCAGAGGGAAGAGTGCCATTCATCGAATCATCAGTACCACTGCCTACAGTGCCTTGACGTTCCTTGGCGGTCTCCCATCCATGTGTTTGTCTTGCTTAGTAAAACAGATCTGACACGAGCACAACTCAAGGCTGTATGGCTGCAGTAGACTACATAAGCAGTAACATGTGTCAGACTACCTAATAAGTTAAATAAAGAAAAGCCTAGTTTCAAGCTCAACACCTCTCTCTTGCTCTCTCTTTCTCTCTCTCTCTGGCTGTTCTTGGCAGACATTTTTTATACATATTAGAATAAAAAAGTTTACAATGTGTTCAGTAGATCTGAGAGCCAAAGTGAGGCCATCCTTTAAAAATGTTCAGTTTCCTACTCCCAACCAACAGCTCTCAGACTAATCTCTGCAACTAGACTTTTGCTCACAGGATGGAGTTTTAATGTCTCTTAGATTTCTTTTTTGTTGCAATCGCACTAAAAAACATCCAGGAGTCAATTCACAAAAGATACAGACAAAAAAAAATGAAAACCACATTTTTAAAGGTTGGCCAAACTACACCCAGAGAACATGTTGAACTCTATTTAGGCATTGCATAGAAAAATATCTGGCAGAGTTCACAGTGTCTGTCAGGCTTTTGGGAAGGGAAAGAGAGGTTCTGAGGACAAGGAGGCCCAAAGAAATGGGAAAGCTTCACAGAACTGTATATCGCAGCTGGTGTTAATACAGTGTACTTACAGCTCGTGCAAGTCTTCTATTACCAGCTGTTGAGTAACTTTTGATCTTCCAACTGTATTTTGCTTAAAATTACACAAACCAGTGGATCACAACTGGGGACCAACAATAGGGTCTGATTTGGTTATGACTGTAGCATTGCCCAACTCTCTATTTCCCCTCCCCCCCACCCCATACACTCATCTATTTCAGTGTAATACTATTATACACTTAGCTGTACTTTATAATATTACTTGAGAATTCTGGATACATCTGAGACTTCCTGATTGACTGTCAATGATGTCAAATTCATATCTATAATGACCAACAAATACACATGCTCAGCTGTTTTCCTTATTGTACATTTCAGTTCATAAAAGCAATAAAGCACTTTAGGGAGTACATTTCAGTGTGGTTATCACATTACTTGGGGACATAGTCACACCCTTTGGCCATAATTCTACCCAAAGTATGTTATTATGGTCTACAAAATTAACTGCTTTCCATGTCTTATGACTTAGGTATGTACTGTAAAACTTGGCTTTCATATACTTTAAAATATCAAAACAGGAATATTTAATGGCTTATGACTACATTTCAAAATGCAAAAATACAAAATGTTAATACAAAAATGTTAATTTTTAAACTTCCCTTATTTATTGGAGAAAGCGTTTAAATGTGGAATAGGGCTCTGAAACATTTATTAAAAAATAAAGTTCTTAAGTTTTCTTGCATTCACAAAATAAAATTTAAAAATAAAAGTGGTTACATCAGCCTTGCAAAGTAAATAAAAATATTTATCAGCCCACATAAAAGTCTTCTAGCCCTCCCTTACTATAAACATGTGTATTCCCTTGCCCACACACACACACACCCCTGAACCATCTCTCTCATACACACCTCTCACGTGTGTGCCTCCATCTGGTCTATATTAGAAAATTAGGTCAGTTTAACTACGGCGGTCAGGAGTGTGAAAAACCCACATCCCTGAGAGATGTAGCTATTCCAACCTAACTCCCAGTGTAGACAAGCGCAGGTTATGTATTAAGATCATTGAAGGGGATGGTCCAGAGTAAGTCACTGCACAATTTATGGAAATAATGTACATTTCAGTAGTTTTCATAAGTTTCTTCTTTCGTCCTTGCTACCAAGTCCACTCCCTGCTACTCCCCCAACCAGTGCGTGTTCCAGTAAAGGGATAGAGAGCAAGTAATGATACTCCTATATTCAAACAACCCAGTAATCAGTAATATGAGATGCACTTTAAAATCTTGAGTAGATATTTTAGGTGTTTGAGTTGTATAGTATGGATAAAGAATGCCCCTTTATGCTGGTATGATAGTCAGAGCAGCCTAAAGGGGCTCTAAAATCCTTCGTTCCAGCTTGGGGAGGATTTCCCCAGCAAAAGCACTGGAGATTTCAGGCTATGCTGTAGCCAACAGGGCAGCCCCAGGAAGCTACCATCCCTTAAGAGAGGCCCCCAGAGCTGCCATAATTATGCAGTGGACCTCTCCAGTTTCAAGCCACCTTAACTCCTTGCTCCTCCCCTTAGAGGTGCAGCACAGAATCTCACCCTAGATTTTATGGTCTATTCCTCATTCAACCTACAGCAATAACTGCAGCATATAAACACATATGCCACAACTCAATAGAAGAATTACATACACAGGGCAAATTACCCTTCTTGGTGGACAGAGTTGAGCCAGAACCCAACACCTAGATCTAAACTCCTCTCCAAATGTTGTGGAAAGTTTGAATCCAGACAGGGTCTTTGTCGCAGACCCTTGTCTCTAGAATGGGCCACACCTAAATACTAGATCTGAACCACCACAAACTGGGAAAGGCTCCTCTCCACTCCGTACTTTTAATTGCACTGCCATCACCACAATTAAGTCACCGGACCAAAATTTTAAGGAGCAAGCCCAGGACACACTCAGAACCTAATTCTCCTCAGTACTTACATTTTATCAGCAAGTTTCTGGTTTGGTTTTTTGGCACTAAGATCTCAGAGGGAAAAACTGTCATTTATTCTACATTTGTGCAGCACTTTGCATAATGGGACCCCACCTGGTTGTGGCCTTTAGTCGTTACCACAATATTTTTAACATTGTATATACAAACAAATAGTTTATATACAGTAGAAGACAGTTTAAGCAACTCGGCCTCAATTGACATGCCCTGATGCCAATTACCTGTGTTCAATACATAATGCATGCAGCACTGAAGAGAGACTGGGCATGAGGGTACATGCCCATGTCCAGAAAGAGCCAATCCCAAGGGGCATTAGACATAACTGATGCTCCAGGGTCTCTGTACATGATTTTAATATTTGTGAAATTCTTCCTCAAACTGAAAAATGCTAGTGCAAACACACAATCCTGACTCACCATGTTAAACACTTCTCTCCATGTCCACAGAAACTGAGAGGATCTGGATTTGCCCACAGAGAGATAATAATTTAGACCAGTAAGTCTGAACACATGATGTTTTTCATTAAAGAATAAAACATAGAAGGAAGAAAGGAAGAGTGAAGAATCTATAGGAGACAGCTACAGTGTGGAATGTTTTTCTCTGAAAACTCCAGATTTTAACATTACTAGACTTCATTGGCCACTGATATGGGGTGAAATCAATGGCAAAATTCCCATGGACTTCAATGGAGCCAGGTGATACAGACAATCTCCTGTAATACCCCAAACAAACCTTATGGAATTAAGATTAACTTTAGTGAATGAGGGTTAATATATTTTGGGTCCATTGTGTTAAAAAAGCAACTGTGTAGGTGTTACTATGGCATTTTATGTACCTTCTCTAGTAGTGAGGGGGATGTTAATGTACCTCCTCTGTTATTAACCCCTTTAAGCCACCCCTCAGGAGAGGTGCGAACACACTAGTTCAAACTGTATTCTCCAGGGGCTGACAGACAAAGAAAGTGGGTTTTTTGGTTTTTTTTGGATAAATAACCTGGTTTTAAACTTACTCAGGGCCCTTTTCCTGATCCAGCAAACAGACAGGACCGCTGGTCCATGAAGGACTCCAACCCCAAAGGGAGGATTGGAAGGGCTGGGCCTACTGAGGCCCCATAAGACTGCGCTTGTTCGGAGCTGAAGCTGTGATGAACCACAAGGACATCTCTTGTGTGGGGATCTGAACAACTGCTCCTGCCAGAATCCAGGTTAGGGTTGGGGTGATCTCTGGTAAATTATTAGCATGTGTGTAGTTTCTTCTATTGTTTTTAATAGGTCTTGCTGTCACCTTAAGAATAAAACAGGCTTGCACAGAAAGAGGTGCGTGGTCACTTATAACCATTGGCAATCGCTGTTATCAGTCTCTGAAGAGAAACCAAGCAGGCGTTCCTGGGCAGCCAGTCTGCGCAGGGACTAACACAGTGCAGGCAGGGAACTGTGCAGTCTGGAAATACTCTGGGAAGAAGGGAGAGAGACGGAGTCTCCATACAGGAAGGAAACTGCTGTTAAGCGGGAACCTGAAAGTGGGTGCCCTTGCTGGACCAGTGAGGGGAAATAAAAGCGCAATTGAACTGAACTGTGACACCAGGTTTCGCCCCTCCCAAACTTCTTGAAGATTTTACAGGCACCTCCCCAGCTGCCTAGCACACAAGTAGATTCTCAGGTGAATTTTGACCAGTATCTAACAGTGGCACAAAAGAACTTCATCGGATATTGGGTTGTGAGGTAGCAACATTGTCGATGCAGCAGGAAAAGGTTACTAAAATGACCAGTGAGGTAAAGTGCCTCAGAACTGCAGAGAGCACAAAGTAGATAGGATATGGCAGGATATTTGTTGTTACAGATCTTGCCAAAGTTAAAAGCCTCTGACCTGTACAGAACTGGTGCCCATGACAATACAAGACCTGCAGTGTCTAGTCATCATTTCAAAAGAAATGGAGCAAAACTGATGCTTATTACAGTAGAACCTCAGAGTTACGAACACCAGAGTTATGAAATGACCAGTCAACCACACACCTCATTTGGAACCGGAGTGCACAATCAGGCAGCAGCAGAGACCAAAAGTTAAAAAATAAATAAATAAATAAAAGCAAATCCAATGCAATACTGTGTTAAATGTAAAATACTAAAAAAATAAAGGGAAAACAGCATTTTTCTTCTGCATAGTAAAGTTCCAAAGCTGTATTAAGTCAATGTTCAGTTGTAAACTTTTGAAAGAACCATAAGGTTTTGTTCAGAGTTACGAACAAGCTTCCATTCCAGAGATGTTCGTAGCTCTGAGGTTCTACTGTATTTACATGTAAAGAAGAGAAACAAAAAGATTACTTAACAGGAAAAGAAAATAAAGTTATTATTACAGCATGGAGTTAAGATAGAATATAGCAAGTCATTAAAAATACTAAAGTTAAGAATTTATGTAGGGCTTCAGTAATAACTCTTAAAGTTTCCCGAATCTTTTCAATGCTCCAGACCAGGGGTTCTCAACCTTTTTCTTTCTGATGCCTCCCCAACATGCCATAAAAACTCCATGGCCCACCTGTGCCACAATAGCTGGTTTTCTGCATATAAAAGCTGCAGCCAGTGTTAGGGCGTAGCAAGCCGGGCAATTGCCTTTGGCCCCATGCTACAGCCCCCCCCCCCCCCCACCCCTGAAGCTACATTGCTCAGGCTTAGGCTTCAGCCTCAGGTGGCAGGACTTAGGGCCCTGGGCTTCAGCTTTCTACCCTGGGCCCCAGCAAGTCTAATATTGGCCCTGTTTGGTGGCCCCCCTGAAACCTGTTTGCAGCCCCCCAGGGGACTCCAGACACCTGGTTGAAAACCACTGCTCTAAACCAAATCCACTGCTACTACCCATCACCACTATGGTTGTAGCTTTCAGAAGCACTTCAATAATAGCACCAGCATTTCACTCACTTTTTATTGAAGAAAAAAAATCCTGACCAGAAATTAACACTTTTTTAAATAAAGTCAAAAATTAGGTGTCGGTAAAGGCAAACGTTGCTGAAAAGCAGAGCTGTGCCAGCAGTTTCCCATTATAATCTGGCATTATTTTTCTCTAACTGGCATCCAGGCAACCGTGGTTGTTAACGGCCCTTTGCATATATTCAAACCCGCACTCATTAAAAAAATATAAATCTGGGACGCTATGCTTGGTACTTTTTTGAGAGAGGTGGGCAGGAAGAGAGACAAAGTTTAAGTGAAATAATTAAGTTACACATTGACACAGCACTAATGTAAGAACTTTAAAAAAAAAAAAAATCAGGTCTAAGTCATATGAGGAGAGTAAAGAACAACCAGTCTGTAGCAAGAGAGTCAGGAGACTCATTCTGAAGACGTGTGTGATAAATGAAGTGGGGGGGAAGGGTAGCTCCCTTTTATGGGCACCCAGCCAGCCAGTTAGCTATAAAGTCCCTCTTGGTGGCTGTTTTCTTTACTTGTAAAAAAGTTAAAGTCCCGCAGGTAAAGGAAAGAGAGAGTGGGCACCTGACCAAAGGAGCCAATGGGAAGTCGAGAACTTTTTTAAATGGGGGGGAGGGGGAACTTCCCCTTTCTCTCTGTTGTTGTTTTCTGGGAAAGCGAGAAACAGGGAGCAGTTATGCTATAAGAAACTTTAAGCCAGGTATGATCATAAATCAGGAGATCATACCTAGAATTACTTATTTGGAATCCCCAAATGTGTAAGTAAATCAGGAATGTTTAGAAAGACACTATTAGGTTTATTTCTGTGTATTTCTTATGGCTAGTGGACTCCTCTATGTTAACCCCAGATGCTTTTGTTTGCTTATAACCTTTGAGCTGGACCCCCCCCCAAGAAAGCTATTTTGGGTGCTTAATTTTTGGAATTGCTCTTTTAAAAATCTAGCAAAAGCCTAAGTTCCAGATGTATTTTCTTTATTTTTGTTTTTAATAAAATTTACCTTTTTTAAGAACAGGATTGGATTTTTGGTATCCTAAGAGGTTTGTGCATATGTTGTTTAATTAGCTGGTGACAACAGCTAATTTCCTTTGTTTCCTTTCTCAGCTCTTCCCCGGAGGGGGGTGAAAGGACTTGAATTCCACAGGAAGGAATTCCCAAGCGTGCCTTCCTGGGTTCCAAAAAGGGGTTTTGCATTTGGGCGGTGACAGCATTTACCCAGCCAAGATCAGAAAACAGCTGTAACCTTGGGAGTTTAAATACAAGCCTGGAGTGGCAAGTATTAAATTTTTTTAAATGCTTGTGGGGCCCTCCCATCTCCTGCACTCGAAGTGCCAGAGTGGGGAATCAGCTTGGACAATGTGAAATAAATCAATTTTTTAAAATTTATAAAACCACTTTCATATTTTCAGATACATGTTGTGCTTAAGGAACTGTAGGAAGGGGCTATAAAAATGGCATCATGAAGTTCCTTGTTTACAGTCTCACCAGGATTTCTATATTAAATTAGTTCAATTTAAATGTAAAATTCTAATTGTTAGCCCTACAAACTCAGTCTGAGCTCCAAGAACCAAGCTGGATTCTTTCCACCTCACACATCAGCACAACCAGTAATAAAGGTTCCATTAGCCAAACTATGCCCTAAACTAACCTTGCTGCTGAAAGTAGTGCCATTGCACACTTGTTCAAACCCATTGTCTTCAGTGGGTTTCCACACTTATTGGCAAGTGGAACACAGTAAGCCATCTTACTGAAGATACACAACATGGATTCTGTTCCCCCTCAGCTGTATTGACTTTGTAGGTGTAACCCTTTGGGGTTTAGAGAGCATGGCCCCTTTAAATAGTTTTCCTAAGAGGAGGGAGGGGGAGCAGTGAGCAGAAAGGAGGGAAACTCCAGGGTGTGGCTCGGGAGCTCCAGAGAGAAGGGCTGCAGCAAGCTGGCCCTCTCAAAGTGAAGCAGCAGAGAACCTGCCTGAAGCCTGAGAAGGACAGGGTGGCTGATCAGGGGCAACCCAGGACAGGAGCCAAGAGGAGCACTGTGCCAGGGAGGAATCGCCCGAGAAGGACAGGCCGGAGCTGGACCCAGTATCACTATCACTGCTGCCCAGAGCTGCATGGGGCTGTGAGTACTGGGGCTTGTGACTCTGCATTGGGAACAAGGAGGGAGGCTGCTCGCTAGTTAAATGGGGAGGTGGTCGCTCTGTGTGGCTTTGCAGAGACGGCCGAAGAGGGCACCGGAGGGGTTTGTTGGGGAAAGTTTACTGGCGCCGAAGATGTCTAGGAGCACCCAAGACTCACCACTGGACTGGAACTTTGCTCAGGACTCCTGAAATCCGTGTGCAGACACATTGCTCAGTGTCTGCCCTTTCAGACTGTGCTACCACTGGGCCTGTGGGACCTTGGTTTGGATGCAACCCTGGTTTACTGCTCCCCCTATATTTCCCCTTGTTGTTTTTCTCCTCTCATCCCTCTGTAAATAAATATTTCCCTTTCTTATATCCATTGTATTTTTCCGATGGGTGGGTGTGTTCACTCTCGGGGGTTTGGAACAGGTGCCCCTAGGGTAGAAGGGATTTTTCCTGCTGCATTCTTTCGTGCGCCTTCTCTTGGCCAGAGCTGCCTGCAGAGCAGACTCCATCTTGGCCATGAGGGCGCTAAAGTTACATAGAGTTAAAAGTAGTAAAAAAAAAAAAATAATTTTTTTTTAAACTAACGTACTTTGTCACGAAAGACAGAAGATGCATCTCAGAATACCCACAGAGAGCAGATCTGATAAGTAAGGTAATGTATTTTTTTTAACAATTACTTTTCAGAGTAGAATGAAACTGTAAGAGCCTTAATTTTTTTTCCAAAAAATAACTGAATTTTTACAAAAAAGATCAAAATGAAGCGATGGCAATTTAAAATTTGCTACTTTTAAAAATATTGATGGCTGTTTCATTTTAGTGGAAACATTATATTAGCCTCAGTATAAGGTAATCAGTCTTCGTAATGACAATTTCATTGATTAGGTGGTCAGTTACACAAAATGAGGATTTCATAATTTTGTCTCTATAAACGTGCTTGTGTAAACTGAGCTACACAGGTTTGCCCCACAAAAGAATTGCAGCAAACCTACGCCATCTAAGATCCTTGAGGAAAATCAGAATTACATACTGGCTACCTAACAAACTACCTCTTTGGGGGTTTTTTCTGTTTGGAGATTTCATCTTTGCTTCTCCTCCATACTATTTTTTTTTTAACATGTGATGCATGGCTAGAAAGGGTTAAACATCCTGCAAAATAAATAACGCTCAAAAGGCACGTGGAGAGATAATGTGTGTGTTTTTGTGTATTTACATATGTGTGAGTAGAGTCAACAGTGTAATCAACAGTCCCTGCCTATGCTGTATTCCGATAATTCAGAGGTCAAAAGAACATCCTATCATTTAAATGAATTGTAAACACGGGATCTCTCGGTATTCATCTCTCTTTGAAATGTACTGTGAATGGTGGAGGAACAAGCAAATGGCCTTATGTTAATTCATATAGCTAAGTACTGGTGATGGACCTCCTTCAAAGTCATCCTAATTACTTTTTGTTCCCTGAGGAACTCCAACTTGTCAAAAGACATGAAATTGTATAAAAGATCCTTGGGTCCTGATTCTGTCATCTCCAATCTGCTTAGGCTTCATCAGGGGAAGTTTGAGTCACAAGACTGAGGTCTCAGTTACGCTAGTACACCCTGAATATGATACTTGGACATTGGATTATGAACTATTTCTGAAAGAACTCTTTGTAACTATGAAGCTCATCATCTCTGCTATGAATCGAGCTCATGTCTATATGTATATTGATCTTTCAACCATTCTCTCTCTCATTTTTTAATAAATTTTAGTTTAGTTAATAAGAATTCGCTGTAGTGTGTATTTGGGTAAGATCTGAAACATTCATTAACCTGGAAGGTAATGAGTCCGGTCCTTTGGGATTAGTAAAACTTTTTTTTTTTTTTAATATATGATGAAATAAGATTTACAGAAATTTTCATCATATTTGATGTGGATACCTGGATGGAGGCCTGAGGCTGGAGCACTGTAAGGGAACTGTGTTGTTTGGACTTCTGAGTAACCAGGAAGATAATGAAGCGGTTTTATGCTGGCTTGGTAAATCTAAATATTGGAATATCCACCAGCTTTATGGGGATTGTCTGCCCCATTCTTTGCAGTTCACCCTAATTGAATGACCACAGCTGGCCCCCACTGGGATCCCAGTCACAGAACAGCAACATTACAAAAAAAGCAAAAAGTCTGTACAATCCCAAAGGACTACCATAAATAATGGTTGCTGAAGATGGGCCATTTTTAAAGAGCATGCAAAATTGTACTAGTAAATTGGAAACAAGGAAAGGAGTAGGAATGGATGCAGGACGGGCTCTAGGCACCAGCAAAGCAAGCACATGATTGGGGCAGCACAACTCCAGGGCCTTTTTTTTTTTTTTTTGGCTTGGGCAGTTGCGCTCTTGGAGCAGCAAATTTTTTGCTTGGTGCGGCAAAAAAACCTAGAGCTGGCCCAGAATGGATGGATACAGGCCCCCTGCCTTCTCCCTTTTCCGACCTGCTATCATGTGCTTTTGGCCAGTCTCTTGCTAACTTATTTCCCCTTCTTTGCCAGACTGACCCCAGTGTTAGAAGGTGGGCAGGGTAAAAGGAGGGCACTTTGGGCCAGCAATGGCAAAGCTGGTTGGCTGGGGAATCTGAACAGAGAGGAGGAACTGGGAGATAATTTGATGACTTCTTTTTAAAAAATGGTACCACTGTACCTCTCAGTTTTGCTTTATGTTGTCTGTTTACATTGTAAACTCTTTTGAGCAAAGACTACGTCATACTATGACCCAAAACAGCAGGGTCCCCAGTCTGGATTGTGGCCTGTGGGTACAACCTCACTATAAAAATGTTAAATATTAGTGGTCCCCTAAAGCAAGGGATTGCCTATTGGGAGATGGATCCCTAGTGCAGCCTTCACTGTATTTGGTGTGTGTGTATGTACAAAGAAAGATGTACCTAAAGCAGAAGGTAGGAGTCGGAGGGGAGGGGAAGAGAAGCTGCATCGTCATGGGTCTCCCACTAATAGAAGCTTCCCACTCATCTTCTGCGTCTACTTATTCATCTTTCACTGGAAAGAACTACTCTTAACTGTGTGGATTTTCCCCAGATGGGTATTGTAGTTTTAAGAATGCTTCCCCACCTGGGGGGGGGGGTGAGGAAACAGAGTGACAGAGCGAGACAGGTACCCAGAAGTCACCTAATACAGGACAGGCCCAACAAGGAAAACAACAGAACACCACTGGCCATCACATACAGCCCCCAGCTAAAAACTCTCCAGCGCATCAACGATCTACAACCTATCCTGGAAAATGATCCCCCACTCACTGGCCTTGGGAGGCAGGCCAGTCCTCACAAACAGCCTCCCAACCTGAAGCAAATACTCAACAGCAACTACACACTACACCACAGAAACACTAACCCAGGAACCAATCCCTGTAACAAACCCCATTGCCTTCTCTATCCCCATATCTACTCTAGCGACACCATCATAGGACCAAACCACACCAGCAGGGGCTCATTCACCTGCACATCTACTAATGTGATATGCCATCATGTGCCAGCAATGCCCCTCTGCCGTGTACATTGGCCAAACTTGATAGTCTTTATGTAAAAAGGATAAATGGACACAAATCAGGTATCAGGAATGGTAACACACAAAAGCCAGTAGGAGAACACTTCAATCTCCCTGGACATTCAATAACAGATTTAAACAAAACAAAAACCAAACAAACACTTCAAAAACAGACTTCAAAGAGAAACTGCAGAGCTACAATTCATTTGCAAACTTAACACCATCAATTTGGGCTTGAATAGGGGCTGTGAGTGGCTGGCTCACTTCAAAAGCAATTTCCCCTCTGTTGGTATTGACACCTCCTCCTCAATTATTGGAGTGGACCACATCCACCCTGACTGAATTGGCCTTCAACAGTGGTTCTCTACTTGTAAGGTAACTCCCTTCTCTTCATGTGCCAATATAGATTTATGCCAATATATATTAATTTTCACTCCATGCATCTGAAGTAATGGGTTTTACCCATGAAAGCTTATGCCCAAATAAATCGGTTAGTCTTTAAGGTGCTACCGGACTCCTCATTGTGTCAGCTGAAATTAGACAGCCATGACCTCAGCACCTGGCTGGGCAAAGACATCTCAGCTATGTAGATGCCAGATGTGCAACCAGGAGGTTTTGCCAAAATATTTAGTGAATAAAATGAGATGTTCCCTCATTTAAAAGGTTTAGGATTCTCTGCTCCCATCCCCATTCTCCCTATAAATCCCATCCTAGTCCTGAATTAAAAATTTATAGCATTATGATTAGCAGAGTTGATCTTAAGAACTTCTAGTCAAAAACTGGTACACTCATTATTTATAGTCACGGAAAGAGAAAAACAGAAAGGTTAATGAATATATTCTTGTCATTAAAAATAAATAAATGAAATCACACGCTATCTGTTTTTGAAAACTGATGCTGCGCTTTCTATTCCTATATACTTTCTGCTTGCCTTGTAGCAGTGCAATAAAAAGATCGCTTATTCATTCTCAGGACACTGGAAAAACCTAATAGCAACACACAAGGTCTCCATGACTTTCAGTTATTGTTTCGGAGTGGATATAAACTGTTAAGAGCCACACACAAGAAGCCATTTGCAGCACTCAACAAGAAGATGTGTTGGTCCCACAAAACCCAAGAAAAATGTGCCACATTTTTGAGCACCAGCAACTGGCACCTTATTAACTAACTGTTTACTTATGTATAGACACCTTTCGTTTACAGAGAACTCCTGTAACAAAAATTAGATGGCTGAATACATGTCAGAATAGAATTCATCTCCAGCAACCCT
This sequence comes from Natator depressus, assembly GCF_965152275.1. Classification (NCBI taxonomy): domain Eukaryota; kingdom Metazoa; phylum Chordata; order Testudines; family Cheloniidae; genus Natator; species Natator depressus. The sequence continues at coordinate 125,646,882 of NC_134236.1, forward strand.
CTGGAAAGGCTCAGTGCCTTGAACTGAAAGATGAGTAAAGTTCTTTCCACAGAGTAAAAGATGAAGGACTTTAGCTTGTCCATTCTTCCAACTATCCAGAGATAATAGATCTGCTGTAGTTCTTCTACCCAAACATTAACTAGTGTACTTACTGCTAGCTGTCATTCTCAGTCCATGCATTTATGGCTTGCAGATGGCCTAATTTCTTAATATTCTACAGTACATCCCATTGCTGCTCAGGGCTTTAACAGTATGGTCATAACTTCTTCCTGCTACCTAAATCTGACATTTCTCAAAGTTAAGTTTCAGAGTAACAGCCGTGTTAGTCTGTATTCGCAAAAAGAAAAGGAGTACTTGTGGCACCTTAGAGACTAACCAATTTATTTGAGCATAAGCTTTCGTGAGCTACAGCTCACTTCATCGGATACATACTGTGTATATAATGTCTTCTGCAGTTTCCACAGTATGCATCCGATGAAGTGAGCTGTAGCTCACGAAAGCTTATGCTCAAATAAATTGGTTAGTCTCTAAGGTGCCACAAGTACTCCTCAAAGTTAAGCTAACTCTGACCCTCAAATAAGGTTGCTTACGAGGCATGTATATGTGGAAGCTGCATACACTTTGCATGTACTTTATATTGCTATCTTTGTGCATGGTCAGTGTTGGGGGGATGGGGGGGAAATGAGGGAGAAGAGAAGGGAGGAGCTGCAATTCTCCTTCCTCTGTAAATTGGCAGGGAATGGGTGGGGCCTTGGCTTGCCTTTTTTCCCCCTGCCACCCCCTCTCTAAATGCCCCAAACAGCCCAGTTGAGCCAGCAGAGAGAAGAAAGTAATCTTCTATTGGTATAGACCTGAAACAAGGGCGGGGGGGTGGATCCAGAGAGAAAAAGAGAGGTGGCCAAGTCACAGTTCCTTCCCCAGTTTTCTCCTGGGGCCACATATCTATGTACTGCTGCTGGTTATGGGCCAAAGTAAACTCTCAGTATCACCCTTGTCTTTCTGTCTTAAAGTGCATTTTCATCTTTCTGCCTAAATTTCAGCATTTCATTTTTCTGTCTAGCATTTAAACCTTGCCTAAATAAATTATTTCAAGCTTCCTCGTGCTAAGGTATGTTTATCCACAACTTAAAATGAGACAGAATATAATGTGTACTAATAGTGGTATGCATGCCGATGGACAAATGGTATGTTAAAAAAAAGAATGTTAGTACAGGGGCAAACTGGGAAAAAGCAGCTCTATTAACGATCAGTCAGTTTACTTTACATAATATTCTAGTGCCTTACATTGTGTGATTCCCCAAAATTGGCCCCAGAACCCACCCCTAGCTGCAGAACTGTGTTACAGAATCTAAACTTTCACTGGAAAAAACATACATATCCCTTTATGGTTGAAAAGAAACCGTAGGCTCACATTTTCAAGGTTAAATCAAAGCTGTGGTATCTTCCTGAGACTGCAGACATCTGAAAGCATACCTCTAGGAAGTAGGAACTGCTCCGGTGGACTGCTAAGTAATCAAGATTTTTTCTTCACTGTTTATCATTTTTAATCAGACACATACAGCAAATGTGCTTAACCCCTCAATCCCAGGTAACTTCCTTCTCCTCCCACGGTATATGAAGCCCCAGTTGCCCCCTACCAAGTCACCATAATTTCCACCATTGTCCCTGGCAACTTCTATAATGTGGCTATGCTTATTACAACAATCTTTGGAATAATGAAAAATGTGAGAACCACAAAAGATAACTTTAATATCAAATAAATAACAGGGTGCCCCAGGGGCTGATTATAGTCTTTATTTTCATATTTAATGTATTCAAAAACTCCATTGTTTAAATGTAAATGAAGCTGCTTCCATACGATCAGTCTCCCACAGAATCTAGGACTCTGGAATACATGGTGCCTTGATTACTTTATACATTCCATTACTATTAAAGGAATTAGATAAACTGTCCCCCTCCCAACCCACTTTCCACTTCTGCCTGATCCTGCAAAGAGGTTATAAGCCTGCTTTTAATGACATCGCACCAAGCCGCCGTGGTCCACTCAAAACCATCAATGTGACGCACTGCAGCATGAGGAAGGAGGCAAGAAGCTGTATGAGACAGCAGTTGTTTAAATGCAAATATACTTGACAACAAGTAAAATGGCAAGGAAGAAAAAGGCAAAATGAATTGTGTTCAAGTCAGAAATTTTTAAGAGGCTTCCTAGGAGTAACAACTACACCTTAAAGGGACACTCCACTACTTTTTCCATTATTTTGTAATAGGCTCCTACAGGATCTATGTATTTTGCCTTGTTTTTATTCTTTACCCTCCATGATCTGAATTCTTCACTTTATCACTTACTGACATTTTTAGGAAGCATCCTAAGTCAAACACACAGAAGTCTGTGAATCATCTTTAAGAAGGCATGGGGCCAGATTCTCAACTGGCATAAAGTCAGCATAGCACTACTGACGTCAGTGGAGCTACATGGATTCACACTAGCTGAAAACCTGGCTCCTGATTGCCAACTTCAGGGCCAGCCCTCATTTTGCTAATAATCGCTACCTCTGGGTCAATAAATACTTGTATACTAGTGCACCTCTATCCAGAGAAAGACAGAATGAAGAATTTTGTCTTACACCCACCAGCGTATGAAAGTAGGACCAGGACAATGTAATACTAACACCTTCATTACTAACTCCACTTAATGCAAAACAAAAATCTTACATGAGTACTGCTGGACTCCAAGGGGAATATTTTCAAAGGTGCCTAATAACTTTGAAAGCCAATGGGACTTACGCTCTTAAAGCACTAGTGATTTTGAAAATTTTATCTTAAGTACTTACATGGCCTATCACTGAAGGATCCAAGTGCCCCCAAAAACAATAAAATTCCTTCTCACCACACCCCTCTAGTTAAGAAGTCATCCCCATTTTTATTTACAGAGAAAATAAGTGACTTGTCCCAGGTTACATTCTTCAGCCAAGGAAAAAGTGACTATGTCAAATATTCAAAATGTCAGCACTTCCAGTAGCTCTACCTCATAGTATCAGGTGGCAAAATTACTTCCCCCTAACATGTAGGCTACAATCTTACCCCTGAAGATCTAAATTTCTCCCTCACAGTTCTTCAAAACCAAACTGTATTCTTCAGGTCTAGATACAGTTAACCTACTCCAACATATTTTAGAAACATAACCTTAGTGATCACTCTCTTAAAAGAGGCCATTATGACAACAGGAGTGAGCATGATTCTCCCACGCTTGAGGCCTCGATTCAGAAAGTTACTAATTTAGTACATGCCTAACTCTAAGCTCTCCAATGCATGCTTAAAGTTAGGCACATGCAAAGTACCTTTCTAAACTGGGATCTAAACGAATAGAAATGGGAGGTTTCAATAGTTATGGAGAATCAACAGAAACAACAACAACTTGGAGTTATTTTTCTCCTGGTAGTTTGTACAAAGCATTATTGCATCATCCATAAATCTTATCTACCAAGACATATCATCTCTCTTCCCAGGCATCCATACCTCTACTTACATTTTCTCCCATCCTCTCTTCCTTAAACTTTAACGTACCCACTACCAGTAAGTCACCATAGCAAACATCAAAGGCCAAGGTCAGCCCTGGTGAACATGGATATAACTCCACTGAAGTCAACGAGGTTGCCCTCACTTTCATCAGGCTGAATTTAGTCCATAGAGCCAACAGTAGACTAAGACACACACCTTACCTAGTGTGTTAGTTACATTTATACTTTGCTTACATACATGACACCCTTTATCATTCTGAGGGCTCTGGAAAGAATTTGTTTGCAGTTAACTGTAGTTACTCCAACTGGTCTCAAAGCTTTTTTTGGTTGCTTCCTAAGAAGGCCCTTACATCACAGTGATCGTCGACAAAGCACCAAGGATTGGATGTTACTCTTTCAGTTGACTGGAAATGCGTATGTAGGGAGAAGGCTAGTATGTTTCTGAGAAGCAAACACAGGTAACTGAGTACTTGTCTGCTAGAGGAGTGACAACTCAAGATCAAGAGTCCCAACTCACTAGCCCATGGAGCCAGCCAACTTTTTAAAAGCATTGTTTACTCCCCAGTTTTTTGCCACATCCCCTAGAAATTTCTTACTGGATTACTTTTCATTTGGTACACATATACACAGGCTTCTGCAGCAAAAGCCAACAGGGGCTGCCCTTTCTTCATTGCAGTCCATGTGTAGTACCAGGCTATACTCAATGCTTTATATCAAACACACCCACCGCCCCCCCAAAAAGTTTGTTCCAAAATATCTACACTCTGAGAATAAACACAGATCACACAATAGAGTGGCTACTGACATTATGAGCGGTACACTTCATGGATCAGGCATTTGAGGAGGAGAAGGAGGAATGTGGCTGGCTTATATTTCAAACAGCTGATTAACGTAAGACTTGAAATCACAAGGGGAAGGAGAAGACAAATGGAACATAAGAACGGCCATAATGGGTCAGACCAATGGTCCATCTAGCCCAGTATCCTGTCTTCCGACAACGGCCGGTGCCAGTTGCTTCAGAGGGAATGAACAGAACAGGGCAATTATTTGAGTGATCCATCCTCTGTCATCAAGTCCCAGCTTCTGGCAGAGGGACCCACAGAGCATATGGTGGCATCCCTGACCATCTTGGCTAATAGCCTCTGATGGACCTATCCTCCATGAACTTATCCAATTCTTTTTTTAAAACTCTATTTTTACTTTTGGCCTTCACAACATCCCTTGGCAATGAATTCAACAGACTTCCTTAAAGCGGTTTTAAACCTGCTGCCTATCAGTTTCGTTGGGTGACCCCTTGCTCTTGTGTTGTGCGAAGGGGTAAATAACATTTCTTTATTCACTTTCTCCACACCAGTCATGATTTTATAGACCTCTATCAGATCCTTACTTACATCTCTTTTCTACGATGAACAGTCCCAGTCTTTTTAATCCCACCTTGAATGGAAGCTGCTCCATACCCCTCACCATTTTTGTTGCCTTTCTTTGTATCTTTTCCAGTGGGAAGGAGAAAATGTTGGGCTGAGCACAGAGAGGGGAAGGAGGAAACTAGTGCAGAGATGGGAGTGCTCTGTAAGGGAGAAGCACCGGAATTATAGGTTAGTCCTGCCTTGAGTGCTGGGGACTGGACCAGATGACCTCTCGAGGTCCTACGATTCTATAATTTACCCAGAAGGTGACAAGTAGCCAGGTTACTTCTGTATGTACACAACAGAATCATGACACCAGCAGGAATGCACACAGACAATGAATGTAGTGAACAGTATTTGAATGTAACTGCTTCTACCAAGTGAAAGGGAGAGAGTGAAGCAGCAATGTAAAGCAAACATTGGGTCAAACTCCTAATTCAGTTACATCACTGTAAATCTGCAGGAAGAGCTAAATTTGGCCTCCTATATTTTGATGTGCCCACATCAAGATTACAGAAGTTTATTTTTCTAAAATGTCTACAAGATTTAATCAATAATACTTTATACCGATCAAAAATACAAGGCATAAAGATAATTTTTCAGTAGGTATTTAAGATCTCACATAACTAGACATTTTTAGTCAGAGAAAAAGGTGTATCCCAACTGTGCCTTTTAACTTGAAGTCTTTGTAGGGGAACGAAACTCAAGAGGACTTGGTTAATATTAACCAAGACCCCTTATCCAGCAAGCATACACATGATAATTTTATGCACAGGACTGGTCACACTGAGCTCAATGGAACTACTCATATATGTAAAGTTACACATGTGCATAAGTGTCTGCAGGATTGGGGCTCAAGTTTGCTTCTGGGAAAAAAAAAACAAAACAGGTTTTAAACAATTTTTAAAAAGCTAGCCGTCAGGAGCCCAGTTCGGCAGAATGCTGAGAGCCTCAACAGTCACTGATCTCTGTGAAAGCTGAGGGTATTTAACACAGTACAGAATTGGACCTGAAGAAAAACAAATCATCTACTTTCATAGACTGTCAAAATAGAGACAGTGAAAAGGAAAATACAGCAGGTTAAATTTTATTCTCAGTTACATGTGTACAGGAAAGCAGCATTTGGTCAAGCAAGGACTCATCAGAGAGTTATTCTGTCCATCAGCTCCCACACCAACAAAACTCCTCACAAAAAGTTGTCTGAAATATTGTATGACACTAAACCAGTGATTGCTGGATAATGACAAAAGTAAGAGCTGTGAGTAGGATTACTGCATAATTTTAAGTTTATCATATCATTTTGTGTTCCATTATTACGAGAGCACAAAATCCATTTTAACTTGCTCTTTTGTAGCTAAAGCCTTCCGTCTTTGCACATTCTCCACCAGCTTTCAAGGGAACATAGAAAAGAGGGACATACAAGGTCTTCTGGATCATTAAGTATGCCCCAATACAATATACAGTCACCACCACAGGCTTTCAATTTGTGACCCAAGATCCTCAGCCATTTAAATGACACCAAAATCAGCAAGATGCAGTCAAAGGTGCTGCTAGTAATGTGACATGGAGACGCACACTGACTGACCAGTTGCACATACCCATAGGGCTCAATTCTGAGGTTATTTACTCTGGTGGAACTCCATTGACCTCACTGGAGATGCTCCTGATTCAAACTGATGTAAGCAAGGTCAAAATTAGGCCTGTTTGGTCTCCACACTTCATTACTATGGATCTGATGCTGGAAGGTACAAAGTACCTCTACTCCCACTCAATGCAATGTGCTGAATGTCCGAAACTTGCAATGTCAGGCCCTATTTTAGCAGGAGCAGTTAGAGAGAGTTCTAGCAAGGCCTTCATAAAATGCTTTGTGAAAGACTAAAAAAAAAAGTCACCCCAAAGAAGGTTAGAAATTGTATGCCACAGCCTAAATGGTGTCCACCAGCCTGCCCCATGTATACTGAGCACATGTGGGAGAAGAACAAAGCTCCACAAGCATGAATTTCATTTGGCCAAAGAACTGACACACAGTGCAGCAGTTTGGAATTAGTCTATGTTAGCTAGATGTTTTTAAACCATCATAGGCCCTCAAAGTAAGGATACTTGTTTCTTAACATAGTACATCCCTGATTTACCAAATAGAGCACAGAATTAAGATGGCCAAACTAGAACGAGTCTCTCTATGGTCCATGTCTGTGCCACTTGAAGAAGGCCCCACAGTTGAGCTGCATTTGCATTCTGCACAGATGCTGGATTTGGTAGTGTCCAAAAATCTGAGCTTTTATTATTATTTTTTGGTTTATTAGTAAACTAGAATCTATGATTTAAACAAGCACCCTACACGTACATTGTAGAACTAAATCTCAGGAGTTACATGGCCTTTTCATACTTCTGGGAAAATACTACACCCCCTCGCCAGTCTAATAAGCATGTTCTCTCTACAGAGGTAGAAAACCTACCATAAGCACACACAGCATGTAAATCATCATTTCAGATTAAACCAAAAATAATTGTACATCTGATGTAAAAAAAAAAAAAAAAAAAAGAAGATGATCACATCCACCATTTTGCACAAAATATGCTCACTACAGTATTGTGGTACATGGAACACTCTTAATGGTTTCTACAGTTACATATTCATACAGACAATATAATTAGCAAGCAGCATTCTTTTCTGTGAAATACAAAGGAGAAAATAAAATAAAAATCACTACATGTCCATAAAAATACACTTGATCTCATTAACAAAAACTAGATTTTAAACTAAATTCCATAATTTACAATGCCATAGTCTGCATAAACCTGGATCATATAGGCACAGCAAGGTTCACATCCAGTTTGATTTGCAAAATACCTTGTGTGTTTTCCTACAAGATATTTATTATTTGCTCTCTTAATACAAGCAGATCAGTGCTTTGCTAAATAATTTTCCACTTTCATTTTATTTCTTATTCAGTGTACTTCCAAAACAAGAAAAATATCTGTATAAAGTTAAATGTCGTTTTCTGTTCCTCATTACATAACCAGAGATCTTGTAGGAAGTACTATTGTGGAGTTTAAAAAAAAAAAAAAAAAACCACCACATACACACCACTGCATTTCAATAATGTTCACCGTGTTTCCATACACACCATTGGTACCCCAATTAAATGAAAATGATATGTAACCTATAGACCAACTTTCAGGTCAATGCTGAATATCTTTTCTGTGTCTGACATCATCTATACCTGACAAAGAGGTAAGTTTTTCTCCATTAGTGACAGCAAAACCTCAATTTTTCCCTATTGATTGCAAAAACACTGTATGCTGTCATGCAAATAAAGTCATTCAGAGAGATAAAAATGTTCCTCAGGTGACTGTATTTGTTTTAATGGACAAATGGTTTTAGGAAATGATGGACATGGATTTTATTTTACTGTGGGAGAGACAAGCAGTTTAAAATAACAGCCCCGTAAACCCTAAACAATCTCTTTCGAGATAAATGGTGCATCACTATGACTTTTTCTTTCTAACGAAGCTAAAAGAGCACGCCAGGAACCGGATTTGAGATATTTCACTTCAAAAAAACACAACCCAACGCAAAAATCTCTCTGGTGGAGACTGAATTTCATGATTTTTGATTACTTTTGTGACATTGTGATCCTTATCATTCTTTATAAAAAGGACCATTGACTCCATATTGGAGAACACACTCATTCCATCCCTATCAGCTCTATACTCGGGTTTGCACCTGCTAAGACAAAAGCACCATATTTCTGAATTCTAACTTGGTAAGAAATAAATTTACATTTTCACCTTACTCCACCATACACACCATCATCTCCCACCTTAGTCTTCAAAGCCATTATAAACAGCTTTAAACATTGCTTTTAATCTGGCTGGTATTTTTCCTCTCTTCTGCATTATAGCCACAACCCCTAAAACACTGTAGCTTGGCTTGGCTCATCTGGGCCCACTTAGTCAAAATAAACACAAAGGAAAGGAACTATTGGGCTAAGTGAAACAAACAAAAAATCGGCTGCAGAACTCCCTAATATTTGTGTGCATAGCTGATTTTACACCAGCTCAGCTTCTACATTGATATTATCTTGTCAAAAAGTGAAGAACAGCTTTCATCACAAATACTTAGAGCTTGAAAATTACAGCAAAGCACCAAAGCTGTTGAAAAACCAACTTTAGCTGGATGCGAAGTGTGCTCTGCAAGTGCAGCATTTGAAGCCTCAACATGACGCAACTGAAATCATATCAGGGATGGGGACTTATGAACTAAAATGGAACACCACCACCACCCTTCCCCCAAAAAAACCCACATACACACCCCACCTCAGAAATATACCACTCATTGCTCAAGCTGAGAGCACCTTGTAAATACAAATTTACACAAGCTGCTAATCGATGATACAGTGTGAATGTACCAATGCAATTGACAAACAGCAAGTGGTGAAGGGAATCTGGATTGATCAGCAAACCTGCAATTCCCCCTCAGCAATCGATCAATATAGCCCCTTCTCTCTCCTTCCTGCTCCCCTTAACCCCTTCACCATCCAAAGTTCAGTGTTGTCACAATCACAGCAGACCTGCTCTTTTAATGCCCTTATTGGAAACAATCTGGCCTAATTATTAAAGTCACCTCTATAGCTCTCTTTATTCAGGGAGATAAGCCAGGCTGATGCATTCCTGCGCTGGGATCCCCCTACACTCCCAATTGCCTCCCCTCCACTTGCAGGCTCCCTTCTCCCTACCTTGCTCCTCGCTGCCCCCAAAGCAGGTTCTGGGTTCCTCCTGGGGGAGCCCGGATCCTCTACCCTCCAGGGTTTTGCGTTTCTTCGACATCTGGCCGGTTTTTGGGAGTTGGGTTTCTCCTCTCTCTCTCTCTCCGGGGAGATGAGTGTATGTGAAGGGAGAGAGAGAGACACACACACACACAGAGGGGGAGAGATTGAAAGAAATCGCTGCTTAAAGAGAGGGGAAGAGACTTTGGAGTGGCTGGAGAGCAAGTAGGAGGCAGGGACTAAGTGGAGAAATCCTACAAATCACAATCCCATCAATTCAGCCCCACGTCTAAGGGGGTTGCTCTCCCCACCCTTTCCTATCCACCTGGGGGAGAGAGGCAGCATTCAAGAAGGAGGCAATAGGCACCTCTGCAGGTTTTACACTTGTTGGTGGCCAGCTGGGGGGAGGGGGTGATTTATATTTATTTGTACTGGGCTCCCTATGGGTTAAAAAAATGGTTCGAACAGACTGAGGGAAAGAAAGGGGCGGGGGCAGAGACAGATGAGGACAAACGACAGGCGCTTCCAGGTGTAGGGGTCATGTGTGCTGTAGCTGGGGATCCTGACTTCCCGGCGGGGAGGGCTGTTCTCCCCTGGGTGGCTGGAGGCTCCCCCGCAGCCCAAACTCGGAGTGCAGGAGAGCACGGGCTGTGGCCACTGGCCGCCCAGGCAAGGCACCTGCGGGAGCAGAGGCATTGCTGCTGAGCTTCGCAGCTGGCTAGGAATATTCACGAGTAACTCGCACCTTGCAAACTCCGCTGTGAAGTCAGTGCCCGGCCCCCGCACTCCCCCCCCCCCCCCCTCAGGTAACCCGTTCAGCCCTGGATGTAAAAAGCGCCGCTCTCCCCCTGCCTTCACAAACATCGCCCCCCCCCCCGTCCCACTTTCCAACCCAATACCGAGGCTCGGGGCTGATGCTACGTGGAGGGAGAGAGCAACTTACCCTCAGAACTATGCACCAGCTCATCTCTGCCTTCCCCTTCGGATCCACTTTAAAGAGCAGATCCTCGCTCCCGCTTCAGTCCGGGAAACAGAGACAAGGGGGGCGGGGGGGGCCTCAATTAGTAACAGCAGCTGCAAAGTGGGTGAAATTCGGGGAGCTCTTAGGGCACGATCCCAGCTCTTCTGTGCTCCCAGCAGCAGGGCTTCTTCCTGGGCGCAGGAGAACAAGGTGCTCAACAAGTCTTCCTCGCTACCAAAAATGAAGAGCACAGGCTGAGTGATGATCCCTTCCCGTCAGGTGGCATTTAACAAAACGATGCAGCGAGCTACTCAGCTGATCAGGAAATTTTAGTGGAGCTTGCAGTGGCAGCAGGTTTTCCTAGTTCTCTCTCTCCATATATATACACACATATATACAGTGTGTGTGTGTTTGTATTATCCCTATATATGTGTGTGTATATATATATAATGTAAATGTTTGGTTCTTAGGATCTCATAAAACCCTGTCTGCCGGCTGCCTGGAAGTTAAAGAGTTGTTCTTAAGCAAAAGGGGCTGATGCTTGGACACATCTCACGTCCAACAGGAGGCAATGACGTCTGTAGCTTCATTGCTATAACAGCACCAAGGCTGCAATTGCCATTCATTGAAATGATAAGGGGCGCTCAGACGTAAGCAGCCTGGACCTTTTGCAAGAGACTGAAGCTGATTCCCGCCCCCGCCGCCCGAAAAAAGCCCAACACAAATAAATAATAACAATAAACAGCAAGAGAAGGGGCTGGGGGGGGGAGGGATCTCAGCGCTGCGATCAGAAGCTTGTTTCTCAGCTCCAGAAACATTTTGTAACTGACTAGACTTTGGGAGATTTCTACATATTGGGGTCGGGGGGGAGGGGCGGGGGAGATGTTAATTGTTCGTCTTTCCCCAGGCAGAGGTTGATGGAGGCTGGGGAAGTGCTCTCCCTCCCATCTCTCCCCAGCGCATTTTAGATCGGGTTCATGCTAAAGTGTTTGGGGTGCACGGCTTAATCTTAAGGAGCAATTTTATTTTATTGCTGTACACACAGCAGCGATCTTCTTCTGCAGCCGTGGAAAGGAAGGTGCTTTTAAAAACGGGATGCGAAGCAAGCGGTTCATTGCCGTGTGGGCTCACTGAATTGTCATCGTTCTGGCCGCATATAGAGTCTGTTTCCTTACTGTGTGCCAAGCTTTGCTACACTGAGGTGTGTGGGGGCGGGGGGGGGCACATTATATAAATACCCAATACTCCCAATTCCCACAGTCACTGTTTGGAGCTACAAAATTATCAGGAGGGGGAAATAAGCAGGATCCTCCCTCCGTGATCTAGTGTCCTAGAAATGACAGCTCGGGTGTTAAATAACCAAAGAAACTGCCTGCCAACAACACGCTGCTCCAGGATAGGACCAAGTATATTAGCATCAGCATTGCGCTGCACTCTCATTGCATGCAGCAAAATGAAAACACACGCATAGGCAGAGTTGCAAAGTAAGGTAGTGGGTGAGGGGAGCAGCCTTGCATCTCTGGACACCGCAACCTGCACGCCTTTCCCCGATATGAAAACGCGCGTGGGAGATCACCGTTTAGGGCTTGATCCAGCCCCACTGAAGCCAGTGGGAGTTTTGCCATTAATGTCAATGAGAGCGGGATCATAGAATCTTAGAGCCATAGGATTAGAAGGGACCACAAGGGTCATCTAGTCTAACCCCCTGCGAAAATGCAGGATGTGTTGTGTCTAATCCATCCTCAACAGGCCCCTGTTCCCTACTGGACAGTCCACACTTCAGTGGCTCTGTGTTCACTAGAGGCCCAGGAGGGACCCGGCAGGGCTGGTGCCAGACAGGATGGGCAGTAAAGCGCTCAGTGAAGAAACTTGCACAGCTTCCCCTCACATTTGCCTTTCATTTCAAAGACACAAGGGAAGGGAATGAAAGGGAGAAGACACAGACATGGGCTAGTGACCTGAGTGTGGGCTGGGATCTAGGTGACCTGATCTCTATTCCTAGCTATGAAGGTGTCTTGTTGCACGTCCTTAAGTCAGTTGCTCATTGCTCTGTGTCTCTTTCTCCATCTGTAAAAGGATACTTTATTACCCCACCTCTGAGAAGTGCATTAAGCCCCGCCGCTGAAAGGTGCTAGGTATGTGCTACATATTCGTACACCAAATGAAGCTATTAGGGCATTGGGCCCTGCTCCCCGCAGTGGTTTGGTGCCACTCACTATCCCTCTTTTCACAATATGAACAGTCACTAAACTATATGAAAAGGAAGTCATGTCACTGAATAAAATGTCACCTATCGCTGTTGTGGTCTTTCCTTATGAATAATAGATCCCTCCACCCAACCTAAATAAAGAAATTGGCTTGGACTGCTATTGCAGACAGCTCATCAATACCACACATACACACCAATAACTGGCACAGAGGTGCTTTGTTTTTACAAGCCAGCCTAAGGTAGTCAGAATTCCTGAGGTTGTGATTGGAACCCTGGGAGAGAAAGCTGTCCATTTCCCCAGGCAATAATTATAACCTTTTAGAACAGGCCCAGTTTTTGAGGTAAGTCACAGCTATTGCTTTCTCCCATATATCTCTTCATTCTCACCTCTAAGCTACTATCAAATGCTTCTACACATCTCCACCTCTTGAACATGGTTTGTCTAAACTAGCATTTAGATGGGCAAAAGTACCCAAACAGGGCCTAATTCTCCAATCCATTACACCCATTTTATGTTGGTGTAATTTTACACTAGTAGTTTCAATGGAATTACACCAAAGTAAAAGTGATGTAACAGTGGTGAATTTGGCCCCCAACTACCTGCAAGATGTTGAGTTCTTATTAACTTCTTGCTCTTTTCAAAGTCAATTGATGGGGAAAAGAGAAGGCAATAATCAGGAATGATGGGGATGTAGATGGTGATTGAACAAACACATGCCAGAACTAGTTTTATGGCTGGCTAGCATGGCCCACTATTTTATGACACTGGCTACAAATGGCCTCTAATGTCTCTATCAAGATAAAGTGGATAGTCTTCCATGTGAATCTTTTGAGGGATCTGGCCATCAAGTGAATGTGGAGGCTTTTCAAATTAACAGGCAGTAACTGTCTTCTTTATTATACATTCCTATGTAACCCTTCTGCCAGGTGGAACTGGTAGCAACCAGGGCCAGGTTCAATATCTAGGGGTTCCTTTTCAACAATATAACACAGAACCAGCTTGAGCCCCCACCCAGTAACCTGGGAAAATTACACACAGCTCCGGGTGACTCTGAGAGGCAATATGTCCCCTCTCGCAAGCACAGAGTCTGAGTGTAGAAAAGAAACTTTTAATGAAAGGAGGGAAGTCACCTGACATTAATTAGGGAAAATGCTACAATCAGGATTCATAATCATAAAACTGGGAGCAGGACACCCACCCCACAGTGTGTGGGGCAGTAGCTTCTGCCTCATGTTCTTGAGTTCTACAACCAAAAGTTCCTTTACTGTGCCCCTCTCTGCTCCCTCAGCACACCTCACTCTCAGTAGTTGTCCTTGGCCAGTGAGGATCCAGGGTTCAGAGATGCATCTGTGTGAGTTCACCTCCCACCCAGGGAAGAAGGCACCTTACTTGCTCTGGCATCTCAGCACTTGTTCTGGCTGGATGCCCCGCCAGCCGCAGTTTCTCACTGCTGTCCGTCCCGCCAGCCGCTCCTGGTGGCCGACTGCTCCCTGCTCCCGCCGGCTGACTACCAGTCACCTTCTGCTGCCACCTGCCTCTGTGTTGTGACCTCTGCAAGTGAGTCTCTTAGTGATGGTCAGTGACTTTCAGCTTTTAGCAGGCTAGGCAGAAACACTGTCCCACCACAAGTGATTTCAGTTCTCATTTAAGTACTTAAAATAACAAAGGCTCCTAATGGAGCCTATTTAGCTCTATCTTTGAACAGTGGGGAACAGGTTAAACCGGACCAGGGACCCTTAGGGACAGTCCACACCTCCTTGCTGGGACACCTGTCCCCACCCCATTATTTTCACAGGGGTCTGGCATTCGAGCCCCTGGCTTAACGAGGTCCTTTCAGCTGAGAGTGACCCCCTCATTTGGGACAGGTTAAGGACAGTTCTGCTCCCCTTTATTCATACAATAAAGACAACAACATTTCACTATCCCTGCATTCAGTACTAAAATGGCTGGTGTTGGGTTACAAATCAAAGTTGATCACTTTGAGCAACACAGCTCTCTCTGCTGGATATCTTGGCAGAGTAAGTGTGTTCATGTAAATACAGTTTGCTCCTGAAGTCTCTCCTCCTTCCCAACTAGCTGTCAGGGGAGAGTTCATTCAGACCCTGCTTACACCAATTTTACCAGGTGTCTAAATTTTGGGGGGCGGGGGTTCCCAGAGAGTCCCCTTTTTGGGCACCCAGCAACACCATCCTCTTTTTTATATAACTGTTCTAGAGAATTTAATAGGGATAAAACTGGAGTAAGAGATCCTGCCTGGAGGATTTTTTGTAATCACCCTACAATATTCTATAGCAGGGATATAATTTCCCTTTAAATTTTATATCATAATCCTTCCCCTCCAAATATATGTTTGGTTTTTTCTGTAACATGTTGTAGGACTTTTGTCCATGTTTTAGGAAGTTACAGCCTGGCTCTGGCTTTTCAGAAGTGCTGCTACTAATACTATAATCATGCCACCAGATCTTGTTCTTTATTATTGAATCATAGACATTAGAGATGGAAATATGGATTAGGTCGTGTATTGTGATACTGGCAAGGGATGACTAGGATTGTTCCATAAAATATATTCTCTGAGGCTTTGTCCCGTCAAACATTAATTAATTCCACCTCTCTCAGAACTTTATTCCACTCTCTATTATATCACACCAGTGGGAAGTTTTTCTTACTGTTTATTCTAAATATTCCTCTGCTTAATTTCTTCCCACCACTTCCTACACACTTTGGACCATTTTAAGCAACTTCTCTTGATATTTCTTTAAAATATTTGACTTGTGCAGTAGACGAGGAAGAGAAAGAAAATGGGACAGACATCCCCATGCCATTAGTGGTAGAGTTCCAGATCAAGACTGGTTTTCTAAGATAATAGTGCTGACCTAATGCTTGTTCTTTGGAAGGTGCTCTCAGAGGAGCTGAGGAAGGGGGAAATTAGGTCAGATCGCATGTCACACAAAGGTTGGAGGTAATTTTCCAGTGAAGAAAAGTGGGGTGAGGTTTCTTTGGGGATGGGAATGCAGCCAGCTTGGAGTAATTTGTCAATGGCAGTATTTGCATTTTCTTGCAAATAAAAAACATAGTACTCACTACTTCCCCTTTAAAATAAAATTTGCCTTTTTTCTGTACATGGCAGCATGGTGAGCTGTAACTCAGCATGCCTTTAGGAGTAAAAAATGCAGCGTACCAAGATCTTAAACTAAGTTAGTTTTCTTTTTCCTGATCTATATTAACCAACTCTTTTATAAAGTTATTTATTGAATGTTGTTCATTTTTCAAAGGTTTTGATCAACTATTTTACCGAGAATTCCAAGTGTTGTTTTCATATCTTTTGACAGAGGTCAAGGATATCAGTGGGAATTATTCTGTTAACATCTCTTCAGACCAGTAAGGAATTCAAACTCTGTGGGCCTAAATCTGAAGTCTTTCCATTAGCTTCAATGATTTGCCTGAATAAAGACTGAGAGACTGGGCCAAAGCCCATTACAGTCAATGAGAGTCTTTATATTGACTTCAGGGTTCTTTGAAGCAGGCTCCAAAAGTAAGGAGTTCAGGATTAGGCCCTCCGCCATGGAAGTAAAGGCTCTGCTAAATTGATTGCCCATACGAGGTTGACTTATACTGCTTTCAGCCTGATGCATTTAGACTGAATATTTGCCTCATCTGAGACAGTACTGAAATCACCAGATGAAAGACCTTCAATAAAAATAGCTCAGTTTGCAAACACTTTACTTTTTACTTTATTTTTAATCAAAGGAGGTGTTACCAGCTGAATCCATCAATCGTGCTTACAGAGGGGCATTCATGTTTTTTTACTGACTAGGTGGAATGACTGCAGCTTATTTTAAAGGGTATAAAATTAAAAATCCAGAGGAGAGAGAAACAGCAGTGGTAGGCAAGCCCTGTTCTCCACTTTATATAGTACACAGATATACAAAATTCAGTTCAACTCCAGTGCAGACAGAGCAAACAACCAAATTCTAGAGTCAAAAAACCAAAAGAAGAAAAATATTTTGTTAAACTTCTTTTCTTCTTTACCTTTCCCTCAGAAGGCTTACCTTACTCAGTCGAATCACTAGAGCTCTACACTCCCTTCCCTTTGAAAAAAAAATCTGCAGCATCTTATGTGCACAGTACTTTTCAGACCTAAATTATGATTTTAACCCTGGGGAAAAAAAACAAGACATCCTTCCTGGAACATACCAAGCACTTCCTTGAAGAGCGCTGTGTCCGACTCCCATTGAAGTTAATGGGATCAGGCTTTGATATGTGACAATACAGATAGCCCGCCTGATTCTCAGATACACTTTAAAGTGGGTGCAAGTGTAATTATTTACACATATACACCCACTTTAAGGCCACTTTACATTGTCAAAGAGGTGTATAGCAGTCCTGGTGCAAATGACAATCAGGTCTGGGGGTCCAGCTACTGCTTTTGTTAAAGACTATAGGAATTTTGCCATTAATTTTAATAGAAACAGGATTGAATCTATGTGAAGGTAAGGAATAGATACGAGAAGCCTCTAAAATACATGAAGCTATATATTAAGGGATCCTGCATAAGCCTGTGTGCTGTGGTTGTTTTGGGGGAGGGGACGGCTGACAGCACTAAAGCCAGGAGCTGTCCCAAAGATACTGAAGTATGACAGTGGCCATTGCAGTTGGAAAACAGAGAGGTTTTCTCATGCAGAATGACTTCAGAGATAAGGAAGTGCTATATGTTAAGGTAAACTCTTTCAGTCGCCAAGATTAGCCAAACTGTCCCCTCAAGGTAGTAAAATCCCTCTACATAGCCAACGATTAGCCAAACTTGTAAAGTTATATTTCCCATACATTTCTGATATATGACCTAACACCATGTAACAGTCTTCATGGCATGAGAGTCAATTCTGTTTCAGCAAAAAGAACATGAGTACTTGTGGCACCTTAGAGATTAACAAACTTATTAGAGCATAAGCTTTCATGAGCTACAGCCCACTTCATCAGATGCATGCAGTAGAAAATACACTAGAGTGTGTACGGTAACACCCACTGTTTCATGTTCTCTGTGTATATAAAATTGTCCTACTGTATTTTCCACTGCATGCGTTCGATGAAGTGGGCTGTAGCCCATGAAAGCTTATGCTCAAATAAATTTGTTAGTCTCTAAGGTGCCACTAGTACTCCTGTTCTTTTTGCGGATACAGACTTTCACGGATGCTACTCTGAAAGCTGTTCCAGGCATCCAGTGACATATTAGTTTTCTCAAGCAGATGAACGTTATTTCTTAATAAGTCTTTGTGAGGTCACTTGTAATATATTGCTCTGGATATTGTATCAGTATGGACTAATCTTTGCAAACCCCTTCTCCAAAACTCATAGCAAAACTTTCACCCTTAGTGATGAATATACTCTTTCATATTTTGACAGAATAATCCCTAGCATTTATATCACATTTTTTTTAATAGTTTGCAAAAGCTAACTATTTATCCTTCCAACACCCAGGGAAGTAGCTAAATTTTATTATCCTTATTTTATAGAATAGGGAACAGAAGAATAGAAAGGCCCATTCTGCCACCCTTATTCATACTGAGTAGTGCTTTAATCCATAAGTAGTTCCATCATGGAGTAAGATCTATTAGCACTTCCATTCGTGGAGTGAGATACTATTCAACATGAGCAATGGTGCCAGAATATGACCCTCTGTGATTTGACCGAGGCCATGGAGGGAAATTAGAGGCAGACTCAGACTTAAGTGTAGAGCTGAACAAATAATTGATTTTTCAGTTCAGTGGCTGATCTGGAAAATCTGGGGGGAAAATGGTTTGTTTCTAATCAGGCTGAATTTTTTTGTTTTTTCTCACTGCAATTAAAAACTGCAAAATGTATTGACATTTCTACATTTTTTTCCCCTCAGAGAAAGCTTCTCACCAAATTCGACCAATAGTTTTGGTGACCCCAAAAATGCATTTTTCAGTGAATTTACTATACACCAAAACAAAATTGCCCAACTCTACTTATGAGTCTCTGGCTCCATGGACGGCCAGTGACCCAGCCATTGGGGGAGGCTAGCCCTCCCTTGTGCCCAAGGCCCCGCCCCTCCCTCTCCCTTCCTGCCTCCCCTCCCCCGCAGGAGCCCAGAGCACCCCCACCACAGCCGCGGCCCCAGGACCAGGTGGCCAGGCTGCGCAGCCACAGCACCTCCAGCTCTGGTGCACCAGGTGGCGCCGCCGCAGAGCCCCAAGCCCCGGTGCGCCAGGTGGCCAGGCGAGATAGCCCCAGTGCCAGCCGTCCCGAGTCCCTGCGGCAGGCAGGTTGGCCAGCCCCAGCCCCAGCCAGCCTGGGCCAGGGGCAGAGCGCAGGAGGGGGGATTGGGGTAGAGCATGGGCGGGGCCATGCCAGGCTGTTTGGGGAGGCACAAGCTCCCCCAGCCTACGATACCCATTGCCCATGTCTGGCTCCCAGGCCTTTGATCAGACCACCTCTCCCATTGAAAAATAAAAGCTGGAACCTATTGACATCTGTACCATTTTTCTGCCCCATGAGCTAATTTACAGTAGCAATAATGATCAAGTATCCCTATGTGGCTGACATTGCACATAGTACAAACTAAAACATATTACAAAGAAAACCCAAAGGACTGATTCAGATCCCATTTTCTTATGCTAGGAAATGACCACCTTTATAGATTTTTTTTGATCTCCTAGCTTAACAATTTGTAGGGGATGAAATGTGTATTTATAAATGTCACCTGAGACTCTATGCCCCTAGTGAGCCAATATCGTGTCCGTTTGCAGAAACAAACTGTGCTGCTGTAAATAAAGAAATAAAATAAAATAATGCTATTTCAGCATAGAGCAAATACTGCAAATTCATTACACTAATTTCCATTTCCTCATAACAGAACAGGAGAAGAATCAGGGCAGTAATCTAGAGAGGCGTGATTTAAATTTGCTCCTTTATACTTACAATATCTGCTTCCTGTATTCCAATGTTTTCTCCTCCATGAATGAAGTTCTTTTCTTCCATTTTTTCTGGCAAGTCCTTCAGATGAGCTCAACATATATTGCCACTCCAACCTGCCCTATCTCTGTTCACAAATGCTAGCCATAATTATGCAACAAGCGTGGTCTTAGCTGTAAAAATATGTTCATTCTTTTTGTGTATGGCTGATCTCAAATTAACAAGGATACCAATTTTTAGGTATTCTGTCAAATTGTAGACTAGATTTCCACACTACACTCAGAATAATTTTGAATGACGCCCAATTGTGGTGGGGTGGGAGGAAGGGGGAGAGAAGATGCTGTCACAGTTTAGCCGTATGGAGTGGAAATCCATCAACTTCATGAAAAATGTCATTAGGCAGACTCATTTGTAATTCTGATCACTTCAGAAAGGGACTTGTATAAAGCCAGGTAGCTGAGGGCAGAAAGGGGCTGAGGGAGGAGGTCTGCAGTCACTCTCTTTGAGGCTAGCGAGAGTGAGGAGTTTGGCCCAGTGGGAAGGGAATACACGAAGAAGGGTAGAGAAGGAGCCTGAAAGAAGCAACATGGGAAGCAGTCCAGAGAAGCAGCAGCAAGGTGTGGGACAGTGCGGACCTTAGCTGCTGGTTGTAAGATCCCTGGGCTGGAAACTGGATAAGAGGGTGGGCCTGGATTCCCTTGCCAGCCACTGGGGAAGTGGCAGCAGTGACGGGCAGTGAATTGGAAGACTGCCTGGAACAGCTAGCACAGAGAGACTTTGGTACTCAAACCACCCCAGAAGGGGACAATTACAGTGACCTGGCTGCAGGACCAAGTCATGAAGAGTGAGCCGTCAGGCCCTGAGAGAGAGAGAAAGATGGAATGAGTGCCTGCAGGAAGAGGTGTCAGACTGGCAGAGCTAATCCCCCACCTTGGCCACAAGAAGACACTCCACTGGTGAGTAGAGCACCCTGTGACCATCACAAGTGTTTCAATTATTTCTTTCCAGTATCTCTGGCAATTATAAAAAATCAGAATGAGTATCCTGTATGTTGAAAGAGACATAACGTCCATCTATCTATTCTTAAGGTATTGGAAAGCTGTTTGCACACAGGGCAATATACTGATATACACAAGCAAACTTTTCACCGTTAAAAAAAGTCACTACTTACTAACAGTTACCACACCTTGGCATCTGAGACACCTTACACTTAAAAAAGGATAACAATTTGCAGCACCTCAGACAATAAAGAAAGGTTTGAAAGAGGAGGAAGGATCCCCACAGGCCTCTAAGCCTTGAGCTCTGCGCTCTGGACTTAGTATGTGCTCTTTCATCTTCCCCAAGAATTCTTCTCCTGAAAAACCAGGATATAGAAACCCCAGTCCCTGGCAAAATCATGGAGCAGGTCCCCAAGGAATCCATTTTGAAGCACTTGGAGGAGAGGAGGGTGATCAGGAACAGTCAACATGGATTCACCAAGGACAAGTCATGCCTGACCAACCTGATTACCTTCTATGATGAGAGAACTGGCTCTGTGGATATGGGGGAAGCGGTGGATGTGATATAAGTTGACTTTAGCAGAGCTTTTGATATGGTCTCCCACAGTATTCTTGCCAGCAAGTTAAAGAAGTATGGGCTGGATGAATGGACTATAAGGTGGATAGAAAGCTGGCTAGATCATCGGGCTCAACGGGTAGTGACCAACGACTCGATGTCTAGTTGGCAGCCAGTATCAAGCGGAGTGCCTCAGGGGTCTGGCTGGGGCTGGTTTTGTTCAACATCTTCATTAATGATCTGGATGATGGGATGGATTGCACCCTCAGCAAGTTTGCTAGGGGGAGAGGTAGATATGCTGGAGGGTAGGGATAGGGTCTAGAGTGACCTAGACAAATTGGAGGATTGGGCCAAAAGAAATCTGCCAACCCTACTGTCATTGGGCCTGAATCTCCTGTTATTTTTACCGGTGAGACAAGGTGGGCAAGGTAATGTCTCTTTTACTAGATCAGCTTCTGTTGATGAGAGAGACAAGCTTTCAAGCTTACACAGAGCTCTTCTTCAGGTCTGACTATTGCAAGACATGGCACCTTCACCCTAGCACCAGCAGGACAGTCTCTAGCACATTCCATCCCCACCAAGCCAATGCTAAGAGGGAACTAAATATCATAAAGAATGGCCAGAGGCTGAAGCATGATGAAGCACACCCAGCATGCTGAGAGTGTGACCCTTGACTGAACACTGACATACAAAAGCCACCTGAGCAAGATAGCAGCGAAGGTCAAGATACGTAACAACTTTTTCAGCAAACTGGCAGCTTTTTCATGGGGCACGGATGCTCCAAACCCAAGACCTCAGCCCTTGCCATCTCATACTCAGTAGCAAAGTACTGTGTGCCAGTATGGAGTCGGTCGGCACACACTAAACTTGCTGATGTGCAAATCAACTCAACAATATGCATCATCACAGGAACTCTCTAACTGACCCATCTTCTCTGTCTTCCAGTTCTGAGCCACATTGCTCCCCCTTACATCAGGAGGGAGATTACAGCTGGCAAGCTGCTGGAGAAGGTACATGCCAACCCAAGCTTGCCCTTGTTCAATGACCGTTTTAACCCACCAGCTACACATCTTTCATCATAACACCCACCATGGTCGAGGCTGCCATGCCAGGACATGACAGCGGAGTCCCTGGGGCAGGAAGACTGGTGCTTAACACCAACCACCAATCAGTTCCTCATCACAGACCCTCCTGCTCACCCACCCAGCTTTGACCTGCCATGTCATTAGTGGGTCCTTCTTAATCGATCCTGGACTGGGCAAGGCCTCTGTGCAGCCAACCAGCACCACTGGGATCTTTGAGACAATCCAAGCTGCAGCTGCGGCGCAGATGAAACAAGGATACATATTGTTGAGGAGTGCCCGCTAACTAAATTCAGCGGTGAGCTCCGAGAGCTCCACGTGGGCACTGAGAACGCTATTGCTTGGCTCGGTGAATACACAAATGCTAAATAAATACATTTTATAAGCCAGGGCTGTGAGAATTCCAGTGGCCAAAACTGAATTATCTACTGGATAGAAGGTGTGTTTGAGAAAGAGAAATTCATTTGGATAATGAAATTCCTTGGGGATTCAGTAGCTCCTGGCAGATATTTATACAGTGTAGGCCAAATTCTGCTTTCCGATACATCACTGTACATCTAAAATAACTCCAGTGAAGTCAGTGGAGTTACTCCAGATTTACACTGGTGATAATAAAGAGTATAATCTTGCATTGCATGTTTAATGAAATCACATCAGAGACTGCCATTCTCATTATGTTAATAGTGCTATTTCATACTGTTGGCCTGATTCTCATTTCACAATGTTGGGCCCCAGCCCTGCAACTACTTCAATGTGGGCAGAGCTCCATTAACTCCAGTGGAGCTCTGGGTGGGCAGGGTGATCCATTCATCCATCCAGCTAGAGACAGTCTCAGGATCTGGGCCAAAGTTAAGAGTAACTATTGAAATCAGTGGAGTTACACTCGTATAAAATCAGTGTAAATGAACCCAGCTACAATCAGCTTCCTGTGTTCTTCCACTATAAAAATAGTCCCTCCAAAAATAAATGAAAGAAAAGTAGCAGTAATTTCTAGTGTTATTCAAACTCTGAAGCACAAGGTACTGTATTAATTGTACCAAACAGTATTTTTGGGTTTATTTCCATTAAATTCAGAGCTTGGCTCACTGTATTAAAGGCCAATCTTGTATATCAAGACTGCTCAGGAGGGATCAGTTGGCTTATCAGGAAGCGGGATTCTCTCCAGAGAAAGAATGGGTCAATAGCAGTCTCCACACAACATGATTCAAAGCTGTTGTCACCAGAAGCAAGTACATAAGAACATAACAGTGGCCATACTGGGTCAGACCAAAGGTCCATCTAGCCCAGTATCCAGTCTTCTGACAGTGGCCAATGCCAGGTGCCCCAGGGGGAATGAACAGAACCAGTGATCATCAACTGATCCATCCCGTATCGCCCATTCCCAGCTTCTGGCAAAAAGAAGCTAGGGACACCATCCCTGTCCATCTTGGCTAATAGCCATTGATTGACCTATCCTCCATGAATTTATCTAGCTCTTTTTTGAAGCCTGTTATAGTCTTAGCCTTCACAACATCCTGTGGTGAAGGGTTCCACAGGTTGACTGTGCGTTGTGTGAAGAAATAATTCCTTTTGTTTGGTTTAAACCTGCTGCCTATTAATTTCATTTGGTGGCCCTAGTTCTTGTGTTATGAGAAAGAGTAAATAACACTTCCTTATTTACTTTCTCCACACCGGTTATGATTTTATAGACCTCTATCCATCCCCCCTTAGTCACCTCTTTTCCAAGCTGAAAAGGCCCCGTCTTATTAATCTCTCCTCATACAGAAGCTGTTCTATACCCATAATCATTTAACCATTAAACTCTTCCCACAGTCTTGCTGGAGAGGTTGGTGGATTTTTGATTTGTTCGGTTCGGGTGGGGGGGGATTGGGTTGTTGGTTTTTTGAGAGGAGGAGCAGACTTCTGCCTCCCCAGACGAATCCTGCATTTTGCAGGTGGCCGTAGCTTTTTCTGGTGGGGGAGGGTGATGGAGAAAGGATCAGAAGAGATACTGGAATTAATAGAGAATGCAGCCCCAGTTCTAGACAGCAGTCTGGAGCGATTGTCTGCACCACAATAAGGCATGGCTGTGGCTGGTCCGTGTCAGCTGACTTGGGCTTGCAGGGCTCAGGCTGTGGGCTATTAAACTGCAGTGTAGATGTTCCAGCTCGGGCTATGAGACCCTGCAAGGGGAGGGTCTCAGGCTCCCACCCAAGCCTGAAAGTCTGCTCTGCTATTTTTAGCCCTGCAGCACCGTGAGCCTGAGTCATCTGACCTAGGCTCTGAGATTCAGTGCCACAAGTTTTTTATTGCAGTGCAGACATATTGTCTTCCCACTTACACCAGTGTCATTCCATTGACTTTAATGGAGATACTTCCACAAGTGTAATTCAAGGGTTAGAGGAGAATCAGGCCCTAAGAGTAAATATTCACTGTGCATATTCCTAAATAGCAATCAGTATGCTTTTTTTTAAAAAATCACTGCCTGTTTTTAAGCACCACATAGGACAACAACCATGAGTGGCCTACTTTGAAGTCAGCTGTTGCAACAGATTTGGCCACCTCTTATTTATCTTATTTTTAAGCAGGGCTTTTCATTACTCTTCTCAAGAGTTCTCCATGTAGGAAGAGAAGACTGTCCATTCCCGTGCTAACACTTGTTTTCCCCCACCTATGGTGAATGGTGTTGGTGGAAAGTATGGGACTGACAGCCCTGGAAAGCAAAGTCCTTTCTAATCACGTATGGGGTACAGCACAAACAATGTCCTCAGCAGCATGCCTCAGTCTGAAGGCAGAATGGTATTTTCAAGATTGCTTGGCATGCTAACTTGAACACTGAAAGTCAGAAGGCACATCGGTGTTGCCAACTCATGCAATTTTATCATGAGTCTCATAATATTTGGTGGTTTATTTCAAGTCCTAGCTCCTGGAGACAAGTGAATACATGATGGTTGCTGAGAAAAACTTGAAAATGTGACCCACAAACATCCTGAGAGCTCACTAGCCAGAGGCAAATAAAAGGGACCCAGAATGTCTTGGTGGGGTTTTCTTAATCTCACTTTTGAACATTTGAGGTTGGCAATACAATACTGGAAAAGCCTTGTGACATTTAACAAAAGTAGGAATTACCTCCTCCCCCATGTCATTTCTGTAAAGCTTTCCATAATCCATTTGAAAAAGGCAAAAGGATGACTGGGATGTTTTAGCGTGATACAATTTAATTCTGAACTCCAACCCGTGAAAAGACGTTTACCACACAAACAAAAATGAGTTCTATGAAAGTGTTTGTTTATTATTAGTAGCCAGTCATCAGAGCTCTGGTTCATTAGTCCCGTTGCTCTGGCAGTTTAACAGCTACTCCAGGCAACTGTGCTTTTTCACCTCGGAGGTGGAAGGACAGAGCATGCTAGCAACTACAGGCTCTAAGGGACACTGCACCCACAGATGTGTGGGTGGGGGTGGGAGGGACACATAACTGCACCCACAGACCTGGTGGCAATTAACAGGGTTGGATTGTGTGGTGACACTGCACCAACACCTGCTAGCAGGGGACACACTGCACCCACAGACCTGGGGCGGCGGGGTGGTTTGGGATGGACACACCATTGCACTGGCATATCTGCTGGCAGCTGTGGGCTGCAGGGGACGTTGCACCCACTGACCTGCAGGTGGGTGGGGAGGGAGATGTTATTGCGTGCACACCCCGAGCTGCCGGCAGCTATCGGGGTGGGCTCGGGGGGTGACACTGCAGGAAGCTGTTGCAGAAGGATGGTGAGCACAGACACTGCCCTCGCAAAGCTGCATGCAGAGGGGGCCGCACTTCGAGCCAGCCCCCTTTGCAGCTCTGTCTGTGCAGGGACGTGGCACCCAGAAACCTGCCTGAACTTATAGACCGCTTTGCAGCTGCACTACACTTGGTCGATTCCTTCCCCCCTTGACACCACATGCTGGCACCAGAGCCGCAGACACACCCTCCCCCATCCTGCGCCTGGCTCTTTGCCTTCTCCAGCAGGAGCTGTGCACACATTCCCCCCCCCCATCCCATCCCCCCGGCCGGGCCAAGCTCTAAGCAGCTGGACCAGCACACACTGCTCCGTGCCTGGCACACTGATGAGGGCTGCAGCACAGGCTCGCATCATCGGGGCGGGGGGGGGGGGGGGGCTGGCGGCTGAGCCGTGCCGAGCGCAGGAGTGAATGAAGCGCAGGCTGCTCGCTTCGCCCTCTGCTCCCCCCTCCTTCCATTCAGCCAGCCCCGGCCCTGCTGCTGAGGCTGCTGGCGTCAGAGCTGCCTGCGTCAATGCTGCCTCAGTGACACACACAGGGGCTTTCTCCCCCCTCCTCCTCCTCCACTTTTTTTTCTCAATGAGCAGCCTAATGGGATTTTTATGATCCTGCTTATAAATCAAGCCATTAGGGCGACTCTCTGCGGCTGGCACGTTTACAGTTAATGATCCCTTTGTCCTTTTTTCATCATTTTTTAACCCTGGGTTTCCATGCAGAGCCTGAGCGGAGTGTGCCTTCCGTCTCCAGGCGTTTGCACGGCTACCTGCCGACGGCAGCTCCCTGCATCGGGGTTGATGCAGAATAAAAACACAGCCACCGTGCAGAAGGCAAGAGTCCACACACCACCCTGCCGCTCAAATACCCACGCTACCAACGGTAGTTTAGGTGATTTCCCTCTTCCCCTCCCCCCCCAAGGCACAGCTTTATGGTCGAGCTGGTTGGCAATTTTCATTATTTATTTAAAGCAGCTCACATTGTCTCCCCTCTCCATTTTAACATGCTTGGCTCTGAATGCATATAAAACGGTTGCTTTGTGCGCGTCTATGTAGTATGGATTAAACTGGAGCCTGCACGCTGCCACTCACCAAGGTCCATGGGGGGTTGGCGTGTGCCCTTGAGCCCATAATTGGTGCATGGGTGGGTTTATCAAAATTGGGGGTATGATCCTCCCCCCCACACACACACACACCCATCAAAGTTGATGGCAAAGTGCCCATTGATTTCAGTGGTGCAGGATCAGGCCTTGCCTTTAAAAGTATCTAGGTTTAGTTATGCACACAGGACTATATGTTGATCCCACTGTAGCCAGTGAGAATCACTGAACACAACAGGCCCCAGATTTGGCTCACGGAGGACATGTACCCCACACATTGGCCCACATCCTGCCCCGTGTTAGTTCAAGTTCACCAGAACAATATCAAACTGCTCTAAAACTGGCTTACCCCCTGCCACCACAGCATTGCCTCTCCATAGAGTAATCCTTAGAGACATGGAGCAGGTCCTATCCTACGCTTCCCCCAGTGCAGAGGACATGGACATGGCTCTCTCAGGCTGGCTCTACACCTAAAACTTAAAATTCACACCTCTGAGACACAGTTATGCCAACCTAAGTTCTGTAGTAGACACTGCTAAGGCAGCAGCAGAATTTTCTGTTAACCTAGCTACTGGCTCTCAAGGGGGTGGATTTACTACAGTGACAGGAAAACCTCTTCTGTCACTGTAGCAAGCGTCTGTGCTACAGTGGCATAGCTGCAGCACTGCAAACTATAGTGCTTATAGTGTAGACATATTCTTATACTCTCTCTGTCGCCAGCTGTTGAAGGGCCTCCTGAGGCCACAGGTAGCTAGTGTAAATTAGAGCAACCTTCAGGCTCTGGGCCATTATCTACTATATTATACTTTTCCTATGAATACAAAAAACAACAGCTTTATAAAACACCTGTCCCATAGTACCAACTGTTTTCAGTGTTAAACTGCAACAGCAGCTTTGAGTTGAAATACCAAAAAAAATTTTTTTTTTAAATCGCAATTAATTAGACCACAAAATAGAATTTTGGAGAGAAAGAGAATTCCAACAACTGAATGACTCATACACAGCAAGGGCTTTTACTGTACAGTTTAAAACTATATTGTTATTTGCATTTTTAACACAAAAAAGGAAACAAACCCAATATCTTAACAACAATGTGCTGTGGGGCAATAAGAATCATTGATGAATATGTATTCTAACACCAAGATACATACATTAAACCTGAATTTACAGTACCTATGTGTTAATCTGCATTTTATTAAAGTATATTAACATGAATTCAAATTTATAAACATCTGTTCAGCAGATAGACCAAAAAGCCACAGACTTTTACCAGGTAGGTTTCAGAGTAACAGCCGTGTTAGTCTGTATTTGCAAAAAGAAAAGGAGTACTTGTGGCACCTTAGAGACTAACCAATTTATTTGAGCATAAGCTTTTGTGCATCCGATGAAGTGAGCTGTAGCTCACAAAAGCTTATGCTCAAATAAATTGGTTAGTCTCTAAGGTGCCACAAGTACTCCTTTTCTTTTTACCAGGTAGAGGACCAGACAAACAAAGTGTATTGGGGGCTCATTATGGACTTGGATATCAGCATACCAGTGCAACAGCAATCTTACCTACCCTACCCATGAAATGTGTGGGGAAAGGAAGGCAGACACCTGGGAAATCTCTGAGTACCACAGTGGACCAATTTAACATTACTTGAAAGGCAAATTCTGATTCCAGAAGTGCAGATTAATGGACCATATTCAAAGATGCCATGAAAATCATTTAGATCAGGGCTCATCATCCTTACTCAAGGGGGCGGGGAAAGGTGGAGTAAAGGGAATCGACCTTGTGATCTGTTCTTTCATGACCTTCACAATATGAAGGACATATATGTCCATGCATTAGCATGTCACATGGTAATTTGAGCATATATATTGCATATTAGAAACAGTGATCTGGCACTCTACCACTTCTTCTGCAAACTAAGATCAGCCTGTTTATTTCAAGCAGCCATCCCTCCTGCAACATCTGGGGCAGTAACCTAGGCACAGTGAATCATGTGCATGGCTGCCAGTCATACACACGGCTTCCTCATGGCTCCCTCCTGGCTCATGGCCCATACAAGGAGCTGGGCCTGGATACTCCAGGACAGTGCTTGGCCACTATAGAAGACCCTAAGATTAGACAGGCAGACATAAGGGCCAGATCATGCAATGCCAGTAGGTATGGCATGGTACTGAATGGGGAGTAATGGATATGGAGCTGGAACAGGCCTACTATCCACCGAACAGCTCCTCTTCCCCGACAGAGCAATAAAGAGAAACAATAGCTGCACAATGGATGCAGAGGTGGCTCCACATTCCTGTCCTGAATACAGAGCACTCTCTAGGGAAGCATGCTTGGAAGGAGTGAATCTTTTCTCTGCCTCAGGAGATACTCAGGGTCTTTGACTGCACCTGTGACTACTAAATTGAGCCCATTATCACGTATTTACTTACTTTCCTCCCAAGGTGCTCTACACACTTAACAGCCTATGTGATATACCTACAGGAATCACTTCATCCACTAATGAAATGCAGCCACCTCTTCAGGAGAGCCATTTTGCCTGGTCCCTGGAGGTGGTAACTTCCAGAAAAGATTTTGGTTTATCCAGATGAATAGGTTCAGCATTTTTAGTTACTTGAACCCCTCCAACTGTTTAAAAGGGAAACTAGCAGGGGCTGTATGTACAGATTAGAGGTGAGTGCATTGAGCTATGTTCAGATCTGGATTTTAAAACCCCCAACGTTAGAGGTGATCCATTTTGGAGCTTTTGTTTGGGTCTCTCATATCAGCTAAGAAGTTTTTTTTAAAAAAAAAAACTCTACAGATGGTGAACTTAATTGCTCAGGGAGCTTATAATGGGATACGGAGCCTTTCACCTATAGGACACTAGTTCAAATTCAGCCTAGGTGGATGGGAACAAAGAGTTATGATGCTCTGTTGGCTACTTGATGGCCTGTATGTGAAATGAGTTAGTGGTTTCAGTGTAGTTTCTTGTAGGCAGGTGTCTACATCATTCAGACACCACCATTCAGGCACTGGATGGTTTCAAAGGGGTCCCAGGCTAGAACAGGCAGGGAAGCTGAACTATCTCATGTCTTCAGAGGTAGCCCCTCTGGTTCATGGCTGACACTAACTGGTCACAGCAGGGTAGCTTGCACTGCCCTTGCTTGTGCTGTGCCTTTGCTGTGGATCATGGACTTCAGTCTCAATAACTGTTCAGTCTTCCACTAAATTCATTTTAAAATGTATAAGTGAAATATGAAGCATATAGCAAGAGCTCATATTATATATATATATACACACACACTACTGTACATACACCTTTGTGTATAGAGTATGCATATTGCATTTAATAACCATGCCTCTCTGTCTCTAGTTAGTAAGAAGAGGGAACTGGGTGGTGGAAAACATAATTCGTACATTAGGAAGTCTCTGCTGCCAGATCAGCAGCAGCATCGGTGACGTCTGTACTCTCTCACTTTGTTCCTGCTGCTATAAATCAAAATGACTACAGTCCAAATGCCTTGCTTGTTTAACTACAAATGCACTGCTAGTCAAGAAAAATCAACACTGGGAGGGTCCTACATAGTCTGGATATATTTCAAACTGATTAACCGGAGACGGTCTTAAAACAGGGTGAAAAAGATTTTTCAATTCATGATAAAAAAATAGCTTTTAAATGATGGGATCCAGCAGAGCTGTAGAGATTGTGTATCTACAGGCACTGATGTCTTTGCTAAATGAACTATCAAATTTGCTTTTCTTAATATGCACTGGGATTTCTTTCTGATTAACACAACCTCTTCAGAAACCCTTTTTCCCTGTGTCATGTATTTTCTTCATCATCATGTAAACTAATAAATAAAATAAAATAGCAAATTAAAATAGGAGAGAGGCAATAGATCAGGTTTTGCTTTCCCTGCTTTTATATTTTTGTTGAGGATTTGCTATGTTTATTTGGAATTTTACAAGGGATTGTTTCTCTTTATAGTCAGACGGCTTGACATCTTCTCTTTAGAGGTGAAAGTAACCCCTGTGTGCAGCACAAGGCCTAATACACCACTTAAATCCAAATGAAGTTCTCAAAATAAGACTTTAGTGTGATATAAAAATGGTACCTAGACCTTGTGCTCGCCCTCTGCACAGAAGTCAGTGTCACCTTGAGACTTATTGGGAGCCTGGAGTCATCTTATTATACATGAAATGCAACCGAACCAAGCTGAAATTGCTATTGGAACCTTTACATTGCATTTCCTGACTCTGCTAATAAAGCTTTTTACATTTAATTGCAAAGGTTTTTTAAAGCAAGAAGTCTGGAGTTATCTGGTTTACAGAGCTGTGCCATTATACCATCCACATTCATTTAACCCCGCCAGCTGTGCGCTTAGGGCCTGATCCAAAACCATGCAAGTGTTGCTCAGCTCTTTTGCTATGCAGAAAAATTGCATTTAAGTCTCAAATCCAAGTAGTGCCTACTTCCACCACCCAGAGACATCTCTGGCTAGCTCACATTCAGTTAAACCAATAGGCATAAGGGTGGGCATGGTCACACGAGTGAAGAATCCCTGAAATCTATCTGTTCACTACAGGAAAGGGAACTAAGAGTCCATTGCTCTGAACCTCTGACGGATTAGTCACTGGTGAATGAGGATACCAAATTAGCCCAACCTTAGCCCATGGTAGGAAAAGTTGCATTTAAGCGAGGTTCACAGTTTCCCCACTTACACACATT
Source organism: Natator depressus (assembly GCF_965152275.1). Lineage (NCBI taxonomy): Eukaryota > Metazoa > Chordata > Testudines > Cheloniidae > Natator > Natator depressus. The sequence continues at coordinate 125,678,873 of NC_134236.1, forward strand.
GCCTTTTATGTGGTTTGACCCCGCTACTTTAAGAATAGCTCCACAGATCACACAGTAGCCATGTGTCTGATGGACGGGGGTGGGGTGGGGGGGGAGGCGGGGGAGTAATTAGGCAAACGATCAATTTAAAGCAAAGGGAGAGTCAAAGATCAGGAATTCTGTGGGGCTGAGACATTGTCCAGTGGTCCCTTATGTGCATGTGCACACACACTGAATTCAGGTAGGGACAGGTTTTAAAACTATCTCTACCAAACAAAAACTCATGCGAAAGCTGGTAGAATTTTAGTGGAATGGAGCCATCTAGCTGCCTGCAATCTACTAACAAGGGTTTATGGAGCAAGAGGATTTCTATAGAGGAATGCAAACAAGCCACTCCTTGCCCAAGCAGGAATATTAATCAGAGCAGGGATGAAGAGGAGATTTTATATTTATATTTCCTCTTGCTTTCTCTAGGGCCTCCCTGAACAAAGTCTGTTTCCTTTTATTTATTTGGTTTCTTAGGAAAGCCTTTTTATTTTGGTGGTGTGGACTAAGAGGTTTAAGACACGCAGTGCATTTTTATTTTCTTATTCACTCCTTGTACTGTAAGCAGGACCATTTCCAACCTGCTGCAAAATCTGCTGTAGCAGGGGCCTCAGGTAGAGAACAGCCTCCATAGGGAGACTGGATTATGCACAAATTTGCTCCTCATTCCTCCAGCCCATACAAGGAGGGACTGAGCAAGCTGCACTGCACATGGCCTAGTGGAGATACTCTTGATGCCTGAGAGTTTCCCAGTCCACAAGCCAAGACTTCCTGAACTACCATTTAGCCAGATATTTTAGAGTGCCTCTTTATTAGAGCGTGCTGGCCTGCATTTAAATTCACCACAAGAGGAGAGACTGAGGGCAAAGGATTGGAGACGTGATGTGTGTGTGTGTGTTGGGGGGGGGGTCTTATCCCTCTTGCCTTCCTACATGCTCCCCCACAGCTTAGACTCTCCTCCAGGGACCCCAGCTGCTGCTGCCTGGTCTAAACTCCCTGCCTGTGGCTACAACTCCAGGATGTAGATAATGCCTCTGCCTACTCTCCCAGACTACCTGTGCATCTCCTTCCCTCTTTAGCCTGCACTGTGGTGTGGTGGTCCAATAAAGTAGCCCCCAGGTAGTCCAGAGCATTCTTGAACACCATCCCTGACTAGACTGTCCTATCACTGCAGATTCCTTTAGTCTCAATGCCACCACTCATCACTCAGGCCTTCCTCAGGATACCAAGAGCCTGTCATTTTTCCAGATGTAATATTATTGCATAGAGGACAGTGTGTGGATTGGTGGATGCTGGGTTGGTGCGGGCAGGGGTTTATAGTGATAGCACCAGGTTCCAGATTTAAGCTAAAAATAAGCTCAAACATGGATTTGTAAAGATGTTGCAGGTCTTTGCATTGTCTGTTTTTCAAAGCCATACTTACCTCGTAGACTGTCCCTAACATCCCTGTCCATTTTGGACTTCAGTTCAGATTTGATTTAATCCAAAACCTTGAACCCAGATCTTGCCCTGATGTTTCAGAGGTGAACACTCTCATGGTTAGTAGCTGAAGCTAGACAAATTCACACTAGATATAAGTGCAATTTTTAAAAATGAGGGCCGTTAACCATTTGAATAAGGGACCTGGTGGATTTTCATAATCTTTCAATGAAGACTATATGCTGTAAAATGATAGGCTTGATACAGAAATTATTGAGTCAGGCTCTTTGGCCTGTGCTGTGCTGGAAGTCAAACTAGATGTTCATAGTGGTCCCCTCTAGACTTTACAAAAAATAAATCTATAAATGAGGTGTTCCTATCCAGAGTTCCAGCTGCTCCCCCCATCTCTAACATGGTCTTTTCTGTACTATTATCAGTTTGCAAGAGGACCATGTACACACCAATCACATAGTTGTGAGGACGCAATCCTGCTGGGGAGAAAAGAACTGGAGAACTTTTAGCAAGTGTTATACTTGGAGTCATAGGGAGTGTATTAGTTATTCTTAACTCCAGCAAAATGATCGCCATAGTTGTGGGAATTAGGCCAAGGTTCGGATAGCTACTCATAGCTAGAATTGAGCGGGGGGGGGGGGGGGCGGGAAGCAAGAATACTGGTTCTCGATCAAATACTAAATGCATACCAAACATCGGACACGCTATAGGAATGTGTTGGCTTTTCGGGGGGTGGGGAGGGCAGGCATCAGCGGAGGGAAGTCCACAGAAAATTTATATCAGAGAAAGATTTAACCTGCAGTTCCTTTGACTTGATCCTCTTCCAGACAGGATTGAAGCTTCCATTAATATCAGTGGAAGCAGAATCAGGTCCCTAGTGGTTAGGAGTCCACATCTCTTAAGCCATCACATTTGGCAGCCTTATTGGTAGACTCAGCAGAGATGCCAAGCATTTAGTAGGCACAGGGACTCAGCTGTGAAGCGGTTCTCTTCAGGCCAGGATTCAGGACACCTTTGCAGGGTTATGTGTGGGACACTTGACTGTTATGGCCAATACCATTCTGCAGATAAAGAGGACTCAGATCTCCAGAGCTATTAGTCCAGCACCTGCCACCAGCACCACATGCACCAAAACAAATAATGAAGGCTATATTCCAAGGGCTCCTATGAACATCTTTATTTTTCAAAGAGGCTGGTGGTGGAGAGGCTAGATTTTAGCTTGGAGATTTGAGCTGAACACCTCTTCCAAGTTTCAAAACTGTGCTGAGACCAAGGAGACTTTTTCAGAAAGAAATCGAGTGAAAGGAGATGCTATGCTGACCTGATAAAAGACTCTCGCCACTGTACTACAGGGTCACAATGCTAATTTAAACCTTGCTCATAATAAGCCCTCATATTGCCACAACTTATTCTGGAAGTCTCCAAGAAACTCAATGGACCAAAATAATCCTTGATAAACTTTGTGAAGTTACACCTGGGATGAGCTTGCCCATTCATTCATTGAAATAAAAGAAGAACAGAGAGTAGAACTGTCAAGCTACCCGGCACTGGCTCAAGAGCATGAGTACTGTCCTCAGGGCAGACTGCTAAGAACCAGAGCACAAACCACCAATGGGTTAAGTTTTATATTTAGATTTCACCAACAAATTATTGAGTGTAAACACCTCAGCCACTATAGCAATCTAAGTATGGAGTTGCAGACAGGCCCCTTGGGTACTCCCATCTGTCTCACCATCCACATGAGCCTACTTTTGTGATAAATGGCCCCCTTACACCAAGAATCACAGCAATATTCAGGTTACTCCCAGTCCCAAAGGACCAGCCACTTACCCCAGGTCAGTTACACCTTAGATCTCACACCAAAGACAATAGTTTTAGCCAATCCTAAATAAATTATGTACAGCTATACAGGAAAAGGAAACTAGTTATTTACAAAGTTAAAACAAATAAACATACATACACAAATGAGTTATAATCTTAAATTTCAAAAGGTAAGCTCCTGTAATAAGCAAGTTCTATATGTCCTTTAAGGCTAACCCAGATTAAGCACTTGGGGTTCTCTTGTTTATGCCTAGGAAACCCCCCACCCCACCCCCGCGAGTCCAAGCAGCATAAAGATACAGTTCCTTCTTGTTAGGGGGCTTTTATTCCCCTCCTCCTACGTGCTATGGGCTGTGAACTCAGCTGATGGGAGAAATCCATCTTCATGACTCAGCTTCACCTTGGGGGCGGGGGCGAAGGGCATTGAGAAGGGCCAAGTCTTTTGTCCTCTTTAATGTTCCACAACAGTAAGTCTGGTGTAAATGGGCGTTCCTTGTTCGCCAAGACATTACCTTCTGTTGGAGATCAGCACTTTATACTAGTTAATGGCTCTCTCCTGTCTGTTGATTTACGCAGTCACAGAGGCTTATAGTACAAATGCTTAAGTATTACCTTACAACATGGGATACAGATGTTATTAGTGAGATTAATGCAGGCAGCAACTCACAAGCATTCAATAAAGTCTAAACACTAAACATATTCTTATAATCCTAATACCTATTTTAACAGTAGTAACACACAGGTGAGCCAGGCTGGTTCCAGCTATGTGTTTGTCAGTGTTCAGTTGAGACATGGGGACCTTGGCACGACCTGGCATCTGATCTGCCAGCACCACAGGAACCGCTGCTTCGATTGTTTCTTCTGTCAAGGGGCAGGGCATGTCAAGAGCAACAATTAATGACTTAGAAGCTCGGCCTTTTGGTTTTATATTTTGGAAAAAAAAGTTTCCCTTTAACCATTCAGGACTTTAAGAGGAGGAAAAAATGGCAATTGCCTCTTAAATTCTCAGGTATGTAGACTATCAAATGTAAAAAACTACTGATGTCATCATACACGTCCCAATGCTTGAATACTAAAACCTATTGTACTGCAAGTGAGACCATGCAACCAATCAGAATTTACAGCAGCTGTCTTCTCGTTATACAGCAGATGCAACTAAAGGTGCTTAATTTTAGACTAACAACATGACATACTGTAACAGTGATAGCCACTGTAGCAATGGGTGTACTCAGGAATAATTGTTCCTCCAGTACCTTGACTTTGTCTCATAATTTGCTGCTGCAGGATAGATTCCTTATGGCCTCGAACACTCCATCATCATTGTGGTAGGGGGCGTTAATTTCACACAAAAGTCTTTTGAGACTAAAATAAAGGATGTTTTCCCATGCTGTATATAAAAATAGCAGTCAGTCCAGTGTATTAAATTTCTATCAGTGTCCTGTGTTTCTGGAGAACATCTTAATGGCAGTAAACCCCAAAAGTGGAATTTAATCCATTTTGTTGATTTAATTTGGCCATATAGATGTGGTGCTTATATTCTTGTGCATCTGGAGCAAAATAATTCACAGGGAGAAGTTTCAGAGTAACAGCCGTGTTAGTCTGTATTTGCAAAAAGAAAAGGAGGACTTGTGGCACCTTAGAGACTAACCAATTTATTTGAGCATAAGCTTTCGTGAGCTACAGCTCACTTCATCGGATGCACATGGAGAAGGTGAGTTATTTAACCTTAGTCACAAATTGCCACGTGTGCCAGTTCTGAACTATTTCCAATTCCTGGAAATCTACATCCAGTGCTAGGTTCCAAGGGGTATATTTAAAATGGGTTCTGACTGGTGGGAGAAAAGGATTACAGAGAAAAATAGAAGGAATTTACTCCAGCAACTAAATCCCTCCTCTCTTCTTCTTTGAAGTAGTAAGTTATAGTAATCAAGTCACCAGGCTTAGTCAATTACCAAAACCAGACTGAAGTCTAAAACTGCTTCTCCCCTTTTTCCACCAAACTAACATTGGACCAGGATTCTGGAACAATAAAAGCAAAGAAAATGCTTGACAAATCCACCACAGGTTTTTGGTAAGACCTTAGCTCATGCTTGGATGGGACACTTTGGAAGTGTTTAGTCAGTTCCACGTAGACAGCTGGCCAGGATGTATATATTGAATAAAAGCTGCAAGTTATTTGCTGTCGTGAAGTGATTTAGCTAGTTCTTTACCTAATGCCATAAGTTCAAAGCACCCAGTCATCTGGATCACAACACAAACCATTCTACTTTCAGAGACCAGACACTTGGGATAGGTGAACCCTTGAATATATACATTTCCCACTTTTACAAATATTTATTAATCTCCTAATTCACTTAAAAAATTAGCAGAGCTTTGGATTTAGTTTTGTTTGCAGTTGCAGAATAGACATCTAAAACCCTAATATATCTATCACAGAGGAGATAAGTCATGTATAGTTCTCCAGAAATAACTTAATACTTAGAAATACTGAGAACTGTTCTAATAGGATTTGAGTATTAGAAGCTATTTGTTTGGGCAGGGGGGGGGAAAGGTTATTTTCAAGGATTTACAGCAACCTTGAAAATATTTAAATGGAACAAAAGATTTTTTAGAAGAAAAAAAATCAATTTTTCAAATCAGATATGTTTTCCACTGTTTGCTTTCTAAAGGAGGAAAATACCAAAGTTAAACTCAAAGAGGGGTTCTGTAACATCCTCAAAAGCAATATAGGATCACAGCATGAGGCTGAATTTTATCAGATCTCACAACTTAAGCAGAACTGGGCTGGATCAGTGCTAGAATAGGATACCTCCAAGGAAACTGCATGTACTAGCAGAAGTAGTGTTGGAGGATTACCACGTACTGAATCACCCTCTCTATCGGAATTAAGATGGTGCCTCATTGGGATGTTTGGAACACAATGCAGCTCTTTAACTTTGTGTTGAGGCATAACATACAGGTTGCACCACCCATTCTCTGTGTGGCTGCACTTATGCTGACAGTTTTCGGGGAATCTCCCCGCAGCGTTGGCACCATGGTACTTAAGCCAGAGAGGAGACAATAATGCATCATGGGAGATGTAGTCTGGACAGGGAGCCCAGCCCACAGATGAGATTTGGTACTTAAAGCCCAAACTACTGTACCCAGGAGGCACCATGGAGACTCAGAGGGACACAGTGTTGAATTTACAATATTTTGATTGTTAGCCAACTTAAAAATATTTGTATTCAGCATGACCCAGCCCCCAAATAAAATATTTAATTTCTCCCAATCAAGAAATTCATGGAAAACATTTCAACAGAAAATTCCAGCCAGCACTAGTTTTTACTATGATGTTGTCTAGACCTGTTCTAAACCAGATTAGATGACACATTGACAAAAATGTCTGCGTGTAGCCTCACTTAGTGCTTCCACCATTGAGAGGACTAGTGCTAAAGAAATTACAGAAGAATGGCTAAAAATGCTCATTAGAAATGCAGCCATAAGCCCTGATCCCACAATAAGCTCCATGCAAGTGAATTCTTGTGCTTGTGTGGAGGCCCTTTAAAATCAGTGGGGCTCCTTCATGGTACATAAGTCCCTCCATGTGGAATTCACTGGAGGATTTGGGCTTAAGAGGTTAACTATAAGACTAGAAGCCTACAATAGTTGCTAAATGAGAGCCTGTCTGCACTACCACTAGACCCACACACAGTTGTCTGTGGTGATTGTGTCTGTAACTGTTTTACTCCTAGTGTGGATGGAAAGATGCAGTGTTATAACCATGTTAGTGATAGAGCCTAGGTTGGAGGCCTTAAAATGTAGGAAAGTGGCTCTTAAGATCTATTTGTGTCTCAGATTAGAACATTTTATGGTTTATACTTGAGAGGAGGAGTGGGGGTTTGGAGCTAACAAAAATGTTCCATTGTGCAGGCACTGACAGCTTTAGCCAGCCTTCCTGCATTTTAAAACTTCTGAAGCAGTATGTGAAAACATGCTGGCCCTTGGGAAATAAGTTGAGCTGTTAAAAATAAATAGGTTCCAGCTTTTTCAGGAAGAGCAGATTGACAACAGTGACGTATAGACATCCAGCAGCTTGTTGTCCGTTTCCCACGAGACTCTGGTGATTTAGTAAGAAACTGCAGCTCATGCAGATGGTTGCCTGGAAATTTAAATACCAGCATGTTCCTTAGTTCTTCAATCTCTATTTTTCACAGGTCACCTTTGACATAGTCACACCTGCTAAACTGCCTTAGAAAAAGAGACCATTGAAGGTTTTTGAAAAGGTTATTAACTTAGTGGAGATGTTATAAGTTTCTCTTCCCACATACCTGCCTGCCCCACAATAGACACAAGATGGTACTAGTGCCAGGTGTACCAACAGAAGCCCAGGAATACTGGAGCAGGGTTTCAGAGGTAATGAAATTCAGGGGTCAGCCTTTAATTTCTGTTGGGAGTGAAATCAAACAGTCCTGAGTATATTGTGGATGCCATGTTACTGGGATACAGTGACCCAGAGACCCCTTGTTGCCAACTGGTAGAGGGCACAAGAGGTGCCTGTGGTTTACATAGTTCCCATGGGTCTGTCATCAATATACCAGGGATTGCAGGTGAGGTCTGTACGAACAGTCAGTAATGGACTGGTTGTCCTAATCCTTGCAAGGTGGATACAGATGATATTTAAGGAATTAGATATCTATACCAGAAATCATGGTCTTAAAGTTAAAAGCAGATCACCAGGAGGTGATAGGCCTTGGATGACTTCTGCTCAGGTAGGGGGCAGGAGATGTTTCTCTCTCTGTCTGAAAAGGTGTGTATTGTGCATCTCACAGCGTAAGCGTAGCTGCATGGAGAGCCAGATGCTAATCAAAGTTTGCAAAATCTACAAGAAAGAAGCCTACAGCAAAAAACAAGCAGCAGTGGGGAGGCATCCTGTTTATTAGTAAATATAATGGCTTGCTAGAATATAGCAAGGAATACAGGAGTGCACCCCCTATCCTTCACCTTGGGGACAAGCTACTAGAGTGCTTGTCTTATGAACGGAGGAACACAGCTGGTCTGGCTATTTAAAGCTGGGAGAAAGATTTGGGGTTAGATAACTTTTATGAGACAGGAGAAGGTCCTGTTAGTTAAGTGTAGTCTCTAGAAATGGTTTTATGATTTTATTGATATGTAACCCTTTGTTTCCATGTATTCTACTTGCTTCTCACATCTATCCTTTAAAGAAACTTTTGTTTTCACTACAAACATTTAAGTGCTATGAGTTGAGCAGAGCAGTGATCTGAGGGGTAACTGGTAAACTGGGGAGCGGGTACTGTTTCTTTGGAGATAGCAGACTGGTGAATTCTCAGAGCATCCAATGGAACAGAGGCAGGACACTCCAGGGGGATGCTCCGGGGACTCAAAGGTGGGAGTGTGCCTGTTGCTTACCTGCAGAGGGACAGCAGTCCCAGGTAGACTGCAAGGGGGGTGGTTAGGTTGCCTGTGGCCGATAAAGTCAGGGAGCTCACCCTTGGCAGTTATAGACAAGTCTTCCTCACACCAAGGGGGCAGATGCTAGCAAGGCACCCCCAGAAAACGTCACAGATAAAGTCACCAGCTGGTAATGTTGTGGCATTGCATCACACGTGACAAAACAGCTTCGTGACATCATGGGGGTGGGTTACAGCTATCTGGTCTATACCAACAGAGAGCAATAAGTTGGAGCGAGAGTAGAAGACTAAGGTGTCTATCACATTTTGAGATCAAACAAGCATCTCCCTCATTTTAATTTGCAGTAGCAGCATTTAAGTCAGACTAGCAGACTATTTTTGAGACATTATGGCTGGAAGCAATAAATAAGAGGGACAGTTACCTGGCTTTAAATTTAGGATTTAATTCTGAGTCATTTAGTTGGGGGCCAAGTGAGTAATCAGGTCATTTTATTAATTTGGAGTATAGTTTCCCATTAAGTTTTTCTTGGTGCAAGAGAGATAATTAATCAGTGAGCTGGTTGTTTTTACCCTTTCTTTCTTAGATTTAGACCACTGATTTTCCCTCAAAATCTTGTTAATTCCTAGTTAACATTTTCCATAAAGACAATAGAGATGACTCAGTGTCTATTTATCAAAAGGTATGCAGGAATTACCATGCTGGAACAGGCTCTTCGTATGTTAGGATGGAAAGACACATGCAAAGCTATCCGTTATAAAAATGCTTGTAGTCTAACAAAGGGCAAATTGTTAGGCTGGTTAGTTCTACTTGTGCCCAGAGGAAAAAAAAAAACAGACAATTTACCAAAAAAGATTGTGGGTGAAAAAAACTGAAGTAATCCCAAGGAGCACTTCTCCCTGACCCAATAGAAAGCCAGTTAAACAAAAGTCAGAATAAAATAGAAGTCTTCAGCTAGCCCTCAAGTTCACACCACCTTTGTTTTGGGGAAATGAATGTCAGACATGGAGATCACCCTGCTCCTAGCCCTCCAAGTTCAGTTTGGGGAATGTTTTTAGCAAGGGCTCCCCAGCTTATTTCTCTTTAGGCAGAACTTTAGCAGTTGAAAAGGAAAGTCTCTATGGCAGCTAGGTCCGCAACTATGTGGAGATTTATGGATTAAAGTCGCAATAGAATAGACACCCAGTAGCTTGTGCATTCTACAGAGCAAAGGTGTAACATGTGCCACACTAAAAGTATCGCCTCATGTGTACAACCAACAGGAGAGGGTGACTGAATACAATCCTTGGAGCCCCAGGGAGAAGTACAGCAACCTGATACCACCCTCTGGGATTTCTCAGAGAAGCAGCAAGAAAGCCACTGATGTGCAAAGCCATCCATCCGTGCTGGAGTCAATAGATAGATCAACATTGTCAATGGTATCAAAGGCTGATAACAGATTTAAGGGAATCAGCATGAACAACTTGGGTGAAATCCTGACCCTATTGAAGTCATTCAGAACTTTGGCATCGACTTCAATGGGACCAAGATTTTATCACTTATCTTTTTCCAAACACCTGAAGAGCTACTGACCAATGAGAGCAGTGCAGTCCATAACCAGGCCTAAAGCCAAACCAAAAGAGAGGGGAAGGAGGTCAAAAAGTTAGAGAGCAGACTATGACAGCCTTCAAAAACCTCTCTCATTAGAAAGGACGGTTAGAGGTATGGTAGGTAACTGGTTAGATCAGAGTGATAAGATGTTTGACCCTGCTGTCAAACATCAAAATCTACAAGAAAGAACCCTACAGGGGAAACAAAAAACAAACAAAAAAAACAAAAAACCACACAACGAGCAGCAGGGAGACATCCTGTTAAACAGGCCCTATGTCACAGGGCTCACTCACGATTGGGGTACCTCCACCTGGCTGCTCTGGAGACTAGCTCTTTTCAGATCTGGCACCCCCTTCTATCACTCGTCCGCATGCCCTGCCACCTCTCTCTCTGTGACTTCGCCCTCCAGTCAGATCCCTATAGTCCTCCCCTTCCAGGGTCCCAAGTCCTCTTGGGCAACCTTCCTAGGCAATCTTCTGCTCCACTGCCTGGATTGTGCCACTTCCCCCAGTGGCTGGTAGGGGAATCCAGGCCCACCCTCTATTCCAGGTTCCAACCCAGAGACCCTACAACCAGCAGTCAAGGTTTGCACAGTCCCAAACCTTGCTGCTGTTTTCCTGGGCTGCCCCAACTTTGCATCTGTCAGGCTCCTTCTCCAGCCTTCTCTGGGTATGCCCTTCCCCCAGGACCAGGACTTCATCCTACTCATGTTTTCCTTCTCTCCCACCCTGCTGCTATAGAGTGACTGTAGGCCTCCACACTGCAGCCCCCTTCTGCTGACATCTTCCTGGCTTTATCATAGCTCCACCTGTCCCTTCTCAGCTGGGCTCTACTCCCAATCAACAATTGCTTATCTACCTTAATTCCTCTCAGGTGTAGCCTATCCCATTAATTGGCCCCTTTCTCAGCTTTATTAACCCTTTCAAGGCTTATATGGGGTGAACACCCTGGCATATCCTGGCTCAAGAAACCAAATGTTTAATATGAAGGAAGTTTACCAGACAAGAAGGAAATAGCCTATGATTCCAAGGGCTGTCTCACTTTTACTAGCAATATGGAGTCCATATTACAGGTTGTAGGTTACTGTTCACCAAATACCTTCATGAACTCCATGAAAGCAACCAGATGAATTCAACAGGAAATGTTGCATTTGCTTTCTCCTGTTTTGACTTTTTACCATGGAGATGGAGAATTTAGTTCTGAATCTGAGCAATCTTGCCAATGAAGAAGGAAAATTCCCCATTATTAAAAAGTATATTTTTTCCCCCAAAGGGGAGGCATTCCAAATTCACCAGACTGACCAATAATTGGAGCAGCTCTGCTGAAAAGGACTGCCTAGGCCTTAGAGACTAAGAACAAGAAAGCCTCCAAGATCTTCACAACCACAAAGGGAAAGAGTTTTTTAAACTCTTTGCCACAACCAATTTCTTTGTGCTCTTTGCTCAGCTCCCTCTTAGCTGGGAATCCTACATCTAGTCTTACAGCTCCTCCTTGGAGAGGCTCACAGGCAGCTCCCTGGCTCCCCTTGAGTCGCACAGTATTTGGCTTTTTGACTGTACACTCCCTCTTCTCAGGGTCCTTTCCTCAGCCCTACACATCACCCTAGGCCCCTTTCTAGTTGTGTCCACACAAACCCTCTCCCATGCCACAGCTCTTCCGCTTGGCTCAAGTAGTGGAATACCATACCCCAGGTCTTACCTCATCTCCAACCTCTCGCCTACTGGGAACAGGCTGCTTTCATTATAGTCTGTTTATACTTGTTTCCAGTCTGCAGTCACATGATCCCAGGGGATGACAGTTCCCAAATGCTCATCCTTTAGGCCACAACTTGGAGTATGGAGGTGTTGGACCTGGGCCTGCCCTTAAAAAGGGACAGCACACTGCATCCCTGTGCTAGAAAGTTCTACCAGAGGAATATTGTTAAGTTCTACAGGATGGATACAATAAGAAAAAACCCCAACAACTCTATAGAATGGTTAGCAATTTTCTATTAAATTATATTGAATTTTTCATAAGCAAAGGACCAGTGAAATAGGTCTACCACCCTGATAGGAGCAAGCATCAACACCAACCTCAATCTAGAGAAGGTAATTATCTCACCATGACAAAGGTGTTGATCCTCATACCTCCATTCTACAATTTCAGTCCAAAACATGCTCACTTATGAGTGAGCCAGAAACCATCTGGACTATGGCTTTCATAGCAGCTGTAAGATCACAAGTCAAACTACAAAAGTCATCATTCAAGTGGATGTTGAAGTCATCCAGGACATCAGACAACACAAGATCCACAAAAGCAACTCGCAATCCTGTACTATGTCATTACCACTTAAGGGTATCCCTTTACTCCTACAAGGAAAAGGGTCAAAAACTGATGTAAATACAAAGACAAATAACTTTGGATAACAGTGAACAAAGCTTCCACATTGATATAGTCCCATGTCCTCCAGGACCAATGATTGAGTGAAGGTATTTGCAAATATGTTCTTTACAAAGCAGATGTCTCCAGGGAATATCAAGTTTATAATGGAGTGATCAAAATGAATCCAAGTCTTCAAAATTATATAGGGAGGGCAGGTAATCTATGATATCTGTGTGACTACCCTGTAAATTAAGGTTCTTTGCAAAAAGAACCATTTAGAGTCCAATATACTTCAAGAGTCAGACCAAATCAATCTCCAGCTCACTTGGAACCAGTCATTTTTTAAATTCTGATTAGCTACTCTCCTAGAGATGAGTTGTCCCTGTTTAAAGACAGGTTTCAGAGTAGCAGTCGTGTTAGACTGAATCCACAAAAAACAGGAGTACTTGTGTCACCTTAGAGACTAACAAATGTATTAGAGCATAAGCTTTTGTGGGCTACAGCCCACTTCATCGGATGCATAGAATGGAACATATAGTAAGAAGATAGATAGATATATATACACATACAGAGAAGGTGGAAGTTGCCATACAAAGTGTAAGAGGCTAATTAGCAACACCTAGAGCCCTTTTCCTTTCAGATAAGCATGTTGAGACAGCTTCCAGTTGATCAGTTATCATGCCTGACAAACTCAAGTGTGAGGACCACTGAATTGCTAACAAGAATGTTGAAAATTGGCTTCCCTAACATGATAAGATTACTGTTCAGAGAATGGGCATATTAAAAATAGCCACATTGTCACAACATTGAGGTCATGGGTCAAAAACATTGCAAATCTAGGGAATATTAACTTTCCAGTAGCAATGGGCATGACCTTCATCTCCTACAAGTCCTCCATGAAGAGCTGAAGTTGAACCATTTTAAATCTAGAAAAATCAAATCCAAGATTTTATTGCAAAGCCATAGCTTTCACCTCTGAGTAGTCTAGGAGACTGCATCCAACCTTTTATTCAAGCATGCAAAATTAAACATTGCATAAGATGAAGATCTGACAGACTGAGAACTTCGCCTTGCCTTAGCTCTTCCCTCCCTCCCATTCCCAAACCTGGATTGCAGTTATATATGGAGCAAGAAACTTATCATATTACATGGCTTGGTTGTGTTGTTTAGAAGTGGTGAAGCTTGTGACAAGGAATCTTATTCTATTTCTTTCTTTAGAGTCACTAACTATTATTAACTGAACAAGGTGTTCAATACTTACTGGTCTTGCAAGTAAGTAATGCTTCATAGCTTGTGTGTTTCAAAGATCAGCTGCTGTCCCTCCCAGCCCACCCAACTGCCCTGGCTTGGATGGCTCAGACCACGGCTGTCAGAATATTTATCTATACATGTTCTTAAATTAAACACTCCCACTTTGCAGTCATGTCATTAGCTAGTTACTGTGTGGACTTGCACCTTCCTGCAAAAGTAATTTGCTTTCTTGGGTACACTCAATTGCTCTTGTGGAACAGGGAAGGGAAGTCTTATGACCATCTGTAAGTCAGTCATAAGAATTCCTGGGTTCAACTCCAGACTTGTTGCAAAAAAGAATGAATCTGTATTTCAGCCTAGTCCTTGCTGATCTGCCAGACTAGAATTCCAAGGGCAAACTCTTTTCACCAGCTGTTTTTTGTTTGTTTGTTTGTTTGTTTTGGGGGGGGGAGGGGATTTTTTTTTTTTTTTGGTTTTTTTTTTTAGGTAACTAGAAAAAACAAGAAGATCCTCTGGATCTAGTAGGGCCTGATTTTCTGATGAGCTGAGCACCAGTTGACTTTTACTGGAATTGTTGATGTTAAGAACATCTCGAAGTCAGGCACATAGTCTTTAGTTGTTTTGTTCCAGGAACAGACCAAATTTCACCCTCAGATACACAAGTACAACCCCAATGAATTAAATGGGGTTGCAGAGGTATAAGAGAGTAGAAATTGGTCCAGGGTGTCTAATGGCTAGAGACTGGGATTTTGAGTCAAAACTGGATTCCATTCCTGGCTTTGCCAGCCTGGGACCTTGAGCAAGTCACTTAATCTTCATGCCTCAGTTTCACCTACATAAATCATCTCAAGATCCTTCAGCACTCTATGAAATCAAAGTAATGTTATTGCCCCATCTTTGAAACTTGCCAGTAAAAGGGAGACAGCACTCAGTTTGTCATTTTCAATAAAGATACATTTAACAGCAAATGGTATTTTGAGCATTTTGCATCAATTAGTACTTCATTAAAAAATTGTTCTGTGAATGATCTTCCCATCGCAGTGTGAATTTGAATTTCAAAGTGCCCTAGGATATTCTGCACAAAAGGCACTCAGGAAATGCAAGATCTGCTCTATTGTGTTACAACTGCAGTGTTATCTAGCTCAGTTTTCCTTCCATGTTATATTGTCAATGAATCTGCCTCAGGAAAAGACCACCTGCTGTTTTCACACTGAATTTTAGGATTTACAAACAGAAATTGATGCCAAGCACTGATGCTTCAAACCTCATCTCTCTCATAGGAACTCAGATACTAGGGTGAAGGGCATTGTATGAATACCTAGATTCTGGAGATAAAAACTTATAGGAGTCTTTTATGCCTGTGTAATATGAACAAACATACACTGCAGTAGAATAAATATTATGTGCAAATCCACCTTTGTCTGTCAGCACAACTGGTGAGATTTTATTTGGACTCTGTCTTTAGAATAAGTATTAAAATGGACAGTGTTTAACATAGGTTAAGTACAAAATAAAAAAAGGGTATTTGTAGTTAAAAGAAAGTTTTGGGAATATACGAGTTGCTCTCCCAGATCAGATTAATGGTCAGGACTAGATGTTTCAGAGGACGGTGTGAGAAACTCTGAAATAACTGTGGAATAACTTTTCATAGGGAAAGTTTCTTCTTAACCCCCTATTACTTAGTGTTTGACTTGTGCCATGAAGCATGAGGATTTATATCCTTTCCAAATCACTATCTTAAAATTCTTACTCTTGTAAAGCCCAATAGGAAGAACAGAAATTTTCAAGATTAAAACAACACCGTTTAAAAATGTAACTCACTGGGTGTTGGTCACCCTCAGTGCCCAATCCCCAGAGAATGAGTCTGTTACAGCCTAGCTCATACTGTAGCCACTCATGGAGATCCATGGTTCAAGCCCTGATAATGATCAAGAGGGTGACCATCATATAAACCACCCACAATGTGGTGAACTCTAACATGGGAACCAGGAAAGAACTGACTGGGCTGGGTGGCGCGAAGAGGAAGGAACAGCATATGAGGGGGAAGTTGAAAACAATCTAAGTCTTTCCATTTTAATAATCTAGGATCAGATTTTCAGATATAAGTTGTATAAAACTGGCATAGCTCCACCAAAGTCAGTGGAACTACTCTGATTTACATGAGCTGAGGATCTGACCTCTAATGTGTTATTAGACAGGTTAGGGTAGCATGTATTTAGATATATGATCTTACGTTGGCAGTGTCCCTTTAAAATTTTGCCAATTCATGTCTTCATAACAAGTACTTCTTCTTGCACACTTACCTGAAATCCAAGTGCAAATCTAGTAATTAAATGTACAATTACTTCAATTTTGCACCTGCAACTTAAAGTTTAGATACTACCATGATGGGTGCTAATGAGCATCTTGTGATAGCAGGTAACTTTTGTGGGTGCAGTAGAGGCAGTGCAAGTTGCGCCTGTCCAAAGGCAGCTAGATTTCCCTCTTTTTAAAATGTTACCCCAAATGTACCTGTAAATGTGTTTATTGTGTTAGAAGAATCTTCCTCTACTGTTCCTTGATGACCATAAAGGTTTGGGCTGGGGTGGGGTTTAAACGGATAATGAAGTCAGATGTGACAGACATGGAGGTACTTAAATACTGTACATTACTGATAAAGTCAATCTATTTTAGGGTATGTCACTACAACATACTATACACCTAATTATTAGCTACAGCATCAAAGCAGGGAATAACTAGTTCCCAGAACTAATCACCAACATCAGACTGTACAGAGTACTTGAAGACTTTTTGAAAATGATTAAAAGCATGTATTTTGATCCAGCATTATAGTAAATCAATATCACCACCTTGCTCTTATAAACATGCTTATCAGTAGGTATCCAGGTGCATTACAATGGATGTCTGCATCATCTATCCCCTTTTTACAGATAGGAAAACTGTATTAAGAGAAAACTATTCTCAGTGCTGATGTTTTTTCTGAATCCATGGCACATTTGTGCCTCCATCCTGATCAAGATTAACTTTATAGGGAAACTTATATGAGTCACCAAGTATCTGTCACACAATTTCTTTTGTAAGTAAGCCCACGCCAAAGCTATGAAAATCCCAGGTATCCTAGATCTCACTCCTTCAGACATGGGGACTGAACTCTGGAAGTGGTCCTTTCAGAATGGGGATAAGGCACATTGACAGGCCACTAGCCTGAAGAAATTTGTATTCCCACTGCCTGGCCTGTATCCAGGATCCTGGATGTAATTCTGTTATACACTTTTGAAAAGTGTGCAAAAAATTGTTTATTTTAAAATTTGTATTGCAGTCGTGCCAAGAAGCACTTGTCATGGATGCAGGCCCCACTGTGCTAGATGCTGAACAAATAGAAGACTGTGTCCCAAAAAGCTTACAATCTAAATTGTAGACTTGTACTCCAGAATCTACACTTTGATTTTAAAAATTATGCCTACAAGTTCTTATGGCTCTAAAGATAGCCCTCAGAATGTGAGCAGATCATGATAGCCACAGCCTGAAAATAAAGCTGGAGGTGTAAACTGCCCCCAGTCCTCTTAACTGGCTATTAATTCAGACATCTGCAGACACTTTTAGCGTCGACACACTAACCTTATGCTTACACCTCCAGAGAAGCTCCCATATACTAATGGAACTTCCACCAGATGTCTCTTTGCATTTGACTTACAGATCCTGAAGTATATACACAAACATCATAATTTGACCAGCACTGTACATTTGCTTGGTAACAGCTGTGCATACTTGCTTCATATTTTTCACTAATACATAAGCATGTCACCCTCTAAAACTTTTCCAGCAGTGGTGAAAATGCTGTTTCTCCCTCTGCTAGGCTATACACACCAACTCCAACCTTCCTCCATCTTACACCATCCAAGATACACAGTTTAAAAACAAGCAGTTTGTTAGAGTTTAGTGAGTAGAATCTAGGTCATGGGCTCTCACAACAAATGTTTTGGTGGCCGTACTCTGAGGCCACCAACTCTTGCTGGTGGCCGTTCTGACAATTTTCCTAAAATACTTTAGGAAAAACAAATAAATATGCACACATACAGGTCCAAATATTGTAATTTATTTATGTAGGGTTTTTTGCAGGCTCAATAATAAAATTAATGTACAGTTGTCTCTAATCTTTACTGGACCTAAACAGAATAGAAATACAAATAAGGTGCTTTGCGTGTTTTGCTTTTTTTGGTTGATTTTTTGTTTTAATTTGCTAGCTAGTAAGTCTGCCACTGTGAAATGTGATATTTGTATATTTGTTAATATCACTTTTCACAGCAGATTTATTCATCCCCAGCAAGCTGGGAGACAAATTAAACCCTGGATGGGGAAGTGGGTAAGGAGGGCCAGGGGCGATGGGGAACTCGATGGGGGGCTGGAAGAGCTGGCAGAGGTCAGGGCGATAGGAGACGGGGTGAGTCCAAGGCTAGATCCTGGGGTCCTGCTGCATGGCTGGCAGGGATTTCTCTATACCCCCCCATGGGGGTGTTTACCACCCCTGAATTTCCCCAACCCCCCCAGTTTTGTGAACTAGTAACATGCAGTGTTGCCAATTTCGTGATTATTTGGAAATTTGAATTGAAATTGAAACATTAATACACACTTTAAAAGCATATACAGTGTATGATAAAATACATGTATCTGAAAAAGTATAATAGATTTGAAAAATATGAACATAGACTAGCTTCCTTACACAGCTGTTGTTTTTATGACCATGTCAGTGTATTCATTTCGGTGATGTTGGCCAACCTAATAATTTCAAATTATGATTTGTAAGCAAAGTCTAAATGAGCTCTCCCTGACAGCTAGTGATGAGCTGAGGGCTGGCGGGAAAGGCTTCAGGGCCAGATTGTATTTACATTCACACCTCATCTATCTAGGTATCCAACAAATAGAGCTGTGTTGCCCAAGTGATAGATTTTGGCTGGGGTTGGGTCACAAATCACTTGAATGTGGGGGGTAAAGAAATGTTGTTATTCTTATTGTATGAGTAAAAGGCAGTAGAACTGTACTTAGCCTCTGCTGATTGAGGGCATCGAGAGAGGGTGGGGACACGTGTTTTGCTTGATGGTCTGCCTGAGTCACAAGTACTGTTTGACCTGCCCCTCTCCACTGTTTAAAGACAGAGCTGATTAGGCTCCATAGATAGTCTTTTGTTCTGTAAAGTGATCATTACAGCTGAAATCACTGAGAATCAGGTCTAAGTGCTTAGACCTGCTGTGGGACAGTGTTTCTGTGGAAGAGATGGCCCAGCCTGCACTAGCAGCGAGGTTCCCCCACGGAGAGCTCAGCTGAAATCACTGAGAGCTGGGTGGAACCTCAAGAGACCAATTCACAGAGGTCACAGTGGCAGGTGGCAGCAGAAGGTGACGGCGCAGGGCCATTGGCAACAGAGCGATGGAGTGAATGGTGGCACAACGAACAACAGTGGCCAGAGTGAACAGTGAGCAGCTGGAAGAACAAGCAAGGTGCCTTCTTGCCCCCCACCTGGGAGGTAAACTCATACGAAAGCAGCTCTGAACTCTGAGTCTCCACTGACCAAGGACAACACCAGTGAGTGTTAATGAGGCTGTTAAGAATGCTGGAGACACAACACAGTTCATGCGAACAAACATGGCTGTGGCATCATACTTTCTATTTAAGCGAGAGAGATACCACACACTACAAACTGGAGGTCAATGTTAAGTGCATTGTCACTTGTTCATCCTGAAGTTGAACACTGGTTCCAAACAAGAATAGCAAATGCTCACTATCTTTCTGCAAGAAACTCAACTGACTGGCTAGACGCATGTGGTGCAACAGTGAAAGACTCAACAGTTGAAAAAGTGAAGAACTCTCTCACCCCATTAAAAAAGTTGCATACATGGCTGATGAATGCACCAGTGCAAATGGTCATCAAGTATTAAGTCATTGTGTATGTTATCTTGATGTCAGTGGTAGGCCAGTAGATGCATTTCTAGATGTTCAAGTTATAGAAGACACATCGGTTGCATCTGTGACAACCCACATCTTAGAAGAGTTAAATGCTTGTCAGTGGAACTCCAAACAGATGGCTGCTTGTGCATTTGATGAAGCTGCAAACTTATCTGGAAGACATGGTGGAGCACAAGCTTTGCTCAGAGAAAAGTGTATCCCTAATCTCTTCTATACACACTGCAGAGGGCATCTACTCCAACTAGCGCTAGTACGAGCTTCAAAAGACATTTTAAAAGCTATAAATTTAATGTCTTCATTGTATTATTTTTTCAGCAAAAGTCCAAATATCTTGGACAATATAGAAGATACACTGGGACACTGGGACTCAAGTTCAAATTAGTCCAACCTGGGAAAACCCTCTGGCTTTCTCATGAGCAATCCTTGGCTGTTGTCTCAAAATTACTCCAGGCATTATTACTGGCTTTGGAAAGTATCTACCAAGATGGGATGGATCTAAGTAGTGAGGCTGGTGGATTACTTTTGCTACTATGTTCAGAGAAGACTATTGCCATTCTCTCTCGTAAATCTACTGTTGAAACCACTTGGGTCGTTAAACAATGCCATCCAGGCATCTGCTACAACAGTAGTAGATCTTTGTCCAGCAATAGAAGCTACATTTGGATCAATCAGACAGCTATCCATTGAAAAAGTACTGGAAGAAGCAAAGACTTCAGTCCAGAAGTTGACTAGTGAAGGCATTTATATTGAATCCTTAAGTGAAGAGGACAAGAAGTGTTTGTTAAGACAACTGAACAAGTACACAGACTTGATTCTTAAAAATCTACAACAGCGACTTCTAGATTCTACTCAACCTCTAGGTAGCTTTTACAGATCCCTGTCTTATATAACACCAACAGTTGAGTGGAGTGAGGCACTACCAGCAATGGGGCTGCTACGTGCTCAGGACAGAATAGAGAATTTGAACACAGAGTGGAATAGCATACAACGAATGAATGAAGATTTGATTTCAACTTCTTTTTTTATCACCACTAGTGGCTCGACCCGATCTTTATGCTATGTTTCCTGGGCTGAAAGAAGTAGGAATTCATCTCTTGCTATTCCCAGTCACAACAGCTACAGTTGAGCATTCCTTTTCCATCATTTAATAGAATTTTGTGTTTTGAAAGAAGTCGCCTTCTGCCTGATCATATGAATGAACTAATGAGCATACCAATTGCAGGAATGGAAGTACCGGACACACGAGAAACCACCAAAGAAGAACACATTGCATTCAAGAAGTTCATTAACAGAGTTGTGCAAAATTATAACAAGAAACCAAGAAGGATGTAGATGTAGTGCTTCATAGAAGGCTTGAGTAGTCAACTTTAATTTGTGTGATGATTTAAAATCTAATAAAATGATCATGAAACATTTTTCAGTTTTTACTATGATGCTATACTGCCCACCTTCACCCTCACGGTCTCACCCCTCATCGGCCCTGACCCCCCCCCGTAAATTTGAACACCCCCCCATTTCAATTCCTGGGGAAAACACTGATGGCGGGGGACTGGAGGAGGCAGCAGGGGCAGGGATGACATGAGCCCATGGCCAGAGCCCAAAGCCCTGTGGCTGGGGGATGAAGCCCACCACCTCATGGCCAAAGCCTGCCACCCACCACCCCAGGGCTGAAGCCCAAGGCCCAAGCTCCACCACCCCTGGGAAGGTGGGGGGCTCACACGAGTCACCTGCTCCTACAGTGTTTGTGGCTCCAGAAGGGGGTGGCCTCGAGGGAGGAGCCTCTGCTTCCCCCCCACACCCCAAATCACCACCCTGGAGGCTGTGGCCACAGGAAGAGCCCCTGGTAGCTGCATTTGAGAAACACAGAGAAGGAAAGCCTTAGTCTGTGCCATGACAGATGCAAGTTCAATTCCTGCTATCCATAAACCTCTTGTGAGAGTTTGGGAAAGACACTTAGTCTGTGTGCTTCGGTTGTCCATCCTACCTCACAGTGGTGTTGTGGGGGTAAGGACATTAAAAATTGTGAGGCACTTAGATACATGATCCCCATCGCTGTAGTAAGTACCTTAGATAGTTTCCTTATCCTATGATGATCTTAGCACTTCAGTTTAGAACTCTTGACTTTTTTCTATAGAGCACAGACTCGAAATGGCTTCTGCCATTTTATTTTATTTTTTTATGCTAAACAGCTCCAGTGGGCTATTCATACTACTTGAAGGAAAAATAGTACCAAGCACAACAGTCACATTACGCGGGCGCAGACTTAGGTTTGCAAGTGTCTCATTTCTACACAGGTATTCCTTGAGATGAGAGTAAGATTGCAAGCAATTTTGAGATAACATGGAGGAGTCTGCATATTGTATTATTGTATACAAGTTCTCCAAATCACACCATAGTTTATTAACTAAAGAAAAACAGTAGTGAAGGAATTGTTAATGTGACCCAAATACCTTACACTTCTTAAAACCACTTTTTCCCTTTAATAGATGATCTGAAAGCAGTATCCTGGCATATTTTAAACAAATTTGAAGTAATGCACACTGATCTGCCAAGGTCTGTTATGTCTGTGAAAAATTATTTCTTTTCTTAAGCCCAGATTCAGTAAGTCTGCTATTCATGAAATAAGCAAGCAGCAACATCTCAGGCTGTAAACGCAACAGTTTTCCCCTCAGAGTCTGAAACAAGATTCCTACTATTAAGACAGCTCTTGTTTCTCTCTGCAAGTTTGAGAGATACAGGCTAATGAATGAGTGGTTATTAATATATTTTGTTACTAAAGTAGTGGGCAAACCTCAGAATGTCTGGGTCAAGGGTTTCAGATACAGGTGCCTGGAGTTAGACACAATACAGATTTAGGTGCTTAATTTAGGCCCCTTTTTTTAAAAAAAAAACTTCACCTTGGCGTTTGGATTTGGGGTAGGTAAGTACACAGATTTCCGGATGCTTATCTGAAACATCATACCCTCTGAGGACTCAAGAGATCCCATATTCTCCTCCCCTTTTCCCTCACACAATCATCCTTACCTACAACAGGCTCTAATTCCTCTCTAGCTGCTGTATTTTGTTCTTGAGGAATGGGTTAGAATCAGCAGCTTTATATGCCTATAGGTGGTCTCCTTCATCTTTAAGAAGAGGCTCATGGGCCGGTTATCTCTCTACAGCACTGAGTTACCTTCTTTGGATGGTGACTGGGAAGCTCCACAGGCATTCTGACATTGTTGCTTTAGGATGTAGCCTGGTGTCCTATTCCATCTCCATTTACTGAAGCATAACTACATGGCTGGAATCCTCCTACTCTACTGCTTTAAGAGGCATTATGTACTTTAGGCCTCAAAGTGCACCACAGTACTGTAAAATTCTTGAGTCCATCCCTGTGGCATTAAAGAAGGGTAGATCATTACTCAAGCCTCAAAAATTATATATATGCGCCTTGCTTTTGGTTGAAGGGACAATCCGAGTTTTGTAGGTGAGGGAGAGGAGATGGGGTCTTCTCCAAAACTGCTTGTCCCTCCCTACTTGTAACATTTCCGATTATAAAAGAGTTTTAAAGAGATTATGTCCAGTCTCTATATAAAAAAAGAAAAAGGATTTTCAGGCCCGATTCAGGCCCACAGCATGGAAGCTGGACTTTATATTAAAAAATAAATAAATAAAAGTCGAGACCCATTGCAGCTCAGGTCCCAATACCTCACTACCCAGTCTTTAGCATACAAAGTTCCTCATTGATTTAGTTGAGAGTTACCCACACAAAGGCTGAAGAATCAATCTCTTGGGAAATAGTGAAGAAGGAACTGGAAACAGCTTTCAAATCACTGATGTTGTGGAATCTTCGAAGGAGTGTAATTCTCCCTGCTCTGAAGTTTTCCTTTATCCCTCTGCTCCAATTTCCAGGGCCTCCATCCTACTATTCAGCAAGACATACTGCCATTAGAGCAGCTTCTTTGCTGTCCCATTCCTTTGCATCCTGCTGAGATTACAGCAAGAATTATAGCCAATTCACTTGCCTGCCAATTAGAAATACTATGTCAAAGTCAAGGGAGTAAACACCAATAAACAATGTCAGCTGTCTAGCCCTTTTGATCCTGAGACCATTTTCAGTGCTTTCCATTTTATTAAAATGAGATATTAATAGAGCAGATACATTTCAGGATACATGGCCCTATCCTCAGTACTTTGAATTATAATTGATTTTCATGAGCAGAAGATTGATTCCTTACTATGCTTCTGGGGTCCTGGTATTCTTGGAGTTACAGATCACAAGGTTATTATATTTATATTGTTGTTTCAGTTAAAAAGTTACCCGGGAATATGATTAAACAGGCACCACTAATCTCTTCTCTTTCGCTATTATTATAGACTGAGCTGGTAGGCTGAGCCTATTCACGTTCCCTGAAAATTCCCATTTTAAGACCCTGTTTCAGTTGCCTATAACTTTGCTCAACTTTAACCCAATGGGCTGATATTTTCCTTACTGGGTGTCTGCCTCAGGATGATTTTTGGGAAGAATTTCAGCCAAAATGGTTATGAGAATGAAGCTAGGGGGAAGATACAGTAAAAACTTCAGAAATGAATTAATGTAACAGAACTTAACAAGGGGAAAGCATATTCATCTCCATTTCAATCCACGGCTACACATACAGCAACTGTGTGGCTCTGACAGGTCAATGTATGAAGCTGGGATTGTCCTTACTGTCCCCAGGGTAGAGTGATAGGGATGCAGCCCCTGATGCCAAGTGGAATGTTGGGAGGGAGGGGGAAGAGCTGTTCTCCTTTGATTGCAAAGGGAGCCAGGTCATGCTTGTTGAACTTGTAGGTCCACAAGAGTCTGCCTCATCTGTGTTTGCTTCCAGAGAAGCCCCATTATGTGCTGGTGCATCTCCCTCACCTTTTCCTGCTTGGCCTGCCTCCTGCCCATGCTTTCCTTCTCAATACAGTCTGAAATATACACCCTCCCGGACCTCTGTTCATGACCTGATACCGCACTGGTGTGCAGGATCTCACTGGACATGTCATCTCAAGTCCTCTTTTGCCTCCTTATCTGGCTCAGGTGTTCTGCAGGTGTTGCGGGGGAGACAACACCCCCCCCTCCCCTAAGGCTGCAACCACAGCAGCTACAGATAAAACTACAGACAGGCATCACTGTAAGGATAGTCACAACAGAAAGTGAAAGTTAATTTCAGAATTCCCTTCCCTTGCTCATGCTTATTGACACCAGCTGCAGAGTGCTTGTGCACAGTATCGCTCTCTAATCCCAGTAACTCTGACTGGGGCCCACCGGGGGCCAGTCGGGGGGCAGAGGAGAACGAGGAGGGAACTGTTCGATTGTATGAAACAAAACAAGTATAAGGCGAGGACACTGAATACTGATACCATTTTCCACAGGTGGTGGTGGTGGTGATTTTAGCTGATCTTACTCCTGCAGGTAACACAGGCCCAGAGCACACCTGCTGTTGGCATCTCAAGTACCACCTGGGCCATATGCAGCTTGCTTGTTCGCTGCACTGCAATAACTTTGGCAGGTGCCAGAGTGTCATGGGAAAACTTCCTACTGCTGTAGAAATAAGGCTGCCATCCCTAGAAACCTTTGGGAGAGGATTCAGAGTACCTCCATGAAAGTTTCATTGGTATCTCTCAGGAGGATTCAAGAGACATGGACCCATGCATACGTAAACAAACAGTTCTGCATGGCCTCCCTGCCCTCACCTAAACTAAGGTTGCCAACTCAATTTGGACCTATTCTGAGAAGTTTTACCACATGATGTAATGGCATTAGTGACTGACCTACTGTACTCTAGAACTCATTCACTACAGAGCCATCATTTTACCTCAGTGGAAATAAGGAGCATCTGACTCATAATTTCATGTTTAGCATATTGCATAAATATTGCAAAATCTCCAGTTGTAATGCAAATCTTATTTTTAAATAGCAAGATCAGGTTTAGGTTACTTTGCTTGTTAATGCATGTTTAAATGTTTGTGTGTGTGTGTGCGCATTAGTTAATTCCATTATTTAAATACAGAAAATAAAATAGCATGCCATTAGAAAATGATATATAAAGGAAAAATTCACTGATGAGACTTAAAATCAAATGTTATTGTATTTTCCTTATAGACGTTGGGTCTCCTGTAGCAGCGTGCCTTTGCTCAGTTTCTTTCTTCTTAAATCTATACTTCAGTCGTCTTCTTGCTGCTTCAGCAACTCCGGGGACTTAAAGGTATTCATAAAAGTCAGTGCACGACATACTGTTGTTCAGTTGCATCTGTAATTCTGCATTCACCACACTTTCAATCTGTTTCTTTCTTTGCTTCAGAGCTGCGTCCTTAAGCAGAAAACCCTTTCACAGTAGGCATTTGAGACTGGAATTGAAAGTGTGAAAGACAGGACTTAAATACCAGAAAGTGGAAACAGCCAAATGTTTAGTTTGAAAACTTCATAAGAATGGCCATATTGGGTCAGATCAGTGGTCCATCTAGCCCAGTATCCTGTCTTCCGACAGTGGCCAATGCCAGGTGCTTCAGAGGGAATGAACAGAACAGGTAATCAAGTGATTCATCCCCCTGTCACCCATGACCAGCTTCTGGCAAACAGGCTAGTTGGGGTTGGTCCTGCTTTGTGTAGGGAGTTGGACTAGATGACCTCCTGAAGTCTCTTCCAACCCTAATCTTCTATGATTCTATGACACCATCCCTGCCCATCCTGGCTAATAACCATTGATGGATCTATCCTCCATGAATTTATGTAGTTCTTTTTTGAACCCTGTTATGGTCTTGGCCTTCACAACATCCTCAGACAAAGAGTGCCACATGTTGACTGTGTGTTCTGTGAAGAGATACTTCCTTTTCTTAGTTTTAAACCTGCTGCCTATTAATGTCATTTGGTTAGCCCTGGCTCATGTTATGAGAAAGAATAAATAATACTTCCTTATTTACTTTCTCCACACCAGTCATGATTTTATAGACCTCTATCATATTCCCCCCTTAATTGTCTCTTTTCCAAGCTGAAAAGTCACAATCTTATTAATCTCTCCTCATATGGAAGCTGTTCCATACCCTTAATCATTTTTGTTGCTCTTTTCTGTACCTTTTCCAATTCTAATACATCTTTTTTGAGATGGGGTGACCAGATCTGCATGCAATATTCAAGGTGTAGGCATACCATGGATTTATATAGAGACAATATGATATTTTCTGTCTTATTATCTATCCATTTCTTAATGATTCCCAACATTCTAATCAATCTTTGATCTATGTTTTGATCCTTTGAAATGAATTTCTCCTCTTACTTGCTCTAAAATGCAGTAATCATCATACAGCTTGTCAAAATAAATCTCCATGTGAAGAACTTCAAGATCAGACCATTCTACTTCATGGTCCAGTGAGAGGACTGACATTCATTTGAAAACAGCTGTCTTGAAATCATACAATTTCTGAAGACATGCTATGCATATTGACAGTGCCTTATCTGCTTCCTCCTTAAAATTTCCTCTTATTAGATGGAGGCATTGCACAAAATAGCCTGAGCTGATCTTCTACGGAACTTGTTCTCTTTAGTTTGTGTCATGGAAGGTCTTCATTCTAATCTAATTCTCTACAGCTGGCACTGTTGCATTCTAGCTTTTGGAGTGTTTCATAAAAATACTCCCATCATGTTATGCAGAAAGTAAACAAAGAGGGCAGAGACTCCTGCTCATCCTCACTGAGTGCTTCCAATATCATCTTGACACCTCCACCCCAATATGAAATATGCCTTTAATGCAGGCCGGCATTGTAGGACTCTTTGTCACAGGCAGAAGGGACAGCCACCTAGTTGGAACATGACACAGAAGTTTTTTCTTCGATGAGTTAATTTCCTGGCTCCCTGTTTGACCTCAGGCAATATCTTTAACCTCTTTGTGCCACAGCTCCCCACCTATAAAATAACGATAATACTCCTTCTCCCACCCTGTGTCTACCTTGTTTACTTAGATTGTAAGGTCTTGAGATGACACTATGTAGCACAATGGGACCCAGAACTTGACTGAAGTCTCCAAATGCTACCATAATAGTCTTACATTATGTACTAAAAACACCAGATACATTAAGAATACATACAAAACTTTAAATCCAATACAGAGAAAATTGTATATCGTATGTACTTGAAGCAATAAAAACCCAGCAACCCATGAATATAAGTAGCTTAATTTGCAACACTAAGTTGTTCACAAGCCTTGTATCCATGGAAGCTGGTTGCAGTTTGATAGCGGACAGCTAACAGATCAAATTTATAAGACTTTTCTGTCACAAATAAATCTCTTCCCCCACCCCCATGTGTTCCCTCCTTCCTTTTTTGTGGCACTTTCCCCAATAAAGCTGATACAAGGTCTATCCCCAGGAAGTTGGTAGTGCTGCTCCAGTGATAAGCTACCAGGGAGAACAGAACAGTGCCACTGGGACTATCCAAGGCTAATTGAAGTGTAGCTTTAACCCTGGATGTCACAATGATGTTCAGAAGTTTTATTTGTTAAAGTCTTATTCAAATAGAATATCTAAAAGAGGAAAATAATCCACGGGCATGAGCACAGGACCAGGAGCCACAAATGCCTCAATTCTAGTCACAGCTCTGACAGTCTCCCTCCAATGCCTTCAATAAGTCACACTCTCTCCCTCAGATCCCACCCATGCCCTGTTTGTAAGATGGGTGTTGTGACAATTAGTTAATATTTGTAGAGCTCTATCAATGCTTAGTATGGTTACCCCTTTTGACCAGAGCAGCTAGTCAAAACTTTGGGATCTTGCAGGTTGTTCCAGCTGAGAAGAGAACCTGATGGAGTCAGGTATTTCTGATACAGTTTTGTTTATATACAAAGAATGTACAAAGTCTCATTTCCCTAAACACAGGAAAAAAAAAAAACAAACATCAGAGAATTTCTTTAAGCACAGCTTCAAGCTGCTTTCAACTAGCATCCAAGCTGAAAAAAGTCCTCCCAGAGCCACACACCATGCTTGTACAGGCTGTTTCTGTAGCTTCTTGCTCTATTTCTGTGTGCTTCTCTGCCCCGCCCCCAGCCCACTCAAACAAACCCCTTCCCCCCACAGTTTGATTTCCTGAGTGGCCTTAGATGCGCCTGTGTTTTGAGCAGATACTGCTCTTATTTCATAAGGGAGCTTAACCATTTCTACTATCTTAAGTGAAGTGTGGTGGTGGATGCGCCCATCAGCTTCGCTTCAACAAGTGTTAACCCAACCGATAGTGGTAGTATTTTCCCATTAACATGTAAATGCATTCCTCTCCTCTCACATTATATATAGCTATCTGCATACGTAGGGTTATTTTTAAACTCTTCCTTCTCCTTCACCCCACACTTTCAGGCCATTTCAGGCTCACATATAGAAATGGTTGCCAGTGTGCCACAAAAATCATTTATCATCAACTTCACGGCTTCAGAAAACTACTGATGTTCAATTTGGCTGAGCAACCTAAGATATTTCTGAACTGACTTCAATGATCTTTGTGTAAGCTGACAGTTGGCTGGCAGGAGACTGTGCGGGGTATGGTTGATCATAGTTGAAATCAGAACCATTGACTCCAACCACACCTTGAGCTTATGTTTGGAGTTGTTCTAAGAATCTTGAGGTTTTGAATAAAAAATTTTCAAAGTTCTCTGTCCAAGTCTTGATGTTGATAATGTCCTGTATTTAATCACATCAGAGATGTACTTATAAAATTCCTTTGCTGAATTTTGGTAGCTTGGTTCACTTTTCCCTATTTGCATTTTCTTGGGAATTTGTCACTTCCTGGGAAGCTCAGGCATTCCAACTCTCTCCAACTTTAAAATTTTCCTGGTGGACTTGCTCCCAGAATATGTTGTTGCTTTCATCTGATCAGATGAAATGAAGTAAATTAAGTGTCACTTTCATAAGAGATTGGCCTTCTGTTGCTGAAAATGTCTGACTCTTGCAGAGTTTTGGACAGGTTGTCTACTATTAGGACTGTTTTGACCTAGTTCAGTACCAAAGAGGACATTCAGCTTTACCATTGGAGCTCCTTTGCCACCATTTCAACCTCTTATTTCAGGATCTTTTGCTGCATCCATTGCAACCTCTGAAGTTGCACACGGTGTAAGGTAGTTCTCAGGAACTGAACCCAATGCTTCTGCATGACAAGTCCATCATATTAGATAAAGGGTACTGAGGTCCGGTGATGCACTTCATACTTTAAATGTCCTGAAATATAGCATTGCATTTGGATCGTTAGTTAATTTTGTGAACAAAGTTTCAGGAATATCTTAAGACAGTATTTTTAATAGTATTGTGGCATGTCTAATTCAAGGCCCACCGCAATGAGTATACATGGCTCATTATTCCTCCTGTGGTAATATGGTTGGTACAACTGATTCTGAGCCTGCCATATTAGCAACACCATCACAGCACTGGCCATGACCATTGTTGATCCAATAGATGCAATAATATATGGTATTGTTCTTTACATTATTGGTTATTAGCTCTGCTGACGTACAACTAACACTGGATTGTACACTGAAGCATTCATGAATATTCATGTCATCCTCCGCATATTGCATCCATAAAGTCACGTGCTTTTTTTTGAAGCAGTCCACTTCAACTACCATAATTGTATAGCATTCTCCAGAAGTTCAGAAAATCCCACATGATTTTAAGAGACATGATTTCCATTATCTCATTTTGAATAACTGGTCTTGTGAAGTTGTCTTGGCTCTGTATCAGCCACTTTGAAATATCAGGATCATAATTTTGCCTACAAAACAAAGCAGTTGAACAAAGCTTCAGCCAACCTCTCCGCTTAAAGGCATATTTTCAGAGTGTTCCATGTAATAGCCTAGCATAATGGCCTTGCAGTGCAAGTCACTGTCTGGCAAAGTAGTGTATGCTACTTTGTATTTCCATTACCATCTTCCTGTTTTCTTCTCAGAATACTGATAACTTGGCATATCACCAACATTCTTTGGTGATCTTTTGAAGACTATCAACAGCTTTGTGGTGACATGAAGAAGCTTGGTGCCTCTCAAATTTGTCTCAAGACTTTTTCCAGTTAGAGAATCCAGATTGCATGAAAGCTTTATCTGTACTTGATCAAAAAGTAGTTTGCACCTAAAAGCTGTACAGTAGTAGAAACAAAGCACACCATCACTAGCTTCAGAATAATGGAGCCATTGGGGCGGGGTGTGGGGAAGGAGGGGAGAATCCAAACCAGGATGAGCAGAAGAGTAAGAATAGCATAGGATTGCAGAATTAAAAAAAACAAAACAAAACAAAAAAAACCACACATGCATACCACACATAGTACTCTCTGGTGTTCTTAAACATTTAGCTGACCTCTTGGTTTTTATACAGTCACTGTGGTTGTAGAAGTCTAGATGTGGCAGAATGAAGAAAAAGCAGCCTAGACCTGTTCTGTTGCTTACAGTGGAAAGCAACTGCTTTTATGCTCTACAAATGTTACCCTCTGGGTCCCCCCCACCCCCAGCCAGAAACTGATAAGGGGGAAAATCCCTACAAGATGGCAGCTGGAAGCCCTTTAAACCCCTGGGCATGATGTGACTGGGGTCAGGGATTGCAAAAGGACAGCCAAAGAATTACAGGTTCCATGTTGTCTGGTCTTCCCTCTCCTGTTGTAAGAAGAGCACATTGAAATGGTGCAGTTTGGGGAATGGAGAGAAGAGCCAATCAGGAGGCTCCGGGAGTCAGCCACAGAAGAGTGGCAGCTGGATGGACTATTCCAGGTGTTTCTAGAAAGAGATCACAAACCTTCCTGAGAGAAGGAGGGAAACAGCCAGCCTGGGGCCAGAAAAGTGGGAGAGGCACAGACAGATGAGCCTCACCTGGGCACACCCAATTCACTTTTCACAAAAAGAAGAGATCCTGCTCAATGAGCTATTTCCCCGTCAGGGAAGAAAAGAGCCAGAGCCTTCTGAAGGAGAGACCTTCAACCCAGCCCTGGCTACTTAGAGCCAGCCAACTCTGGAGAAATAAGATTGACTTCAAGAAGTCAGACCAGAAGACTGTACTCCTGCTTGGCTGAGGAGAACAAACTGCAAGTTATCAGGGGACTGTCCCTGCTGCAATCATCGCTAGACATTGAATATTGTTTTTACATTTATTTGAACTCTAGCCTCCTTCCTCTCCCTCCCCCGCAAATAATGGAGAGTTTTTTGTGTCCCTGCTACCTCAGGGTGTGATGCCTTCACTGCAGTCAGCTCAAGTTATCCACATGCATGTTAGATCCTCGAGTTAGGACTGGTCTACACTGGGAACATACATCAACATAGCTACGACTCTTGGGGTTGTGACAAATCCACACAGAGATGTAGCTATGCCGACCTAACCCCCAGTGTAGACAGCACTAGGTTGACTGAAGAATTCTTCAGTAAACTTAGCTACTGTCTCTTGGGGAGGTGGATTATCTATGCCAATAGGAGAACCCCTCCTGTCAGCGTAGGTAGTGGCCAAACTGAAGCACTACAGCAACTTAGCTGCAGCACTGCCGCTGTAGTGGTTTAGGAATAGACATCCCCTGAGGCTAGCTCCAGTGAAGCCACATGGCAAAACAAAAACTTGAGCTGCACTAGGGGTAGGATGAGCAACAGAAAAAAGAGATAGTAGTAGTAGAGATGTGACATTGAACCAAAAAAAAAAAAACAACACACCACACCACAGTTACTGTTCCCAAAAATAAGAGATTCATTTTGGGTCAAACAAAACGTGCAGTTCAAATCAAAACAAAAATATTTTAGCTTTTTACTTTAAAAAATGTTCAATTGAAGGAAATGTCAAAACAAAAAGTAGCTTTGAATTTAAAAAGGTGAAACATTTGACTTTGAGGATCCTCCCCCGCCCTTAATGTT
This sequence comes from Natator depressus, assembly GCF_965152275.1. Lineage (NCBI taxonomy): Eukaryota > Metazoa > Chordata > Testudines > Cheloniidae > Natator > Natator depressus. The sequence goes on from NC_134236.1 coordinate 125,711,581, forward strand.
AATTTGGTAAAAACTGATAAATTCACAAAATGTTTTGATCAACAAATTTCACTCAGCTCTAGTTGGCAGCAAAGAGTAGCTGCATCCCCACTGCATTACTAGTTGGAGCATCAACAGCACCGGAGCTGCAACCTCTAAGACTGGATGAGCTCCTGAAGTAGACAGGTAAAGATCTATTGGTCATGGCTCTGATGGGTACTAATGACACTGCATTGTGGAATCTCTCACAGATAATAGATGACTTCAGGGAACTTGTAAGTGTGCTGAAGAAAAAGAAGGTGGTCCAAAGTGATCTTCTGAGATCCTTTGTGTCCCATGAGCAAAGGAAGATAGAAAGTGGGTGATTCTGGAAGTGACTCACTGGCTAAGTGAGTGGTGTAGTGTGGAGGATTTTGGTTTTGTGGAACTTTGGTCTACCTTCTGTGGGGTGGGGGTGGCTGTATAGTTTGGATGGCCTCCACCTCAGTAGAAGGGAGGGTATTCAGGAGGGTGTGCAACTAACAACAGAAGGGCAGGATCAAAATATGGAAGAAAAGAGCATTCATTTAGCACCAAAAAAAAAATTGAGATGTTGAAAACAAAAATTAATCAAAGAACCAGAGAACATGGAGAAGAAATTCCTCGCATTGGTGTGTAGACAATTCAAGAACCTGGGTAACATGAGGAATTGGAATTGCTTGTTTATTAGCATAAATTCAACCTAGTTACTGTACCTGAAGCCTGGTGTGATGATTTGCACTGTTGGATTATAATCAATGGTTCCAATCTATTTAGGAAAAATCTAGTGGGCAAAAGGGGAAGGGGAGTGGCACTTTATCAAAAATGGCATTACCTGCTTCCAAGTCACTCATAACTTGGATGAAAATGATCTTGAATGCTTATGGATTAATGTTCTTTATCTGTTAGGACAAGATAGGGTGCTAGCTGGTGCTTGCTACAGACCAAATCACACAAGGGAACAGGATGAATGGCTCCTTAAACGTCTATCCATAATGAGTAGGGGGAAAGCTGTGTCATAATGGGGGACTTCAATTAGAATTACATATGCTGGAGTCCTCCTGTTGCCAGTACAAAAACATCCGTGGAATTTCTAAATGATAGATGACAAGTTCCTAACTCAAGGTGTTCCATCCTCTCTCTCTCTCTCTCTCATACGCAGAGATCACAGCTCAATGTTCAAGTTCTGTCACCAGAAAATAGCCTCGGTATCCAGGGAGGCTAGGGGTTTTTAACCGCCCTCCAGATGTCCGGCTGGGTGCTCTTCTACCACAAGTTACTGTCTGCAATGCTGCCCCACAGTCAGTCACACTGTGGGGAGGAAGCCAAGACATGCTGATGCAAATCTGAATGAGCCAGAGAGTAGCCTGTTGAGCCTGGTCCAGGATCTAGGCTCAAGCAGACAAGGACATAGGTGTAGCGATGGACACCTGAGGTTAGTGTGTTAGAGTCTAGGTCCTTACAGAGAGGAAGAATCAGTGGGAAAGTTTTCAGCTCCCTGCAGTGTTGCTTGACTGTACATGGTAAAAGCCCAGTAGCACTCGTTCGAGAGCGTGAGAGCTGCCGTAGCAAGGTGTGTTGAGAGATCAGCCCTTGTGTCACAGATCCACAGGAATGGGATTTATTCCCCTGAATACAATGAGATCTTCACATTGGCACTATGTGTTTCCTGTCTGAGAATGAGGCAAATCAGCCAGACATGTAATAGGTTGCTATAACCTGTAATAGCTCTCCAGGCAGGCTTAACAGTAATGGCATCTCAGCCCTGGTCTACACTAGGAGTTGAGGTCGAATTTAGCAGCGTTAAATTGATTTAACCCTGCACCCATCCACACGACGAAGCCCTTTTCTTTTACTTAAAGGGCTCTTAAAATCGATTTCCTTACTCCACCCCCGACAAAGGGGATTAGCGCTGAAATCGGCCTTGCTGGGTTGAATTTGGGGTACTGTGGACGCAATTAGACGGTATTGGCCTCCGGGAGCTATCCCGGAGTGCTCCATTGAGACCGCTCTGGACAGCACTCTCAACTCAGATGCACTGGCCAGGTAGACAGGAAAAGACCCGCGAACTTTTGAATTTCATTTCCTGTTTGGCCAGCGTGGCAAGCTGCAGGTGAGTGCAGAGCTCATCAGCAGAGGTGACCATGATGGAGTCCCAGAATCACAAAAGAGCTCCAGCATGGACCGAACGGGAGGTACGGGATCTGATCGCTGTATGGGGAGAGGAATCCGTGCTATCAGAACTCCGTTCCAGTTTTCGAAATGCCAAAACATTTGTCAAAATCTCCCAGGGCATGAAGGAAAGAGGTCATAACAGGGACCGGAAGCAGTGCCGTGTGAAACTTAAGGAGCTGAGGCAAGCCTACCAGAAAACCAGAGAGGCAAATGGTCGGTCCGGGTCAGAGCCCAAAACATGCCGCTTCTATGATGAGCTGCATGCCATTTTAGGGGGTTCAGCCACCACTACCCCAACCGTGTTGTTTGACTCCTTCAATAGAGATGGAGGCAACACGGAAGCAATTTTTGGGGATGAGGAAGATGATGATGAGATTGTAGATAGCTCACAGCAAGCAAGCAGAGAAACTGGTTTTCCCGACAGCCAGGAACTGTTTCTCACCCTGGACCTGGAGCCAGTACCCCCCAAACCCACCCAAGGCTGCCTCCCGGACCTGCCAAGCGGAGAAGGGGCCTCTGGTGAGTGTACCTCTTTAAACAGTATACATGTTTAAAAGCAAGTGTGTTTAATGATTAATTTGCCCTGGCATTCGTGGCCAGTACAGCTACTGGAAAAGTCTGTTAACATATCTGGGGATGGAGCAGAAATCCTCCAGGGACATCTCCATAAAGCTCTCCTGGATGTACTCCCAAAGCCTTTGCAAAAGGTTTCTGGGGAGGGCAGCCTTATTCCGTTCACCATGGTAGGACACTTTACCAGGCTAGGCCAGTAGCACTTAGTCAGGAATCATTGCAGAACAAAGCATTGCAGTGTATGTTTGCTGGCATTCAAACAACCTCCATTCTTTATCTCTCTGTGTTATCCTCAGGAGAGTGATATCATTCATGGTCACGTGGTTGAAATAGGGTGCTTTTCTTAAGGGGACATTCAGAGGTGCCCGTTCCTGCTGGGCTGTTTGCCTGTGGCTGAACAGAAATGTTCCCCACTGTTAGCCACGTGGAGGGGGTAGGGATGAGGGGCTAGCCATGTGATGGGGGGAGGCAAAATGCGACCTTGTAACAAAAGCACATGTGCTATGTATGTAATGTTAACAGCAAGGTTTACCGTGAAAGAGTGTACCCATTGTTCTATAAAATGTGTCTTTTTAAATTAAATGCGTAACCAGCAGCCAGGCGATTTGCCTCAACCTCCCACCCCGCCATAAACATCTCCCCCTTACTCTCACAGTTATTGTGGAGCACACAGCAAGCAGTAATAACAGTGGGAATACTGGTTTCGCTGAGGTCTAACCGAGGCAGTAAACTGCGCCAGCGTGCTTTTAAACATCTAAAGGAAATTCTACCACCATTCTGCACTTGCTCAGCCTGTAGTTGAACAGCTCCTGACTACTGTCCAGGCTGCCTGTGTACGGCTTCATGAGCCATGGCATTAAGGGATAGGCTGGGTCCCCAAGGATATTGTAAGGAGAGTGATCACTTTAGATAAGCTATTACCAGCAGGAGAGTGGGGTGGGAGGAGGTATTTTTTCATGCCTTGTGTGTATAAAAAGATCTTCTACACTTTCCACAGTATGCATCCGATGAAGTGAGCTGTAGCTCACAAAAGCTTATGCTCAAATAAATTGGTTAGTCTCTAAGGTGCCACAAGTACTCCTTTTCTTTTTGCGAATACAGACTAACACGGCTGTTACTCTGAAACCTATAGGCATTTCAACATCCCCAACAGTTATTTTCTGGTCTGGGAATAAAGTCCCTTCCTGCAGCTTTTGAAACAGACCAGAGTTCCTGAAGATGCGAGCGTCATGTACCTTTCCCGGCCATCCCACATTGATGTTGGTGAAATGTCCCCTGTGATCCACCAGTGCTTGCAGTTCTATTGAAAAGTACCCCTTGCGGTTTATGTATTCGCCGGCTTGGTGCTCCGGTGCCAAGATAGGGATATGGGTTCCGTCTATGGCCCCACCACAGTTAGGGAATCCCATTGCAGCAAAGCCATCCCCTATGACCTGCACATTTCCCAGGGTCACTACCCTTGATATCAGCAGATCTTTGATTGCGTTGGCTACTTGCATCACAGCAGCCCCCACAGTAGATTTGCCCACTCCAAATTGATTCCCGACTGACCGGTAGCTGTCTGGCGTTGCAAGCTTCCACGGGCCTATTGCCACTCGCTTGTCAACTGTGAGGGCTGCTCTCATCTTGGTATTCTTATGCCTAGGGCAGGGGAAAGCAAGTCACAAAGTTCCATGAAAGTGCCCTTATGCATGCAAAAGTTTCGCAGCCACTGGGAATCGTCCCAGACCTGCAACCCACCAGTCTGTGCTTGTTTCCCGGGCCCAGAATCGGCGTTCCACGGCATGAACCTGCCCCATTAGCACCATGATGCCCGCATTGCCAGGGCCCGTGCTTTGAGAGAAGTCTGTGTCCATGTCCTCATCAATCTTGTCACCGCGCTGACGTCGCCTACTCGCCCGGTTTCGCTTTGCCAGGTTCTGGTGCTGCATATACTGCTGGATAATACGCGTGGTGTTTAATATGCTCCTAATTGCCAAAGTGATCTGAGCGGGCTCCATGCTTGCCGTCATATGGCGTCTGCACAGAAAAAAGGCACGGAACGATTGTCTGCCGTTGCTCTGACGGAGGGAGGGGCGACTGACGACATGGCTTACAGGGAATTAAAAATCAACAAAAGGGGTGGCTTTATATCAAGGAGAAACAAAAACAACTGTCACACAGAGTGGCCCCCTCAAGGATTGAACTCAAAACCCTGGTTTTAGCAGGCCAATGCTCAACCCACTAAGCTATCCCTCCCTCTCATATTTCAGGCTGGACTTCATGGAGGGAGGGGGGAGCAAATGAATACAAAACAAATCTGGTCTATTTCTTGTTTTGATCCACTCCATCTATCTTTTACATGTTTGGCTGGCAGCAGATGGTGCAGAAGGACTGCAAGCCATCCACCTCTCTTGGCTGCTGGGCAGAAGATGGTACAATAGGACTGCTAGCCATCCACATCTCCTGCCTGCTCACCATAAGATGGTACAATAGGACTGCCTGCAGGACTAAAGAGAGTGACCTAGTCAAGTCACTCCTGATGTAGTTCCTGCACCTATGTCTGCCTAGGCGCTCCTGACCGACGCAGCCAGGAGCACCTCGGACATGACGATGACGGCTACCAGTCCTATTGTACCGTCTGCTGCCACAAGGCAATGGGTTGCTGCTGCTGTGTAGCAATGCAGTATCGCATCTGCCAGCAACCAGGAGACATACGGTGACAGTGAGCTGAGCGGGCTCCATGCTTGCCGTGGTATGGCATCTGCATAGGTAACTCAGGAAAAGGCGTGAAATGATTGTCTGCCGTTGCTTTCACAGAGGGAGGGAGGGAACGAGGGCCTGATGACATGTACCCAGAACCACCCGGGACAATATTTTTTGCCCCATCAGGCATTGGGATCTCAACCCAGAATTCCAATGGGCAGCGGAGACTGCGGGAACTGTGGGATAGCTACGCACAATGCAACACTCCAGAAGTCGATGCTAGCCTCGGTACTGTGGAAGCACTCCGCCGAGTTAATGCATTTAATGCACTTAGAACATTTTGTGTGGGGACACACACAATCGACTATTTAAAAACTATTTCTAAAAAACTGACTTCTATAAATTCGACCTAATTTTGTAGTGTAGACATACCCCTAGTCTGGGTCCAGCAATCACTCACACACCCATAGCTAGTCCTTTGTCCCAGTTTCTTTCAGGCATCTCTTTGAGGTGGAGAGGCCATCTCTTGAGCCAGCTGAAGACCAAATGGAGGGGCTTCCAGGGCCTTTTATATTCTCTCTTGTGGGTGGAAACCCCTTTGTTCTTCTGTGCAAAATCACAGCAACAAGATGGAGTTTGTAGCCACCTTGCCAAGTCACAATGTCCATGAATGATTCAACTTTTTGCAGGCCAACGCCATTGTTTACATGTTAGTTTGAACGTACAGCTCACATGTAGATTGGCGTCTCCCAAAGTCCACTATCAGTTAAGTGTTTCTTGATTGGGCACTTACTGAGAATAGTCCTTTCTTCAGATGCTTCACTGAGGCTACTTAGAATCAAACACATTGAGATACAAGTACGTAGCCAATACTCATAACTTCAAATACAAAAATGATACACACATACAGACAACATAATCATAACCAGCAAATTACAACCTTCCTATAGACACCTTACTTGACCTCTTTTGTACAAGATTTGGTGCAACTCTAGGACCTTGGTTGCAACAATCTATATGGTCAGAGTTCATGTCAATAACATCACAACTACACTCTTAGTTTCCTATGTGAGTTCATTCAAAAGAAAACTAAAAAAAACCCATACACACTATATCAGAAGGTTCTGTTAGTGCTGAGGGCAAAGGGATGAGAACAAAAAAGTTACAATGAACTAAGAACGGCCACACTGGGTCACACCAAAGGTCCATCTAGCACAGTATCCTGTCTTCCGACAGTGGCCAATGTACAGGGCTTTGTGGACTGGAGGAGGAGTCCAGGAGGCTTTCCACTAGAGTCACCCATTTTTTGGCTGCTGCCCTCCCCCACTCCCAGTTCTGTGGGGAGTTTTAACACCCTCACCACCTTTGGCACAGTGTATGCTGTAGGGAAGTGGTCTCATCCCACTTCCTGAAGGAGTGGATGCAGGCAGGGCCACAAGGAGACGGAGAGCACTAGTTTACCTAGTGCTTTGGGACCGGGAATGACTTCATCCAGTTTTGCACACAGGGCAGTTTGGGGGCAAGGTTGAAGCAATCCTGATGCTGTCCCAGCTCTGTAGGAGAAGAGGACTTTGTCTTAAGTCTTCCTGGAAGATGCTATATTGTCAGGCCAGAAACCATTCTCTAAAAACATAAGCTTCATTTGAAATTGATGGAGAGAGAGCATATTTTTAATAAAGGAAAAAATAGTCTTATCACTATTTCACGTAAGGTGACCACTTTTTCAAGATGCAAAAATGGGACACACGCAAGAGCCCTGCCCCCTCTGTGGCACTGCTCCCTTCCCCTCCTCCTGAAGTCCTGCCCCCTGGCCAAGCCAGGCAGCGATAAGAGCCACTCAGGGAGCCTGGGCCACTGGGTGAGCCCCGGACCCTACACCTGTCCTGGGTGGGAGGCCAGGATGCCCAAGAACAGCCCTCCGCCCTCTGCCCACCCCTCAGGGAGTGCTGCCCAGGGGAGGTAGAGGGACTAGGGCTCCCCTCAGCCATATGGGTGGCTCTTAATACTGCCCAGCTCCAGCTTCTGGCCAGGGTGGGGCCTCTGGGAGGAAGAGGAAGAGCAGCAGGCAAAGCCTCATGGCAAGACGGGGCTAAGGCCTACCTCAGCCCTCCCACACCAGGAAGAAGCTGGCACAGGCACAGAGCGGTGCCGCAGAGATTTTGGGACAAATGCTGTCCCAGAGTCATTCAGCCTGTGAACTGGACTTGAAATGTACACTGCGTGACTGTCCTGCCCTTAAGGATGGGTCATGACTCTAATTTCAGGAAAACAGGAGTGTACAGTAGGGAACAATCCTACATTGGTAGGGAGAGAACAAGTTACTCAGAAGATCTTTTCTGATTCTAGATCCCACTGTTCTTAATTACTCTAGGCTCATATAGGACAATAAAGGCAATATTCTGCACCTTTCCTGATACAACCTAATAGCCTACTGTACAACCTCTTAGAGAAAGAGACTCAAGGACACCATATAATTAATGCCTGTGTGCACATACATGCAACCATCCCCTCACCTACAAGAGAAGTCGCTGGAGTTAAAAAAAACCAAACAAAACACACACTAGTGATAGTGAGATCAGAAGCAGGTCCCAAGATTTGCTGTTTGTTTTTACAGAAGGAAGGTCCAGTGGCAGCTGCATTCTAAGTCTGGTTCAGATCCCTTTACCTACCCACTTGCCTTAGAACATAGCTTTTCTGTGTGTGCTTTAAAAATAAAAAACGGCTTGGCGTCAGACTTGCCTTTTTTCTTCATTTTGCCTTAAACTGCTCTTTGTTTGCTGATGTTCAATGAGGTGTTTGTGTTGGATGGGGAATATTAGTTATAGGTTCCATGAAATGATCTGACCAAGAGTTACAGCACAATCTTGCTAGCAATGGAATCAAACTCTGGAGAAAGCATTTTGTGCAGTAACCCAAAACACCCTCTAGTGGCCAGTTCATGAACATTGAAATCCTATACAAAGGAAAATTCTGAGCAGTGTTCTAATCTAGCAGGAGGGACAGGGAGTGAGGTAGGGGTGTAATCAAAGGCACAGCCCTGTGGCCACAATTCCCTTGAAACTGCACGAAATGAACAAACCTCATCAACTGCAGGATTTTATTGTTATCTAAATTCCTTAACCTGAGTGGTTTCAGAGGGGTAGCTGTGTTTATATCAGCCTACTGTATTTTCCACTCCATGCATCTGATGAAGTGGGTTATAGCCCACGAAAGCTTATGCCCAAATAAATTTGTTAGTCTCTAAGGTGCCACATGGTCTCCTCGTTGTTTTAACCTGAGTGATGTGTATTCATGCAAGCTCACAAATAAGAGGCTTAAAGACCATTCAACGAATGAACCTGTCCTGTGTTGTGCACTAAGGGGGTGGAAGAGGGTTGAGAGAGTTAACTGCCCCTTGCACACAGATGGGACAGATCATGGTCCTAGAGCTCTCTTGGTCGCTAGAAAGTGGTGCACTGACTAATGTTTACCTGTGCTGCACAGTATTGCTGTCTGTTGTATCAAAGGATGACATGGCATCATATTTGTTCTCATATGGCTATATATTCAAAGCTGTGAGGAGCTCAATTGCTAAGATGTCACATAGGAATGTGCAGGCTTGCACTGGTGACATAATAGGATGTTGTTCCCCACACACCCCTAAATCAGTTTTTTGCATCTTTCTCAAAAGCGTTGAGAACTTTTATTGAAAGGTGCTCTCCATTCAGATCCGTCGTGGGCTGTTTCTTCAAAGTTATCATTATTTAGCCCCAGAATCAGTAGCCCGAGAATCAGATTCTGCTTAGAGGTGTCTTTGAAACATTTTTGTTGGCCATCACTCCTGTGCTTTCTGAGTTTTAGCTTGCTCCAGAAAGTTCTTTTTCGGGACTGTCACCACCCCCCACTCTGATAACATGTCCTGTCCATCAAAGTTCAGCTTTGATGATCATTGCCAAGATGCTGGCTGTTAATTTTTTCTCCCAAGGATGGTAGCATTTGGCACTTTGTCATGCCAGTGGACCTTCAGAGTAGAAGACAGACAACGTATATGTCTGTACTAAACTGCCCATGTTTCACACCCATCTAGAAGGGAGGTTGTCACTGTTCCCTTGTAGGTTGTCAGTTTTGTTTGGTGTTTTGATTGAATAATCTATGACAAAGGATTCCCAAGGCCTGGCTTGCTTTTTGCATTCTATTTTATAGTTCTCTGGATCAAGAACTGTCACTTGAGATACTACTGCCAAGGTACAGTGATTGACACACTTCAGTTCTGTACCATCAATGGTGATATTCCACTCAATGGTAATGCATCATTCTTTTCCTTAAGGATCTTTGTGCTTTCATCATTTTCAAACCAATCCTGCTGCCATCTTGGATGTTGTCTAGAGTTTCTTCTGAGGTCTGAAGAATGGCTAATTTGAACATATGCCACTCAGAGGGAAAAAGAATTGATAGAATTATATTATTCCTTAACATGCTCAAAGTTTTCCCCTTAGTTTTTCCTGCAATGTGATCAGCTAGTTTGGGGGGCACGATGAACTCATCCATAGGTGCACAAAGTTTCTTGCACCTGGTTACAAAGTCATATTTTAGTGTGCACTATACCATTTTTCTAGAAATGGTGACTTTGAAACGTTAGCGCACACAAATGTTTTTTATATGGTATGAGAAGTGGACATAATTGCATATGGTAAGGGAAGTGGGAGAAAACATGCTGAGGGGCCAACTGTGGATCGTATGTAGATATGGGAGACCAATAGTCCCAGGTCTGAGAATAATCAGCTATGTTTTTATATTCCTACGTGTGCCCATATCCCGGCGCAAGATTATAATAAACCTGTGGTTTTGGTGTGCATCTGTATATTAACAGGATGGAATTTGCCACTGGGACATTATTCTTGTGCAGAGTTTCAGATAAATGGCAAGTAGTTGCTTATTTTCTTTTGAAAAAAAATTGTGTTGAAGTTCTTGCAAAATTCTAAAATGCAAGAAATGGAAGCTTTAATCTACATAAGTTTAAGACAACTTCAGTGGGTATATTTAAGAGGCCTACCATAGCTTAAATATTCAATCGAGCTTTCTGAAAAAGAGTCTGCACACAAATTTGCTGCTAAGTTTCAGCTTGGATGGAGTTTTCATAGTACACTTACGAATTCTGCAAGCGTAAGTATAACATCTAAACACAAGTTACATCCTGGGGAACACCCTAATACAAGATAAACTCCAGTCTACACAATTTGAGTGGAAGTCTCACAAGAGCAACCTCAGTTATGGCACTTTGGTACCTCTGTCTCTGGTTACAGCTGGAATAGAGGTGTACAGGAGCATGTTAAATGCACGTGCACACGTCCTCCCCCTGAAGGTCACTATAGCCCTGATCCTGCCATCACTTACAAATGTGCTTATGGCAGAGACAACTGGTACCTGCACATAGTGAGGTGGGCGCAATTTAAAGGTTCAAACTGCCCCCCAAACAGCTTGAGTCATGGCCCTCCCAGGCATGTGCCCCCCATCTTACCCTCAGCAGCCCCTCCCTGCAGCTCTCGGCTGTTTGCTGCTGCCTCTCCCCACAGCCGCAGCTTGCAGCCCGCTAGCTCCAGGAACTGCTGCACAGTGAGGAGTCCTGGGTGGCAAATCCTAGCAGAAATCTTGGGGTGAGGGGGGCACACATGCGACCCCACATACCCACCCCATGTGTTGCTTCTGGATTACATGTTTGCAGGAATCATAGGACTGGAAGGGACCTCAAGAGGCCACCTAGTCCAGTCCCCTGCACTCATGGCAGGACTAAGTATTATCTAGCCCATCCCTGACAGGTGTTTGAAGATTTTTAAAGAGCAGGTTAGACAATGATGGAGATTCCACAATCTCCCTAGGCAATTTATTCCAGTGCTTAACCACCCTGACAGTTAGGAAGTTTTTCCTAATGGTCAACCTATCCTATCCTCCAAAGCACCTGCAACCCCTCCCAGCTTGGTATCATCCACAAACTTTATAAGTGTACTCTCTATGCCATTATCTAAATCACTGATGAAGATATTGAACAGAACCGGACCCAGAACTGATCCCTGTGGGACCCCACTTGTTATGCCCTTCCAGCATAACTGTGAACCACTGATAACTACCCTCTGGGAACGGTTTTCCAACCAGTTATGCACCCACCTTATAGTAGCTCCATCTAAGTTGCATTTCCCTAGTTTATGAGAAGGTCATGCAAGACAGTATCAAAAGCTTTACTAAAGTCAAGATATACCACGTCTACTGCTTCTCCCCCCATCCACAAGGTTTGTTACCCTGTCAAAGAAAGCTATCAGGTTGGTTTGACATGATTTGTTCTTGACAAATCCATGCTGTTACTTATCACCTTATCTTCTAGATGTTTGCAAATTGGTTGTTTTATTATTTGCTCCATTATCTTTCTGGGTACAGAAGTTAAGCTGACTGGTCTGTAATTCCCCGGGTTGTCCTTATTTCCCTTTTTATAGATGGGTGCTATATTTGTCCTCTTCCAGTCCTCTGCAATCTCTCCCATCTTCCATGACTTTTCAAAGATAATCGCTAATGGCTCAGATATCTCTTCAGTCAGCTCCTTGAGTACTCTAGGATGCATTTCATCAGGCCCTGGTGACTCAGACATGGCACTTGTCTAAGTAAATTTTAACTTGTTCTTTCCCTATTTTAGGTTTCAGAGCAGCAGCCGTGTTAGTCTGTATTCGCAAAAAGAAAAGGAGTACTTGTGGCACCTTAGAGACTATCAAATTTATTTGAACATAAGCTTTTGTGAGCTACAGCTCACTTTATCGGATGCATTCAGTGGAAAATACAGTGGGGAGATTTATATACACAGAGAACAGGGTATTAGCTCATCTTAAGTGATCACTCTCCTTACAGTGTATCACCCATTGTTTCATGTTCTCTGCGTATATAAATCTCCCCACTGTATTTTCCACTGAATGCATCCGATCAAGTGAGCTGTAGCTCACGAAAGCTTATGCTCAAATAAATTTGTTAGTCTCTAAGGTGCCACAAGTACTCCTTTTCTTTTTCTCTATTTTAGCCTCTGATCCTACCTCATTTTTACTGGCATTCGCTACGTTAGATGTCCAATCACTACCAACCTTCTTGGTGAAAACTGAAACAAAGAAGTCATTAAGCACCTCTGCCATTTCCACATTTTCTATTATTGTTATTGCTGAATGGAGCCTTGAATTATGAGCTCTTCAGCCCAGGGACCAGCTCTGTGGTATTTTCTCAAGTGCATAGCAAAATGGAGCTTGGGCCTCCAGCCGCCTCCACCACAATACAATACAATAATGACAACTGGTTTCTAAACTTCCAACCTCAAGAGTTTTGGGTGAAGGATCAGAGCATTTTTTGTGTTATTAAAAATCAGCTCACCCATCGCTGACAACACAGAAGAAGAGTTTTCTTAGGTCCCTTTGAAAGCCCCAGCCTTAGTCACTAGAAGCTGTTTTGTTTTTGTTTTGTTTTTTTTTAAAAAGAGAAATGTCAATAAAAACCAAAAAAGGAGTGTTACAAAAGTAAACAGCTGATTAATTACACTGTGGCCTGGTCAACACTTTAAAAGGTTGCCAGTATAGCTGTGTCAGTTTGGATGGGAAAGGAAGATACAAAGTAGATACACCCCAAACCAACAAAGCTATGCTGGAAAAAGTCTTAGTGGAGATGCACTTATAGCAGCTAGAATGTCCTTTTGCAGGTATAGGTTATGTCATTCAGGGAAGTGGTATAAGCTGCATCTCCACAAGATTTTAAAGACCAGAAAGGATCATTATGATCATCTAGTCTCACGTCATGCCTTACATGGGCCATAGAATTCCAGTCAAGTAAACTCCTGAAGAGAAGCAAGTCCTTTCTTCTGAGTTGTAAATGCCAAAGATTAGGAACAAAAAGAATTTTTGGATTCTAGGCTTCCTGGAGGATCTGCCAGTCTGCCACATGAGATGATCCTGCTAGCATTGCAATTATTTTGAGAGCTGGCTCTAGAAGCCAGTTTCAGAAGAACTAGCTATAAATTCAACTGTTTGTTTACCATAAAGTTGAACAGTGTCTTGTTTCTGACACTAGAGAAATGCAGAAAATTACAAGACAAACTTTTTAGTTTCCTGACATTTGAGTGTCATTTTTTCACCTTACCAGCAAAAGGTGTCCTTTTTCTAAGGTTTGAAACCTTAGTCCTAGTCTTAGAAGAACCTGTTTTCAGCAATGTAAAACCTAAGAGGAAACTACTTGTTTCCTTCTCCGTCCCACCTCCACACTCCAGAAAAAGAATGGAGATCAAGTTGCATAAATATGCCAGTTCAATGGATAAATGAAAACATTCATTAATGCTTGTAGTGGCCAAAATAATGGGTGAATAGAACATTTGCTAGCAGGGAATGTCAAGTCTCCTATTCCTGAATTGCTGGCAAGTGTCAGAAATAACAGTGATGGCTAGCAGAAAGTCTAATGTGAGTCAATGACATATATGACTTGTTAGCGATCACTAAAGCCAAGAAGATAAAGCAATGGCATAACTGCAACTGCTGTTCCACTTAGCTTCAATGTGCTATCACTCGGCAGCACAGGGATGTTTCATTTTCCTTTTCAAATGAAAGAATTCCTATCTACCTTCAGAAAACAAACAGCAACTATGAGCAACGGAAAGCTCTGTTGGCTGGCTGAGGAGAGTGAGCCACCAAGGTGGTTGTTTCCCCTTTGTATCTGCCTAACGACTATGCTTCCTATCAAACCACCTGCGCTTTTTTAATGAAGCGGTTAACTCCATCACCCACTTTAGCTGGAAAGTTATTTTTTTATTGCAGTAGCCCCTAGAAGCCTCAAACAGGGAACCTTTGTGCTATGCATTGTGCAAAAAGCAGCTGCTTCCCAAAAGAGCAAATGGTCTCCTCTTTGTGAACTTAGAGCGATGGGAGGATTTGGACACCATAAATTTTAAGTTTTTACTACTATAATTCATACAGCTCCAACATCCCCAACTGGAACTACATCTTTTAAAGGCACCCACATTCGGTAGTCTAATGCAGATAAGTAAACATTTGTTTCCAGACCTTGCTGTTAGATTTGAGAGAGGGGAAAAATGGTAAGAAAAAGAGCAAATACTTAACAGGGGCTGTAAAATTGTCTTTACGGTATATGTTAAATCCTACTTGCTCTAATGCTGCAAAGTCTGCCCCTCTTTACGGTAGAAGTGATTTATAAGAAAATAATTGTGCGAAGAGAAACACAGCCAACTCTGTTAAAGCAAGTTTAAGAGGATGAGAATTTCACTCAGGCCTTGTCTACACTAACACTAAGTCAATCTAAGTTAAGCTAGTTAAGTTTCATCAATTTAAGTCAACGTAACTTACATCAACTTAAAGCGGTGCCTACACTGCGCTGTGCCGACGGGTGAGTGCTCTCCCCTCGACATAGCAGGTCTTCACCAGACCTGCTAAATCAACTCCACTGCATGGATGGCAGTGACACTGATTTAGCACAGTAGTGAAGACCAGCGCTCAGTAAATCCAGAAAGTTATGGTCTTACAACCAAAGCAATTGTAGCTCAGTCTCCTTATGTGTAGTATTTTGTATACCCTATTTGCTGTCAAATTTGTACTATATATGCACACAATGTGGCAGTGATGATTGCTAGGGCAATTTAAAGCTCGGTTTCACAAGTTTAATATTCAAATTCTGAGCTAGATTTCACGTATTCCTCCCCCTGACACCCTGCATTATATATATTGTAAACTTTTTTTTAAAAAAACCTGTGAATATTGGTTGGTCATTTCAGTTGTTAATGGGAAATATCTATTAACAGTAAAATGGAAGGGCAAGTGACAAACCTAACGTGAAATACTGATTTTAAAATTTTGGGACTTCTTGCTGATGCCAGGCACAAGTATAATTGAGGTCTTGTGCAGTTACTCATTCACAGCTGCACCTTCAGTTCAGTGAACACTGAATTACAGCAGGGACGAGGGAAACCCATTATGTTTAACATTCATACATGAAATATGTATGCCTAGTAGAAATTCATTTGTCATTAGCTTTTTTGACCTATACATGATACAGTAGAACCATAGACTTATGAACACCTCAGGAACGGTTTCAGAGTAGCAGCCGTGTTAGTCTGTATCCGCAAAAAGAAAAGGAGTACCTGTGGCACCTTAGAGACTAACACATTTATTTGAGCATAAGCTTTCGTGAGCTACAGCTCACTTCATCGGATGCATACTGTGGAAAATACAGTGGGGAGATTTATATACACAGAGAGCATGAAACAATGGGTGTTACCGTACACACTGTAACGAGAGTGATCAGGTAAGGTGAGCTATTACCAGCAGGAGAGCGGGGGGGGGGGGGGGGGGAACGGAGGTTGTTTGTAACAAACTGACGCTGAACAAAACGACTAACTCTGAACAACGTACATACTAACTCTGAACAAAATGTTGTAGTTGTTCTTTTGAAAGAACAGCTGAACATTGACTTAATACAGCTTTGAAACTTTACTGTGCAGAAGAAAAATGCTGCTTTCCCTTCATTTTTTTTAGTAGTTTACATTTAACACAGTACTGTACTTTTTTTTTGTCTCTGCTGCTGCCTAATTGCATACTTCCAGTTCCAAATGAGGTGTGTGATTGACCAGTCAGTTCATAACTCTGGTGTTCTAACTGAGGTTCTCCTGGACCACAAATACTTTCCCTGCATGATCATGTAAAACAAGTTACATCCACAAGGGGGAGCACAAAGATCAGGAATAGGAACAACAATTTTTTTCCAAAAGCTGTTCCTCCAATATATTGATCTAAAGTCAGTCAGAACCTGCTTTTGTGTTCCAAGACCCAAGTAAAGAGGTATGGGGTTTTTCCACTGAACAGCCTGCATGGGGAAAATGGGAGTTGAGACTTCAGTTGGGTTTTCAACAATATAAGTGTAGAGAGCCATAGAAAAATCTATTTATTCTGAGATCCTGAATGTGCCAAGACAGTTGTTAGACAAATGGGCTGCGGGGAGAACCTGAGGCTAATACAGAATCAGATAAAGTAGCCACTGAACTTGTTGGATGCTTATCTGGAAAGAACTTTGAGGTGTTGACATTGAGATTCTAGTGGCAGTATGGAAGCTTATGTTTTGCATACGATGGGTAGTGTGATCCAGTTATTATAGAACTAGAACAGGGAGGCTTGACTCCAGAGTTCTATTGCCCACTCAGCCACTAATGAATTGAGGGCACTGGGCAAGTCAGTTAAACTCATCCCTCAGTTTGGCTGTCTATAAAGTGGGCACAATACTTACTTACCTCAGGTATGATTTCTATGCATCTTCTAAAGCAGTGGTTCCAAAACTTCTGACTAAGGCAACCTACCCACTGCATTTTGTCTTTGTTTATGACCAACCATTTTACATACACCAACCTTAATCCTGGCCTGATGCAGAGGAGCGCGAGCCTGCTCCATGCTCATCCCACAACAGCAACTCCTGCCCAGAGGGCTGGGCCCAGCTCCCCACTTCACATTATGACCTGGTATAAGGGGTTGCAGCCCCACTCAGGTCTGCCCTGCCCAAGGGGCAGCCTCATCGAACCTGGTCACAATGCCTTGTGTGAGGAATTGGACCCAGCCTTGCTGGAAAGGAGATGCAGTTGCAGGGTGAGCTTGCTCTCCAACACACAGCCACCCCCTCCCCACACACGGGCCTTCCCTCCACACCAAACGGGGGGGGGGGGGGGGAAGGGAGGGGAGGAAGTGTATGTTTGCCTAGGCCAGGGCCCATTGATGGTTAATCTGGCCCTGGATATGGTAACCTATCCAGAACCTTCCCATGACCCACTGATGGGTCAGGACCCACTCTTTTGGAAATGCAGTACTAAAGCTCATTAGCTCACTCCAGCGCTATTTTTTTTCCTTTTATACCTTACTCATACTTTGACAGTAAATAGCCCACAACCATCTGAAGAGCAGAGACTCAACAAGATGTCATTTTGCTGTATATTTTTCTTCTTGCAAAGTTGTTTTTCCTGATTCTCAGTCATTGGTAATGGTGCTTCCGGGGCATATATTTCAAAAGTCTAAAGAAATTAACAATATTTTCCCTTACTGTATGTGTCGTGGACATTAACTAATGTTAGTGAAAGGAGTGGGGATTCTTCAATCAGAGGAGCAGAGTAAGTGCAAAGCAGCATGAATAGATGTGTCAAAGTACTGGCAGTCCCTTTAATTCAAAAATCATGAATCAGCTCCAAGAGAAATTTTTAAAGATGGAAAATAAAGAGCCCAAATCTGTCTGTCCTTTAACATCATGCTTTCAACCTTAGCTCCATAGCCACAAGAACTAGAAACTTATGTGGCTCTTCGTCTTAGGACAAGGACTGTTTGGATTGGTCTCATCCAGTGTGGCCGTGTTCAGATGAATCAGACAAAAGTGATTATTAAACTAAATGTTTTGCAGAAGTCTGATGCATTCATTAACACCAGAGGCTAGATCCATGCAGGGGACTTTGACTCAGTGTTACATCATCTAACATTTAGGTGCTTTGCTGCCTAGTGGAATCCACAGCCCTGAGTTAGGTTCTTAGGCTCCCTACCCACTGCATAGGGAGAGTCGGGTCTTTAAGCATGGGATTCATAGAAGCCAGCCAACGAAGCAGGAAGCCATTTAAGCTAACTATTAGGAAATGCTGAGGAGAGGCCTATGACCCACGCCCCCTCAAAAGGGAGTTAAGTACCTAACTCCAGGCATAGGCTCAGATTCCATGGGTGCTCTGTAGCTGCAGCACCCATGGGGGAAAAAAATAGTGGGTGCTCTGCACCCACCAGCCACCTGCTGATTGGGGGAGGGGGCAGGAAGAGGTGGAGCAAGGATGGGGTGTTAGGGAAGGGGTGGAGCGAGGGGCAGAGCATGCACCCAGAAAAATGAAAGCTGGCACCTCCCTCGACCAGGAATTCACAGCTGTGAACCCTCTCCTTGAGTTGGGCAGCTAAGCCCTTTCTCACAAAAAAGGGTCGAGGCAGCAGCACCCTTGTAACTTTTAGCCCCTCTGCCTGACCGGGAGCAGGGATTTGAACATGGGTCTCCCAAATCCCAGTTGAGTGACTATGCCCTAATCACTGGGCTATTCTCACTCTTTACCTGGTCCAGTTATTCTTTATGCATAGTAGAACAGCTTCAACAGGAGAGAGAGAGAGAGCGCGCGCCCTGCCTCACAGTGCTCTGTATCCCAGTGGTTAAAGCACTTGCCTGCAAGATAGGAGATGTGGAGCAGAGATTTGAACCTACATCAGCCAGAGAGGGGAACTGAAATGGGTCTTCTACACCCTGCGTGAGTGCTCCAACCCAAGCTAAAGATTATAAGAAAGGCTTGTAGCTCTTTCTCCAGTGTTGTGTCATGTAGGGCCCTAACCTGTTAGGTGTGCTTAGAGGCTGCCTGCTAGATTGGGTCCCAGAGGAGAACTAGGCAGGGCAACTCCTGGTTTGAGGGTACCACTGCAGTTTAGGCATGAGCTAGGTGGCCAGGTGCCTATCTGCATGCCTAGCAGCAGGCTTTTAGGATCCTAATGGACTTTAATGGCAGAAAAACCTAGCCACCTAGGGAATTTAGGCACCTACAGGGTTAGGCAGAAGCTGAACAGGAGTTTTAAAGGATCTAAGTATTGGACTTAGGTGACTAATGTGGTAGTTAGCTATTAAATTCTTTTGTGATTTTTAGCCTCAATTCTTATTGCCCTTGGAAGATACATTGCTGACAGACTGCCTTCTATAAAGCTCTCTTTTCCCTAACAAGGGGACTCAAACAAGGCCAGGTGTGTTGGGTTGCTGTGGCCATCACAAATCAGGGGCTGTCCTTCAAATCAGTGTAAAGAAAGTTTGTGTTTTACAACTAGGTTTAATTTGTGCTGCTTCTTGCAATTAAGTTAAGCCCTCGTATTACTGTGTGTTAGAGTGGTGGTGGGTTGGAGGAGGCTTTTATAAAGCCAAAACTAGGAACTTGAGCAAGTGGTCCTCTTCCTATGTGTAAGAATCTCAAAGCCTGCATGGTCTCTGCTGATTTCAGTTAACAGAGGATTTGGAGAAGCTATTTTGCCAGTTCTGTTCACATAGTTTTAGGTACATTCAACTCCACAAGGCAACTCACTGCCAAAAATCTCTCACACACACACACACCCTAATGTTCCATTAAGCTCTCTACACTGCTTAGGTAGTCATTCAGTTTTGACAGAAAGCATAAGAGTTAGGATCCATCTATGAATGCCTTGGTGAGGAGAGAGGAAAACCAGATTTTGGAGACAGCTTTGGAGTGTCTATATTCAAGTTTTAAAAAGGAAAGTATGGAGGAAAAGAATGTAGGTGAGGAGTAGGGTGAACAGATAGAAAGTGTGAAAAAAAAAAATCAGGGCAGGAGGTGGTGGGGGTAATAGGCACCTATATAAGAAAAAGCCCCAAATATCAGGACTGTCTCTATAAAAATCGGGACATCTGGTCATCCTAGTGATGAGTACGAGGTGGTGGAAGTTCCTGCCCCAGTAACTCATAGGCCAAAGCTTGGTTCTTGGGGCAGAACTACTTCTTGCTTGCTGTGGGTTGCCAGCCTCAATGTCAGGGAACTGGAAGAAGGTAAGTTAAGGAAAGTTGAGAGCCACTATAACTTAAGCCTTTGTGCAGCTTCTAGGCACATAATCTTTACCAACTTTGGTATTCTAACAGATGTCATTACGCTGAACAGAGTCAGAGTAAGAGTCTACATTAGTGTGTGGGGAGGTCTAACATCACTATCACTTCTATATTTGGCTCGCAGTTTAAAATAAGACTTAAACAGAAGCACTGAGTTTGGGTAAGTCTACACTGCCAAAACTCCCTCAGCAGCAAGTCTTGGAGGCTGGGTCTGCTGACCCATGCTCATGCTATGGGGCTTTTAAACAAAAAAGAGCTGTGTAAAGACATTCCCACTCACCAAGTTTCAGAGCCTAGGCTCCAGCCCAAGCAGGAATGTCTAAACTGCTATTTTTTAGTCCTGTAGCATAAGCCCCAGCCTGTAGACTCTGGTTCTGAGACTTGTTGCCATGGGGTTTTGGTTTTTGTTTTGAGAAGTGTTGCCATACTGTAAGGAGTCTCACTGAAAAGTCTGTGGGACTTCAGCTCCTGAGTCACATTGGAAAGTTTTAACCCAGAGCTAGCTCATATGTGTTGAATCACATTCTTATGCAAGATCCCCAGGAACAGCTGCATTGGAGTATTATGACTTAATTGCACACAGTGTTAAGAGTTCCATTTTAGAATTGTCTGGATATGTAGAAACTGAAGTCTTTCGTTTTTTTAAAGTGAGGCAAGTACGCCTCTGATGTGATGAATCAATCACTGAAATAACACCATCGAGGAGAGAAAGTCACCTAACAGATTAAAGCTGTCCCATTCTTAGTGGGGGAAGCAGGGGAAAGTAGGAGAAGCCCTTGTGAAATTGACAGATCTATTATCAAAAAGCTATTTTGGATTTTTCCTGTGAACTTGACATCTCCAAGGCAATGAGAGCACACTGAATTGCTTTCCTTGAACTCAGCCATTGCAACCTTAGTTATTTTTGTCCAGAGTGAGTCACAAAAGTGAAGCCCAAAACAGCATTCACTTCCCAGCAGTAACCATTCCTACCTTCAAACATGTTTCCAGGGAGTTTACTGGAGGCTTCCAGGTCTTAATTTGGCAAAGTTACAAGGGTAGAGCTGTCCCTTGTGTTCTTGAGAAACTGCGGTGTGGGGCTAAGATAGGAGGTGGTGCACAAAGTACCACAAGTCATCACAGTAAGGCCCAAAGCCTGCACACTCCTCACAATGGATCCCTGCTACAGGATCCGGGTCCAAACACCTCTCTCAGTGTAATGTACATCCCAAGTCACAGAGGTTGGAGTTAGCCCCTCAGCAGCTGTTTTCTGCAAAGATCTCATCCTTTCTTATACCTGTTTGTATAAACAAACTTACATCATTTGTCTCAAGTGTATTTGGCCCACATCCTGTAAATGCTTTCAAAGCATTGGCCGCAATTACATTTCGGTTGGACTGTTTCACGTTAAGGAGCACAGGTTTCAAAATGCAATACAGGAACTTTCTGAATGCAGACCGGTAAGGATGGAATCCTACAAGAGAGGCTAACGTTTGTTATCTCAGCATCAAAAGTTATTTAACACAGTATTAAAAAGCCACAGCTTGGAACCTTCGTAAATGAAGGTGTTTTCCTTTTGATAGGGATGCACGTTACGTTTACACAAATGTCTTATTTGATAAATAGTATAAGAATTTGGAAACTGATCTGTTCTGGCACAGCAATGAACCAACTAATCTGGTACTCAAACATTTTTATTGGGAGTTTCAGAGGCATGTACAATCTACCATTACAATATATCTAAGCCTCTTTAGTTTTCAGTTTTAAACTGATTTTTACTGAAAAATTCCCAGGTCTTACAAAAAGTATTTAGTTTCCCCCCCCCGCCCCCCTGATTTTCACCCTACTTTTGTATCATCCAAATATATAAAAATAACTTGTTTTATTAGGAAATTACAACACATTGCATGATATATGCATTATCATAATAATTAGTGTGTATATGCAAAGCTGTCTGTTGAAGTAAAGCTATGTATTAGTCTCAAAGATACACACAACAGGCACACATGCAAGCTCTGAAGTGCGGGCACACCTGAATGTACTGATGAATCTCATGCCCACCACATACACATTTCAAGCTGTTAGCAGATAACGGTTTAAAGATCAGACACTAAGATGGGAAGAAAATGAAAATCTGTATCAGAATGTGTTTCAGAACACAAGTTTAAAAAAAAAAAGACAAGAGAAAAGGGTGAAGTTGAGTGTATGTGCTTCAAATGGTGTGGCCCAATTATTAAATGTAATTGTTTTTAGGCTAATAGTTCTAAGTCTACAACAAATTTTATTCAAATTAAAAGTTTTATTGGGCAGGGGATTAGATATGTTTTCTTAAACTCAGAGGTTGCACTGTGTTTTGAGTTCTGTTAGGTCTGCAGCAAACCACATTGTATTCCATTCATCAAAGCATTAATCTACTGAATACTTTTCCCGTCCTTCCATCCACCCAAATAAACCCTGATATTTACCCAGAAAAATAGTTTTTTCCCCACTTTTTTGTTATAGTAACAGAAATTCCCCATGAAATATTAAACAAAATAAAAGCCAAACACAGAGAGCCCTAAGTGTGTAAAATTATGTTATGTGCATTGGGGTAGGGCAGAAAAGTACTTCATGATCCCAGGTGGTGAGTGACCAATAAGGTGTGTAGCATTTTGTCTATCCAGACCACAGTACAGATACTAGCTCATCCGCACAGCACCTTTTTTAAAAAACATCACTGAAGTGCTCTCAACACCCATTCCCTAGGCCTGGTCCATGGAATTGTGTCCTGGAAGAAAGACTGCATTTGTCTGCTTCTCTGCCTACCCCCAGCTACACCAGAATGGGCAAGATTTAGACAGAGTTTTGAAATCCTGCGATCAGTTTTGATAGAGGCATACCAGATATGAAGGAGATTTAAAAGATAGAGTCCTCAATAAGAGAAAGCCCATACAATTTAATAGTTTATCAAATTTACTTTACATACTTAGATAATTTACTATACAATTATGTTTTGTGAACCACAACAGAATTTGATAGCAGAGAAAGATTTTTTTTGAAAGAAAGCAGAATAGTTTTCTTTCACCTGTTTTTCCTCCATACGAGGTAACTGTTATGGATGTGTGATTATGCATTACAAAGATCCCTGTAAACAATAAAATCTCTGGTTATGGGGAAAACCCAGATTCCCAGTATACAGTTTATACAGGATTTATCTTCGAGTCACTACTCTGACTTAAATTAGAGCTAAATGAATAGTGGGGGGGGGTTGCGTTATTTGTTCAGATCTGACAAAAGTTTAGATCTGCACTGTTCACAGCCCGTGTGTTCACTTTCAGCAAATATTTGTGGTTGAGTTTACTAACACAATTACACGCGAAAGGAAGGAATTTAAGCTTGAATAGTGCTGAAAGAAAATTAAGTTTTATCATGAATAGAAAACAAAGTTTGCACTTTTTTGGTTAGTTACAAGAGAAGTCTGCCAATAGACGAACAAAAATAATTTTATATAATTTGTGAAATGCTACAATACAAACTTTGAAGAACAGAAGTTCATGGATCAGAATTTCAGAGTTTTGAATAATGAATAGACTTAAGGATGTTGCAGTCTGCTTGTTAACAGAACGAGAAACAAAATTAAAGAAATAAACCACTTTTGCTCGAGTTATTCACTCAGCTTTCATAGCATATTACAGTAGTTTGTTATGAGTGGTCAGTTAAGAGTAACCAGGACGTACATCTTATTTCTTTGTTAAAGGTTTGGCCTAACTCAGCTAGGCATCAGTTTCATTTTCTGACAGGGATTTTTTCAAATACTGTTTAATTGCTACTGTTTTCTGGCAGCCAAAGCATTTGTGGGTCAGGTTCCTTCTGGCAGTCTCTGACGGCTGCTGTGTTTTTAGAGGCAGACAGTTAAAAGATGAATGCCATTCCTCACCTATATAGAAGAATGTGCTCAAGGAAAAATACATAGAAGACAGATTACTGAAG
The DNA here is from genome assembly GCF_965152275.1 of Natator depressus. NCBI lineage: Eukaryota > Metazoa > Chordata > Testudines > Cheloniidae > Natator > Natator depressus. The sequence continues at coordinate 125,735,611 of NC_134236.1, forward strand.
CCAGACCTTCAAATTGTCCAGTTTCTAAAGTCCATCTCTTTTCTTATTCTTGAAAATGTTCAATTTTAAACACATTGAAGCATACAACTAGTGTATTTTTAGATTATCGCTTGCAGCTGGCTTAAAACTAATAGGAGGAGACTTAACTAGTATTAAACACTTTGCAACTAGCAGGCACCAGTGTTTGGTCCAGCATTCTCTCCAACCGAGTCAAAGATTGCCAGAAATATTAGAGGAATTATGCAGCTTTTAGAGAGTCTCTCAGTGAACTGAAAGTACACCACTAGGAAATCTGTTCCTGAGGGATCCCTGCAGTTGGATCCATCTAAACTACTTAATCAGCTCTATTGTATCATTTGGAACTCCTGTTGTCTATAGTATTCTGAATTTTAAACCAGGTCATCTGGCTACAAGATTAATCAAACCAAACACCTTTCTTTCCCTTCCCATTGTAGGAAGATATCTTAATACCCCATAGAAGTATTCCAATAAGTGCAGATGCTATATCCTTTTGAATACAATGCTGAAAGTGCAGAGATCTCATTTTCTGAAGTTCGTTAGCCACTCCCCTCCCACGTAGCTCTCTCAAGTCAGGAGACCACCTCAACCTCACCTTCATTTTTAGGAATTGCATCAAACTTTCTCTGAGTCAGATAGCGTAATCTCGTGTGTGAAACTTTGAGCACTCAAACAATACAAAGCCAGCAGCTTCGTCAGCAGAGCCCACCTACCACAGAAAGCTACCAGAGCATTTAACCTCTCTCCCCATAGCCTGAATGGCATTTACTATTGCCTTGCAAATTTTTGTAGTCAAAGTGGGTTTTTATAAAAAAAAAAAAAAACCAAAAAACCAAAGCCCCAAACACAGGAATTTACACTCACACCTGTGGTAGGATTTTGCCTAGGCATCAGTGGAGAATCAGGCTCAGTCTACATACATATCCTGTGTTGCAGTTATAGAAAAACTGCCTCTCCCCTGGGCCATACCCTTCAAGTACGAATTTAGGCAGAGAACTTTGAGAGAGGGAAGGACCATACTAACATGAAATGGGCTCTGCTGTATGAGAACTGAAATTTGCATATGGGACAACTGACGACAATTACACAATTACTGATGCTGCATTTTGACAGAACATAGCAAGATACACCTGAAATACAGTTGCATGCAATATCTCAACAGTGCATCATATAAGAGATTGTGACACATACGAAGTTGGACAGATTGAGTTTTAGAGGCACAATTGGCTCAAGATGCACTCTGTATGTAAATATGCCATTTAAAATAAATTTTAAAAAACACAAGTCTATTGAAAGCCAGTAAACAACAGCCTCACAAACTTGGAAGAGGGCATAGTAAATATTCCTCTTCACCCAGTCCATCAATCAAAAGCTTCATAAGGCAAGAAGCACTTCTCTTCATACAGGAGATACAAAAATTCTTTGCAAACATGTTTGCAATTTGAGTAATCTCTGGTGGCAGCCATCTTGGTGTTACAAATATTGCTATTTTAACAGTGATATGGGAATTCAGTGGAAGAGTCTACAAACAAGTTACCATCCTGCTTTAGCACCCTTTTAAAGAAACTCCATTTTTGATACAACTCCCATGCGTTTAGTTGGTGACCGGTTTGATTCTTTCAATTAGAGAAAAAACTTCACCTCCAGTTGCCCTGCAGTTGCCCCCCCACACTCTGTGCCTTCTCCACCCAAGGTGAAAACCATCTCTCTGGCTGCTTGACTAGTAGCCAGTTTGACCCCTGAAATCTGGTAAGCCTCCGTGCCCCTGTGCTGTGGAATCTGCATGTGCAGAAGAAGGCTGTAACTCTACTTCTGTTAAGTTTGGCATCACCTGTTTGAGTCACTGATCATTTTCTTCCAAGTTATCTTAAGTACTTATGGATCAACATCTTAAAAGATTAAGCACAAGATAGGGTATCAGTTGGTGTCTGCTACAGACCACCAGATCACATTAGGGAACAGAATGACTGACTCCTTATGCGCCTATTTACAATGTCAGGTTTCAGAGTAACAGCCATGTTGGTCTGTATTCGCAAAAAGAAAAGGAGTACTTGTGGCACCTTAGAGACCAACCAATTTATTTGAGCATGAGCTTTCGTGAGCTACAGCTCACTTCTGTATTTTCCACAGTATGTATCCGATGAAGTGAGCTGTAGCTCACGAAAGCTCATGCTCAAATAAATTGGTTAGTCTCTAAGGTGCCACAAGTACTCCTTTTCTTTTTACAATGTGTAGGGGGGAAAAGAGCCCCCATGATCACGAGGAACTTTAATTAGAGTGAAAATGCTAGAAATCTCATGCTACCAGTACTAAAACATCCTTGGAATTCCTAAACATTACGGATGACAATTTCCTAACTTAGTAAATGTTGCAGCCAATGTGGGCGAATTCTATATTAGACCTTGTCCAAACAGATAAAAAGGAACTGATCACAGAACTAAAAGTTAATAGTAGCTTAAGTACAAGTGATCATGACTGGATTATATTTGTTACGTGCAAACAGAATAGTGTGTACACACACACATACACACACACACCCTTTAAAAGGGCCAGTTTCACAAAGCTAAGAACAATTAGGAGCCAAATCAGCTGGGAGGAAGCATTTAATTAGAAAGACAATTCCTAATTACCATTCACATTTAAGAACACTTTACTAGATGCCCAAGAAGCCACAAACAAGAAAGAAGGCCATACAGGTTTAAAAAGCTGGCCTGGCTTAGAGCAGAAGTGAAGGTAGCTAAAAAAAAAAAAAAAAAAAAAAAAAAAAAAGGTATATAGCAAATGGAAGAGATGGGAAGCTAATAGTAATGAATACAAGTCAGAAGCTCGGAATTGTAGAAAATTTATAAGGGAAGCAAAGAGACACAAGAAGTTGAGTCTATGGTCAGAGTTAAGGACAATGAGAAGGTATTGGTTTGTTACTAGATGGAAAGGTAGAATTAATCAATGATAATGCAGAAGTGTTCAATAAATATTTCTGTTCTATATTTGAGGCAAAAATTATATTGTCATATCATCCAATAACACTTTCCATTCCAATAGGAGCCCATGAGGATGTTAAACAGCAGCTAGTGCAGTTAGACTTAAGTCAGCAGGTGCTGGTAACTTGCATCCAAGAGCTTTAAAGAAGCTGGGTGAGGAGCTTGCTGGACTAGTAATTTTGATTTTTAATAAAACTTGGAACACTGGGGAAGTTGTAAGAGAAAGCTAATGTTGTGCCAATTATAAAAAGGCTAAATGGGGTGACCCAGGTAATTTATAGGCCTCTCAGCCGGACATTGATCTCAGGCAAGATAATACAGAGGCTGATACAGGACTCAATAGAGGATAATATAATGTGAAACAACATGGATTTATGGAAATAGACCCTGTCAGACTACCTTGATTGGGGGTGGAGGGGCGGGGGGAAGAATTACAGGTTTGGTTGACAAAGATAACCGTGTTGAGATAAACTTCTGTATGGCGTTTTACCTGGTGCTGCACAACAACTAGAATGATATAGAATAATATGGCACAATAAAAGGATTCAAAGCTGTATAACTGAGGAGCGGGGGTCTCAAAATGTAATTATAAATAGGGAATCATCATTGAATGTGTGTGTTTATAGTGAGTCCTGCAGGGATCAGTTCTTGGCCCTATGCTATTTAACATTTTATCAGTGACCCATAAGAACACAACACCACAACATGTAATTAAGAGCATTTCATAAGGCCCGTGGCCTGCTTCAATACAATATACTAAAAGCGAATTCATTAGCATTTTGTCTTCATATTTACATCATTTTAGTTTACACAAGTGTATATATAGACAATACTGTACAGAGGTTGTTTCTATCTAAATAGATATGAGACAAACTTAATGTAAAATATAAAATCAATCTAGATGACTTTAAATCTTATTAAAATACATAAGATCTGTCTGGCTCACACAAGGTTGCACTTAAGGTTATGTAGCCCTCTTGTCTGACAGTGGGCCCCACTTTTAGAGACTGCAAGGCCTTCTTTACACGACTGAAATATCAATGTATACTGGTACTCAAGAGAAGTATAAGTACTCACATTTATTGCTATAAAGTAAGTATCAAAAGATAAAACCACAGCTCAAGAGACAGATGAATCACAGTCTAATATCAGCATGAGCTACATGCAGAGCAAAACCATTCCTATCAGTATGCAAATAATCTTTTAAAAGAAAAATGTCCACTGTCCCCTCCCCTTGTTTGTTTTCCCACAAGGATTATGCAGTCAACATTCATCAGCACAAATACTTGTGGAAGGTGAATTTTATGCTGCCAAGCTTGAGTATTAATGGAAAGTGACTTTTGTACTTGGTTTCTGTTGCCTTTTGGACAAGACACCTGGTTATAAGGAAACAGAACATGGCAGCAGACTGGGAAAGGTGACGATTCAACCCTCTACTGAAAATGCACAACCAAAAGAATTCAAATTAAAGCGGAGTTAAAGCGTGAGCCTTATAACATTAAGGGAATGCACTGAAAGTAAGAGCAAAAGAGAACAGTCTGACAAAACACCTCAACATGCCAGGCAACCACACCACGCTCTTTGTCAGCACAGACCAAAGCACCTGACACTGAGGCCATCCCTCTAAAAACTAGTATTGTACATTTAGATAAAATAGTTATGTGTAGGAATATCCTAATTTGTACAGAAACAAGCTGACAAACATGTCAGCTCAGACAAGCCCTCTGAACAAATACAAAGGGAGAATACTACAAATGAAGAATCACCAGCCAGCCCATGAAGTGATTCACGGAATAACAGTGTGAAGGAGTTCATTTACCTCACGCACATCCTTGTGACTGGACATCCACCTAGCAAGCTCTAGTCTGGTGCCCCCTACAAAACAGCTGTTCCAGCCCTGCAGTGGCCTGGCTCCTTTCACACCTCACTCCTCCAGCCAGGTCACATTTTATATCCACCCCTTTTGGGATAACAATATCTTTTCAATCTTCTCCTCAGACATAGGCCTCAGCCAGACTGTCTCTAGAGTTCTCCCATTTCAGGGAGTAAGGGGGTGATAATATCCTAAAAGTCCTCTCCAGATGTCTGGTGCTTCCAATCACTTTTTTCCTCTCCACAGTCTTCATCTTGAGCCTGACCCTTCCCTCAGTGTTGAATTCCATTTAGCCCAGGGCCTCTTCCACAGCCCAGCTTTCTAAATCTTCCCTTCCTTCTAGGGGTTAACTTCCTTTTCAAAGCTCTCATCTGTGCTTGCTCTTCTTTCAGGGCCCACTGTCCAGGGGCATTCCTTTTTCTACAACACCACTTTCCTAACCATGTTCCAGAGCATCCTATCAGACACAACCTCTAACACCTACTTCTCTTCCTCCCTGACACCCTGCTCATATAGCAGCCACCCACCCCAGCTGGATCTCATTCCAAATTGAGCCTGGCTCTTCATCCAGGTGCAACTGAATGCACTAACTGAGCTTGCCAACTCCTCTTAACCCCTTCAGTGCTAGTGTGGGGTTTATACCCCATCATAGATGGTTTTGGAAAAATAAATAAAGAACCTGGAGTATCTAGTTAGAGCCCAAAATATCTAGATCCTGTGCTTCCCTGACAACTGGGAGAACCTGGATCTAACTGAGTTTATTCTTATTATCTGAAAGCTCTTTCATATAGACACAAATGAAGACACCCATCAAAGAGATGGTATAAGATCCTAACCAGAAATACAACATACAACTCTTCTCTAGAGTCTGGGACTCATCTTCTCTGCCTTAACTGTCAGGGACACAACTAAAATCAAGACTCTTCCCTAATCCTACAGAATACTGCCTCTTCAGGGACCAATTTGATGAGGTGGAAGCTCAGAGGTCCAAGGAGCTTCTCTGAGCTGGCAGCTGCTCCTTATACAGAAAAATACAATAGTAATGGCCCAGTACAGAATATTATATGTTATAAAAAGGACCAAGACCATTTTCTGCTGGATTAAGCCCTGAGCAATTGGATACCCTGGGGTAGTACCCAGCAGTCTGTAACCTAACATCTTTCTGACCTGTGTCATAGTGACACTAAATACAAAAAGTATTGAGTCAATTGTCACAGAACCACACAGCACCTGTAGGCAGACTCAGCTGGATCTCAGTAGATGGGCTTTCTTCAGAATTTGGAAATGTTCAGCACACTTGTAACTTCATGTCCCCTCCCTGAAAACAAGTGAACCCAAAGCCTCATGGCGGGAAGCAGGGGAGGGGGGTATGTGGCAGAAGAGGGTGCAGATGATATATTGCTCTCTTATTACAGGCCTAACTGTGAGAACATTCTCTCCAGATGAGTCAAACAGATTCCGTGTGTTTTTCATGCCTGCTCAGCTATTTGTAGAGTTAGCCAGGTCTGACCTCACAGCTCCTTCAGCAAATATGACAGTCAGTAGCTTTGGAAGGTAAATGAACAAATAACAGTGACACTCTGTTCCAGTGGGTCTTCTTTGACAAATTATCTGCAGTATTACCAAAGTATGGGGGAAACAGTACAATCCAAAGATTGGGCAGTTGTTGGGTGTGTGTAGAAGAATAAATGCAAAATATTCAGACAACCCTCAGTGCCTGGTTTTGAATTTTGTGCAATTCATATTTAGTGGCATGGAAAGTGTTTGTTATTGGGAAATATGGAAGAAAAGCCTATAAAATGGAATATGGTATACATCCCATTCCCAGAACAAAACACATAATCTTGTACAGACTGACCAATGCTCCTCTACCAACTGCAGCCTGAAGCTGTAAAACATTTCATTTCTTAATAACTCTAGGGCAAAAGGGCTAGAAAATGGTCAGTTCATCAAGGGCAGAAAAAGCATACTAGAGCCACCACTGTACATAGCTGCTTTGTAGTCACAGGAAACCAGTTATTCTATTATCTGATGGTGAAACCATAGCCCACATTGCTAGACCTGTCTTAAATAATAAATTGTTCAAAATGTTTGACTAGCAGAAGAAATCATCTAAGGGAATCCAGTCTTGTCAACTGGCCCAGAGTGTACATTATTCCCATCCAGGAGAAGGAGCCATAACATGCCCCTATCATTAAGCAGAACACTCTCCTGAGCTCAAGGGGGAGTTCTGCCTTAAAATTGGGCGGTAATATGACCCAAAGAGAATTACCCATATATGGCAAGAGTTGAATGCCTCCTGAGTGGTTTAGGGTTAGGAATCTAGTTTTATCTTCAAATTATTTATTGAGGAAAAGCTTAAGGGCACAACATTTAATCTAGGAAGGTCCCAAATTACAGAATTCCCAAAATGTTCATATCCTTATGTTTGTGTCAGGTATCTTCTTTGTGTAGCAACTTTCATTATTTCAGAGTGACATATTCGTTTCTTAGGTGTTTTTAAATCTTATTTTTAATGTTTTAGTATTAGATCTCACCCCCACATAGAAATTCAAACAATCACTGCTTCTTTCTTAACCCCTGGGCTTCCCCAGCCTTGGAATGGCAGCTGGGGCATGATTTCTCAGCCAATGAACTTCTCATAGTGTGTCACTTAAGAGCTTCCCATGAGATGACCCATGGGAAATTTGTTAGACCCTGAGACTGGTTCCCATTAACTAGAATGGAAAGGTTTGATGTTAGAGTATGATATCTGATTTGATCTAACACCTTCTAAAACTCTAGTCCAGTGGCTCACAACCTTTCCAGACTACTGTACCCCTTTCAGGAGTCTGATTTGTCTTGCGTACCCCCAAGTTACACCTCACTTAACAACGACTTGTTTACAATATCAGACACAAAAGTGTCACAGCACACTATTACTGAAAAATTGCTTACATTTTCATATTTACCATAATTATAAAAAAAATCAATTGGCATATAAATACTGTACTTACATTTCAGTGTATAGTATATACCGCAGTATAAGGAAGTCATTGTCTGTATGACATTTTAGTTTGTACTGAATTCACTAGTGTTTTTTATGTAGTCTGTTGTAAAATTAGGAAAATATCTAGACGAGCAGATGTACCCCCTGGAAGATCTCTGTGTGTCCCCGGAGATACAGGTACTCCTGGTGGACAACCACTGCTCTAATCAATGCAAAGCAATTGTATTTTTTAGCACATGCTAAACTGGTCAAGTTAAAGCATAAGAAAGAGCCTAGATTTTAACTCAGCTTGCATAGCATGTGCTAGAAAACAATTGCATGGGTTTCACTAGAGTTATGAAGGTCTTGTCTGCACGCACAAGTTGTACTGCTTTAACCGTACCCGTATAGTTAAAGTGGTACAATGCTGCCCCCCTCCTCCTGCCCCAATGTCAACACAGCTCTCCCGGTATAAAGGGTTTATACCTCTATAGCTATTCCCCTACAGGAAGGGCACACAACAGCGAGACACCCAGCTGGCTGCTTGGACAGCACTCGACTGAGCCTTGGGGGTGAAGCAGCTGCCATTCTATACTGCTCGGTCCTCCTCCCTTTCCCCTATCACTATCCTGTCTCCAGCTAATGCTCCTCTCCCTCTCCACCCAGCTTCTGTCCCATTCACATTTGCCCTCCATAGTCCCCCATAGCCTCTTGTCTGCCATGTGCCCCTTCCCCTCTCACAGTGTCCTACCCCTCAAATTCTTCCTGCTCCCTTTTGTATTTCCTGACTCCCTCCTCCTACATTTCCCTGGGCCCATACAACCCAGTTTTCCCCTTGCACTTCCTAGCTCCCATATTCACTTGCTCCTCTAGTGACTCCTGTCTGCCTCCTCACCGCACAGAGGGCTGAAATCTTCCCTTTGTTCACTCCCATTGGGAACAATGAGGGAGATGGGGTGGCCGTCTTTGCCAAGGGCAGTCTAAACTGCAAAGGCTATAGGGAAATGGCAACCTCTTAAGTGAGGACAGCCTGTGGCCTCAGTCTTACTGAGATCATAGCCATTTTGAAAGAGGGCAGTTTTTGACAAATTCCTCCAAAGGAGATTTTATTTGTCAGTCGCTGCTGACTGATTAACTTTTCCCTTTCCTTTCCCTTTTTTATTGATTTTCATGAAGAAACAGACAATAAAAAGTGTAAAATGACTTGCAACTTGTATATGTTTTTAAATACGGCATGTTTCATGGGCTCTGCAATAAAATTGTGCAATTACATAATTTTAAAACTGGTCGAAGTTGCAAGACCAGACAACACAAAACCGGACAATACTACATAGACATAGCATATTAGAGTGGGGATAAGAGTAATAAAACAGGAAAAGACATACATGACTAGGAAGACGAAAGAAGGAAGGGACCAGGGGGGCTAGGTGGAATGGCGCATTCATTGAGCCATCTCAACATTTCTAGCCAAACGTATCTAGAAATAGGGTCCAAATTTCTTTGAGTTCATACAATTTATCGCTATGATGATAAGCTATTACTTCTTTGGCTGCTAACCCAGACTGGTCTGAATAACATTGCTCTAGTCTGGGCATAAGCCTACTCTTCCCTTCTTGTAAAATCATGAGGTTGGTGATCAGTGCAGCGCTCAAGAACTAAAGTCTTTGTGGTGGAGTTAACCACCTGTTTAGCAGGTAAATAACCTAAGATATAATTTTTGGCTGCTGAGGTTTGGCTGCTGAAGCCAAGCACTATTCTAACTCTGGTGTCCACCTCTTCCCACAGCTGCGTGACTGATGGCCAGTCCCATAGCACAGGATTCCTTTTTCTTTGTTACAGTGCCAACAAAGTCAGAGAACAAGGCCTTTGTTTTGTGCAAGCTCTGTGGCATCCAATACATTTTGAATAATATCTTTTGTGGTATCAAGAGTACCCTGAGATCCACAGAGGCATTTTTACAATTCCATAATAAGCTCTGCCATAAAAAGGGCTGTGATAAATCCCCTTCCCACCCTTCAACAAAGAACTCCAGACTAATGAAGTTCCTCTTCATTAACTGAGTATATGTTGGAAACAAGCCTGGGGAGTTTATGAAGCATTTCCAGGGTTCTTGGTAGCTCTAAGGCCTCTGGCAGTCCTACGGCATCCAGACCAAATTAATATGTTAGCAAGTATCTTAGGCCAGGTCTATACTACACACTTACTTTGGTATAACTACATCACTGAGATGTGAAAAATCCACACCCCTGAGCGACATAGTTCTACTGACCCTAATCCCCCATGCAGACAACACTATGTCAGTGGGAGAGGCTCTCCCACCAACATAGCTACTGCCTCTCGTGGATGTGGAGTAACTAGGCTAATAGGAGAGCTCCTTCTTGTTGGCTTAGAGCATCTTCATCAAAGTGCTACAGCTGCATCCACTGTGGCGTTTGTAGTGTAGATGTAGACCTGCCCTCAGTTGTAAGTACTGCCACTCCTTTGAGGATGGCAGGTCATAAAGTTGCTTTAGCGTTAGAAAAGAGGCAAAGCCCTCATCAGTGACTAAATGGGAAAATCCATACAATGCCCTTGCTCAACTAGTTCTTCCAAATTAGAGGTTTGTTCCCAGTTGGCAAGTTTGGGCTGACCCCAATAGGTGCTTTTGCATGATGGTGTGGATGAAATTGGTACCTCTTTAACTAGGATAGTCCAGACCTTTTTGCACTGCCACCACTGTAGGCATCTTATTTCTCTACATTGGACAGGAAGAGGAACTGAGGAGAACCCCCGGGGAATTGGATGCATTAATGCATGTTCATTTTCCACCCATGTTGCCATAAGGGTGTTACCGTGCTTGAACCAGTTTGACATCTGTAACATGATAAAAATGTAATAGTTATTTTGTAGGTCTGAGAGCCCAACTCCCACCCTACCTCATTATAGGGAGTTACAGTTTTTGAAATTATACCTGTGGGCATGGACCAGGATCCCACAGGAAGGCTCTGCTAATGCTATTAAATTTTCTAAAATAAGATTGAGGGATGTATACAGGTCAGGGCCGGCTCCAGGCACCAGCTTTCCAAGCAGGTGCTTGGGGCGGCATTTAGAATGGGGCGGCAGTCCGTGTCCCGCGGCGGCAATTCGGTGGCAGCTCCGCTGCTCTTCCCTCCACAGCAGCAATTCGGCAGCAGCTCTGCCGCTATTGCAGTGGCGGCAATTTGGCGGTGACTGCTTGGGGTGGCAAAATTGGTAGATACAGGTAGGCCATAGGTAGCATATTGAGGAGCCTAGGCAGAATATTCATTTTTATTGTGTTAACCCTTCTGCACAGGCTCAGGGAGAGAGGATGTTACCTATTTGTATCACTAACTAGTTGAGAGAGTACTAGATGTATGGATCAACTTTTAATTAAGAAGAATAATGGCACAAATTTATCTTCAGTCCTACATATTTCTTTTCAAAAACAATCTGATGCACCATATCTACTTAAGATTCACATGTCAAGTTTTGTGTAGATAGACAAGGTTTTGTAGCAAATTCTCTACTAAACCTGTGAACTAGTGCTGGTTTGAAAACAGAATTTCTATTCCAGGCAAATTTTTGACATTTGGATATTTGCTTTTGTTCCAAATCAAAATTTCTCAAAATTCCAAAATATCTTGATTCAAAAACTTTGTAATGTTTTGACCTTATTTGAAAGAAACATTTGAGTTTCAATAAGGTTGGAACATTATAATGTAATATTATATATATGTAAATAAACAGGCCTGATCTCTCATCCTAGCCCAAGGTTTTCTTGTGCAGATAAGGGTAGATTTGCTTGGGTACATTGAGTGGGTATAGGAAACATCAACCATCAGTTTTATATCACATGAGCTCCCAGGCAACCAGAGGTTCCCGCTGCTCCAGTGCATTGATTTCAGCTCTGTCAGAGACTTCTATGGCCAAGTATACTGTTCACCTAGGAAATGGTTAAGGGGACTTTCCACTCTGCTGCAGGGTGAGTCCTTAATTGTATCCAGGGCAGGTCACTTTGGCAAGAGCAGTTCTAAAACAGATGCTCCTGCTCTCTGAGGAAGCATTCTTGCCTGCAGACCTAGCCCAATTTATTTTTGCAGTATGAGCACTCAAAGAATCTGATGTGATTTCACAGATCTACACTCCAAACATCGGCTGTGCTGCCTCACACCTCAGCCGCTTGAGAGAGGTCCAGAAAGAGCAAAAACATGACTGGACTTCAGTTCCAGATTGAAAGACAGCCCTGTGTCTCACTCACTGCATCCCTTCCTCCCTACAATATCCCTTCCTTTCCTGGCCCTACTTGACAGAACTACTCCCGTTCCCTTTGAAATGTCTTTCCCACAGTGATGGATCTGAGACTTAAATAATGGGGCCTATTGCCAGACTGTGAGCCATCCAAAGAGTAGCGAAAGGTGGATCTCTATTTCATGCCACCACATGGACTAGGCCTAAATACTGACTACATTAGACTTTCAGGGTCACATTTGTAGTACCTACTTACACTCACAGTGACTGTACTTCAGTGTGCACATACCCAGACATTTGGGCACCCAAAACCAGAACATGTCAGTGGGCAGTTAGGCATGAATTACCCAGTTTGTGCAAGTACTAATACAGGCTTTTGCATGCATGGATACATTTATTATCATAGGTATATATTTAAAGGCAGGGTTGAAAAGTTTGGTTATCAAGGCTGAACACAAGGCATCTGCCAGAATTTAAATTCAGGTCCACCTTTACTCAACGGATGAGATTTTCATTAAGAAAAACCTTGCTCCCTAGCCAGTAATATACTACAGTACTCCCGATTTCGATTACTATGCCTTCCTGGCCATTAATTGTACACATTTCTTTACAATCCTCATGACTAAGGGTTTAAGATGATCATCAGTTAGGAAACAGTCAAAAAATCTCCCCTTCCCATGGTGCAATAGTAACACTGCATAACAAGGTGCAAAGTGGGGTTATTTATAAAGCACCTAGCATAGACTTTCTATCTTTGATAGGGGCGAAAGTAGACTATTGATTTTTCCTGATATGGCAGTTCTATGTTCCCATCCCATAAAGGGCCAACCTACTTACTGGTTTAGCACACATGAAATATGACCACTGCCTGTCACCAATATTGTCTCATTATTTCATTATACTCCCCGATCTGTCTGCATCCATCTGCACACACTTTTGGGGCAGGGAGTTTTTGTTCTGTGTCTGTACAGCATCTAACAGTGGGGTCCTAGTCAATGACTAGGGCTCCTAAGTGCTATGGTAATACAAATAATAAATGATAATAAGTGATATTCATTAGATTAAACTTATTTCCACAAATTGAAAACTAAGTATTTAGTTTATTAAAGAAACTTTACTAACTGTTTTTCAATTTAACTTAATACTTTTGAAATATAAGTACAAAACACAATGAAACAAACTTTGCTAACTTCTACAAAAGAGTATAACAATGCACTTACATCATTTACATGATTCACTTTCACAATAAAATAGGAGAGCTTAGATCAATATTTACAATATTGAGAGGACACAGTTTACAGCCATCTGACTCTGGTGCTGCCCTTTGTTGTGATTGGCTCGTTTGGAATAACATCTAACTTCCAGATCCTGCGGTTGGCCCTGCCTGGGCAGATCTTTGTGCCTGGCGCAGATCCCCACTGAACTCAATGGGGCACTGCATGAATGCAAGGGTCCACCCATGTGGATCCAGTTGCAGGAACAGGACCTAAGAAACCAAAAGTGCAGCATGCATTTGCTTTTTCATCTTTAAACTGCCATTATAGCACATGAAATATTGAATGAATCCTCTAACTTAGAAGTCTACTTTCCAACCTTATGCACTTCATCAAAAAGGGGTTTGTTATGGTTTATGCATAAAGGTCTGATTCCACCCTCACACGTGTGTTCATTGAAGTCAGTGGGAGCAGAATGCACATCCAAAGGCACATTTTGACCCAACATTTGGGGTTTGTCTTCAGCAGACGATTAGGTCAACTCATTGTAGTTAATAAGAGCCCTCAAAGATATGAGGCATGGATAGCAAGGACATTACCATGACCTAATCTTCTAGTGAAGACAAGCAGTTGGTGTACATTAATCTTATATCTATACTCCCATCCCAAATTACTGACATTTGGGATTTGCTCGTGTATAATAACTTAACTACTTGGATCCACACTATTTTCATATGTCTTGGGGTGACATGTCCTATGCATGATTGTCTTAAGGTACACAGCATATTGACGGATTATATACACATCTTAAAATGTACAAAACAAAGTCACATCCTAACAAATAATAAATATTGATCAGAGTACAATATTGAACTAAAATAAATTAGAAAGAACCATTAGGTATTGACTTTCTTCTCTCATTTAGGGCCTGGGCCATAGACCATTAATGTCAATTAAAGTCTTTCCATTGGTTTCCAAGGACTTTGGATGGAGGCCTCCATTAGATAACAGCTATTTGAAAGGCAGGAGTTTAGTTAGCCTGAAAGTTGCTCATTGGCTATATGATCAAACAATGAAACTCACCTTAAAAAGGGGGTATTTTTTCGGTAAAGATGACTAGAGCAAAATTTTATATTGCATTTATTATGCAGAAAAAAGTTCTTGCTGATTGTCTTCATCATTTAATTCAGTAGCAAGGAAATAAGCATACAGTTGTGCATAAAACTGTTAACTACCCGAATACCACATATTCTCATGACAAATATACATTAGTGCACACAGTTTTCCAGATTTCACTCATTAGCTAAATTTGTGTAGATTTGAGATTGATTCAAACTATGCACTTAATAAAGCTTCTCTCACAACTACAGCTAAGCAAAATGTTAACTGGCAATTGACAGTAAGTAGCTTATTTTAAAAAAAAAAAGACTGACAAAACTGTCAAGATGGGCATGAAACAAAACCCCAGATCCAGATACTCAAAGAACATTGAGAAGTGTGGAATATGGGTCAAACTTTGGTGTCTCAGGCCCATCTCTGCCAAATTGAAAAGGACTAAAAATATTTATTTTAAAAAGGAAGAGCAGTGGATCTGCTATACGAGAATTGCACTCATAAGGTCTATATGCTGCTAATGATACACTGTTATACTGTAAGAAGTATAATTCAATTACTTTATACAAAAGCAGTGCAGTTTTTGTTTCTAATTTACTTCATGCCTCTTTTTCCCCTCCTCAAGACTTCATTGTGGATTCAGTATGAATTGTAACTAAATAGCTAGAAAGTCTTTATCTTAAAGAAAGGGCTTGGTTTACATAGAAGGTGGTGTGACAGGAGTCCATGTGGATGCCAGCCTATTATGTGCAGAGGTATCATACTGACTGTCAGAAATGTCTGTTGGTGTGCCAGCGTCATACAGCGGAGATCCCGAGGAGGAGGCAGTGACAGAGTGAGGAAGGGGTGGGTAGTGTGCTGTAGAGCCTCGCAAAAACTGGGAGCTCAGTCCATTGGACATCCCACCTGACTGAGACACGGGTGTGATGGTGCTGTTATTCACAGACCACAAGTTGGGATACTGACTGTAAGAGAGAAGGATAGATAATATGGATTATTAATTAACCCAGTTTTCCCTGTCAGCTATGCAGTTTTACACCTCACAAAGCATATTCCAAGTGTGTTTTTATTCAGCTACTTTATGCATAGAGAAGAACTTTGGGAAGGTTCTTGCTACTTCAGTACACGAGAGAAGTCTCAAGCACTTAAACTGTGGATCACACTGATTTGCTGCAGCCAGCATGCTGTGAGGATAAGAATCTACCCAAATCTTCCCAGCTCCCACCTCATCCCTCTACTCCCCCCACCACACACCTATAAAAAAGTTCTTTACCTGGGACCAGAAATAAAAAAGTTGATCTGTGAGAAAAATTTAAAGAGGATAAATTTAGCTTTTCCATTTATTATTTAGCTCTTACACAGCACTTTTCACCCATAGATCCCGAAGCACTTTACATTATCTCTGTTATCCCCATTTTACAGATAGGGCACCAGGGCCCAGAGGGGTGAAGTGACTTGCCCAGGGTCACACAGCAATTCAATGGCAGAACCAAGAAGACAACCCAGGTTCTTGACTCTCAATCCAGTGCCCTGGACTTTGCTGCCTTCCAAATGTAAAGACATTTTTGGGAGGGAGAAGAAGTGCTTGGGTGTACTAGTTATTTCAATAAATTTATGTTTAGTAAAAAAAGTATCTAGTAGTTTGTATTAGTAATAAATATGGTATATTTTAACAGATAAATGCTAACTTGCACATTTCATAAATAAGTGCCTTTTCCACAATTCATGTATATTAGCAGAATATTTAGACTACAGATTTGAACTGCAAGATGTTTAAAAAAAAAAGATAGAGGGCCAACCCCTGATCCTATTGAAGTCAATAGCAAAATCCCATCAGGCTCCCCAATAACTTCTAGTTGAGGTTCCTAGGGATTGGGTACAAATTCAACATCAGATAACTTCCTTCAACAGGTGAGCCAATATTTTATCAAGATAATCATAAGTCTAAAAAAGAGACACGATATATGTCCATGACAGGAGGATGGTTTTCGTTGAGCTCTCTTAAAAGCAATAAACAAGGGCTATTATTTAAAGGGATACTGTTTGCTTGATCTCTCACACTTGTCCAAGTGTTATTTTACTTACTGTTGTTATAAATAACACTTAAGATTCCAAGAACTGAAAGTCGAGAAAATAATTGTTCCTTATTTCTCCAATGAGTTTGCTTTGTGCATTTGGCAGCACTGTGCGTACAGTCCATTTCACTGTTTCTCCTGTACTGCCAGTTATTTTCACATATTTATAAGGGGCTTTTCATATATCAACAGGGAAGAGAAAAAAAGCATTAAAAAAGGAAAATGTGACAATAAAGCCATAAATAGGGAGAGAGACTTAGACCTGATCTACACATAAAACTTAGGTCAATTTAGCTTTGTCGCTCAGGGGGGTGAAAAATTCACACCCCTGACAGATATAGTTAAGCAGACCAACGCTCCAATATAGACACCACTAGGTCAACGGAAGAATTCTTCTGTCGACCTAGCTACCGCGTCTCAAGGGGATGGATTTACTAAAGCAATGGAAAAACCCCTTCCATCGGTGTAGCGAGAGACTACACTAAAGAAGCCTAGCTGCCGGACTGCCACTATAGCCCTTGTAGTACAGACATACCCTGAGAGACAGGGTATGTCTACTTGTAACTCTTTGCTTTAAAACTGACTAGATTTCAAGATGACGGTGACCTGTTCACTCCTTTTTTCAATTAAAAAATCCCAACATACTCTAATTTCTGAAGATTTGGGGGGCTGCATTGCAAAGGGACTGAATCCTACCTGGAGCTGGTAGATGTGCCAGTGCTGTGACTCATGGGCAGCATACTAGTGTGTGTGGGAACTCCTAGACTGGACCAGTTGTCATGGGATTGGAGCATGGAAAGACAGGCCGAGGAATTATCAGCATAGGCTGCTGTGAAAAACAAGCAAGCACTTAACAAGCAGATTAGCAGTTAAAGTGAGGCACAATTCTCATTTTCAATGCAGAGTATGGCTTTTTTATTACTGCTTTGTATATCTATACACACACACATTATATATATATATATATATATATATATATATACACACACACACACACACGTATCTACCAGTTGTATCAAACTAACAATTTTATTGGGGCTGTCAAGTGGGTGGTGTGCCAATCTGCTATATGAGGTGCCCAAGTTCAGTTGCCAGAGCATATTTCACTTCCTACCTCCAGTAGTTCCTTATGCCAAAATGCTCAGCCTCTGATGAGGGGAGTGCATTATGTAGCTCTGTCGTAACTATGGGGCTAAATTAGCAATGGCCTCAATGCCATTCCACCCTCCACAGCCAGAAAAGGTTGCTGTGGCATATGAACTTAAGTGGAGGAGAAAAATCCTTTATGGAGGATGGGGGAAGAAGCAGGGCACACAGAGTAGTCAATTATTCTCATGGAATTTTATTTGAATTTGCAAAATCCATGCAAAGGTTCAAGATGCAACAAAAATCAACGACATGCAAATTTTCAACTTTAACACGCTTTACAGAATTATGTATTGTAAGAACAGTCAGGCTATGGGCTGTGTCTGGAACAATTTGATGATGACTATGCCACCTAGCCTACATAATATTTTATAAAATTTAAAATATTAAGCTGTTTTTTAAAAACAAACAAACAAAAACCCCTTTCAGTAGTCTTTATTGGCTGTGAGAGAAAAACCCATAGAAAGTCCTGGATGGGCAGTTAGTTAAACATTCCCTCCTTTCTTCTCATGGAAGTGCAACTGGATAGATATATTGTCATTATTCACCCAATTCCATCATCCTGACTTATTTTGAGGAATACCTTACTACACATGTAGTCTTGTTGATTAAGATGTTCCTCAATGTGAGTAATGCTGGCAAAACTAGGCCCTCCGTTATTTACTTAGGTTAATGCCACTAGACTCCACTACCATAACTAGAAGTCTATTCAATTCACTGCCATTTCTTTAAGGTGGTGCTTCCTCAAATTCTTCAGATGGTTTAAGTGAAGATAGAATATACCTAAGTCCCCAAACTTCTCCTCTTGCACGCCTCCTTACCAGTAATAGAAGGTGTCCGCACCCCTTTGGCCCAGAAGCGGATCCACAGCTGGGAGCTGAGAACAGGGTACGGCAGCTGAGAGCAGAGGCCGAGGGTGGGGCCGGAGCAGGCTGTGTGGCACTCCCTCCCCACCCCCTTGTGAGGGCTGGCCCAGGCCCTGACGTGCATGCCGAGACGTTCCGCTGTGCCCCCTTAAGGGGGCGCGCCCCTCAGTTTGGGGACCACTGACTTAAACTGACGAATATTGCCAGAATAAACTAAGCTTTCCTAGGCTAAAAATCATTGAAGTATTCCTTCATTTCAAGATTCTTGTTCTACAGTAGGACACAGGGACAATGCTAGCACAGAATTGTCTAATAACCTAACATTAGATAGAGCATTACACAATCTTACTTTTCCATTGTTAAGAGGCTAGAGAAACGTATTTACTTTTTGTTATTGCCTTTCAATTGTTGTCACAAGTCCTCAGCACAAATGGAGCTAGATACTGATCTCAGTTCCAGTGACATTACTCCAGATTTACAATGATGTAATTTATCAGAATTTGAACCACTAGGTTAATTTCCCTCTTTAAATAGCCACAGAATAATAAAGACTTACTTGGAGAGTTGTTTCTATGGGCGTATGGATTGGGGTAAGGGGCAGAACGGTGATTCCTCAGCGATGAGAATCTTTCACAGCTGTGAGCAGAGGACAGTGATAGAGGTGCTCCAAATTGAGCATGAGGATTGGAGGGGGGGCACAAACTCCCAGTTCCAGGAATAAGCCAGCCACCTACTGTGAGAAAGAGAGGACATTTTGTAGCACTGATACTTGGGTGACCAGATGTCCTGATTTTATAGGGACAGTCCTGATATTTGGGCTTTGTCTTATATAGGTGCTTATTACCTGCCACCCCTGTCCTGATTTTGCACCCTTGCTATCTGGTCTCCCTAACTGATACATAATGCCACAGGGCAAGCTATGAATGTTATGAGCCCTTTGAACACTATTACTCTGAAGTTAAATATTAGAGCTGGTCAGAAATTTTCCAACACAATGTTTTTCCATCAGAAAATGCCAATTGTCAAAAGTGAAATGTGGATACATGTCTCCTCGCATAAAAAATCATTTTGAAAGAAAAATTGAGAAAAAGGGCAATTTTAATAAGGGCAAAAATCAGGTTCCCTCCCAGCACTATTGAATAACATTATTCAGGTTGGCTTCTCCCTGCCCTTTACAATAGATGCTGTCAAAATAAAATTTATATTTTTAAGAATTCTTAACCTGTGTTACTAATTACACCTTAGATTATTAAAATTGAAATATGTTTAAAACTTTGCATTTTTTATGTTATGTGTGTATATTTTGCACGTCATTAACTTTGGACAGTAAAACCACACTGGTTAATTTAATCTTTTGTTTGTAGCTTCTCTTTTTGGTTCTCCTCCATTAGCACAACATTGCTGTGCTTGGGGTTTCCAATACTGATGTGGGATGATGTTTAAATGCAAAAGAAAATGTTTTCATAGAATTTTTTAAAAATTCTATTCCCATTATATCTTGTAAAAACCCATTTATTCAAGTTGTGGACCTAAGTTTTTTGACAATGTTCCTTTAAAACAAAATTCAATTTAAAGTTCTAAACCAGTGACATTTTAGCCATCTGAAAACAAAAGAATTTTAAACCTGCTGCCTCCAATTTCCTTCGTATACTTTAAAAATAAAATTAATTAATTAAACTGGTGAGTTTATTCTCACTAATTTTTGTTACCATTTGAAATAAAAACACTCTTTCCGTTAATCTCCCCACAGATATTGCATTCTTTACATCCAAGCCCCATTGTCTTGCAGAAAACTAATGTGATTATTAATTTTTGAAGGCAGTATTAATGTTTTTAATAAAATATATTACACACAATGAGAAAGATGAAAAACTACAAAATAGTATTCATAAGATTCAGACACTCATCATACAACTGAAAGGGACCTCGAAAGGTCGTTTAGTCCAGTCCCCTGCACTCAAGGCAGGACTAAGTATTATCAAGAATGTCATACTTAATCTATAGTGGGAGTTAACATGTGCCTGCAAACAAACACTGGTGTCTAAATTTTACTCAGCTATAACATACTACTAAATTGTAATAGAAAGGAAATACAAGAGAAGCTGAGATGAAAGATGAGGTATTTTTTAAAGTTATATACTTAATAGTGTGAAATTAAACATACACTGTGAATACCCAGACTGTTGATTGTCTCCAACTTCATCCATCATATCTTTGTGATCACTTCTGTGAAAGAAGCCACATTTCATTAGTCAAAGAAAAGGATTTGAAAGAGATGTGTTTTCACAAATATGTAATTTTTCTGCAAATTCTGTAACTGGGTTTAGTCAAGAATTCTCACCTTTCTTTTGCATCAAGGAAAGCCTTTGCAAATGGATTGTATTTAATTTTTAAAGCTGTGATCTAAAAACAACAACAAAAATCTTATTTTGCAAGTGTTACTATTCATTATCATACAGTATTTAGGACCTGATCCTGCTTCTCTAAAATTAGTGGGATTTTATCATTGATTTCAGTGGCAGTAGGATTAAGGCCATAGTATGGACTTATGTAAAGTAACTAAACAGCATCCAAACATCTCAGATGTTAACAGCAGACTTGAAATTATTCTCTCGACAAAATGCAAAGACATCCACTGTCACTGCCTGACTAAGTTGCCTGTTTTATTATCCTATTAAGGAAACACATATGAAAGGGGATACACTAATGACAATTATAAAGAGTTTTCAGTTTCTGGATAGACCAGAATGAACAACAAATCTCAGCTAGGATAATAAGCTTAGTAACTTACAGTTTAATTGAAGTTTAAAGTGTACATTTTAGTTATTTGAAAACAAGAGTCAGTTCTGAAAATGACATTTCCAATTAGTTCATGTATTATTATTATTTCATATACTTTAAAATGGTGAGTTTATTCTTACTGATTTTCTAACATTAGTAGTTAACTTTGATGAATTCCAAAGAATCTTTATAATTATACTTTAACAAATAAAGTTACAAAATATAGGAAACAGGGAATTAGTGTTACTAAATGGCCATTTATTTATTTATTTATTGGGCTTTATTATTTAATTTAAAACAAACACTTTATATACAATTTAAAATGAAACACAGAGAATTGAAAAAATGTTACATGACAAATATTTTGCTCCAGCGTCTTTCACTTTGCTAATTCAGAGGATATAAGTGCATGTAGGTTTCTTTCCCATTTTGTGCATACCTCCTCATTCTGATAAGCTGTCACAGCTATAAACTGGGTCTCTGGGAAGGAATGGCTGGTTATCATACGCTGAGGGCCACCAACTCTCACTATATGAATCCTAGGCTCATACTTGTGCAAGGAGTTCAACATGATCTGTAAACATATAATAGCACAGATAAGCATTGTCACAGTGGGATGCAAATTCCTACAGTTACAGAGCACTTTCTGATTTTAAAAAGCTAACGCTGGATATTTCGGGGGGGGGGGGGGAGGGTCGGAAAGTCAACAGACAGTAGTAAATTCTAAAAGTGAAGCCTGACAAAAGAAGGTAGACCTCAGGCAACAAAAGTATCTGCCTAAATATTATCCGCCATTATATTTGGCAGGACAGCCTATTTATACAAAGATTAGATTGGATATAGATAGATAGACTTTGGATTATCAAATAGTTCAACCCTGAAATGACTATTTTTAAAAAATCCCCCAAAGAATCCATGATCTGCTTGGAAAGTTTCATCAGGACAAAAACAGCCCAGCTAGTTTGTCAAAAATTATAGATGATATTGATTACAAAACCCAGTGTCAACAAAACTGAAGAACAACTTCATAGCTAATGTAGGGATCAAATGAAATCTAGTTCCCCTTTCTTGGTGAAATCTACTAGGCAGACTCCTTGTCCTGGTTTTCAGGTATATAGGTCTGCGTTTTTATTTTTGCTCTTAAAAAGCGACCGGTTTTTTAGACCACTCCAGCACACTAGTTATATAAAATAAACTCGTCTAGTTAGAAGCCCTGGCTGATTTCCGTATTTTGCAGGGGCAGCCTTTGAAACAGGTCACAAGTTTACAGACAATCCTGGATAGGTGTTCTCGGAGGAAAGCCGTCACACCATTGAGGCTGGGCTGCTTGTTACAGCGAGAGGCTCTGGAAAAAGTTTTCTCCCCGCCCTGAGTTTTAGCTACACCCTGACTGACTTTGCTGACAGGATACCCTGGGGCGGGGGGTCTCGTCCCTCCCCTCCCCGCTGTCCCCACCGAGTTCCGACACCCCGCAGACGCGGGCTCTGGGAGAAGGTCTCTGCCGCCCCAGCGCAGCCCGGAGCGCTGAGAAGGGGCAGCCTTGCGGGCGCTATTTCTCGGCGCCCCTCCCCTGGGCTCCTGGCCGGCCACGCTTGGCCAGGCCCCTGGGCGGCTCCGGCCCGCGCCGCTCACCTGCCCCCCTCCGTTGAGCTTGTTGGTGAGTTTGACTTTGCTGAAGGAAACCGGCGCCTTCATCCAGTGCGCTCCGAAGTTGGGCGAGTCCGGGTGGATGTAGACGCAGCTCGGGGCCTGCGGCTCGGGCTTGCCCCCGGGGACCCACTCCCCGTTCACGTACTTCCAGCGGTGATTGTCGGCGGCCACGAAGTCCAGCAGGAAGGAGTACATGGCGTTGGGGTCCAGGCCGGACACGCTCACCTTCAGCACGGGGAACATCCGCCTGGGGGAGAGAGCAGGGCCAGGGAGAGGCGCATTGTGCGGGGGAACTGCTCCCCACTGCCGGGGGAGCCAGTGGGGACCTCCGGGGGGAGCCGGCAGCCGGGCCAGGGCTCCTGCTCGCCCCAGCGCGGGCCTCAGAGCAAGGCCGATCCCGGCTCCGGTGTGCCCCGAGCCCCACTCTGCTACTTCACAGGACTCCAGGAAGCCGCGTTAGCGTCTCACCTGCCTGGCCCTTGACCTTTCTCTGGGTGTCCCCGGAGCAAAGGATCAGCCGGCTCTAAACCACCTCCCGGCCCTTTGCGCGGCTCCGGGCCAAAACGAATCGGCCCCCACCTTCGGCTCCCGCTCCGGGCTGCAGCCTCCCCCGCTCCGGGGCCGCGCTGGGCAGAGGGGAGGGGGCTCCCAGCAGCCCTGGGGGAGGGCACCCCGGCAGCGTCAGGGGGCCCCCAGCAGAGGATCTGGGTTCTCCAGCCACGTTACGGGGAGATCCTCCCCAGCAGGACTGGATTGGAGGGAGGGAAGTCTCCAGTAAAAAGGGGGGAGAAATAAATACCGCCGGGGAGGGGGGCAGAGTCTCCCGCAGCATTAGATAACGGTGTCTCCAGCAGCTTGGGGGCAGCAGACTCGGCCCCACATAATGTTGCAGGGCGGGATCCTTTAACTGGGGGGAGAGAACCCCAGCGGGACGAGGGGCCAGGGGCCTCCTCAGCCCCAGTGGCTGTGCAATCATTTGGGGCTGCGGCTGTCTCCAGCAGCAGTGGGAGCTGGGCAGGGCCCCCCCGGGGTTGCCAGCGGTGTCCCGACCCTACCTGCCGTTCTTGGTCACGATCATCTCATTGGTGAGCTCCTTGAAGCGCAGCCACAGCTCATTCTCCTCCAGAGTGACTCGTAGCTCCCGCTCCGTGGGGTCTCCCTTCTCGCTGCCAGCCTGCAGCTCGTTTTCCACCGCGCTCAGGAGATGGTCCACCCGGTACTGCAAGCTCTTGCCGGAGCTCTCCGTGCCGGGAGAACTCATCCTCTCTCCTCCCCCTCCCCCAAAACCACTTACTGCCCAGGAGCCACCTCCAGCCTCAGGTCTGGCTCCAGCTCCTGGTAGAACTTATCAGAGGCGATTGCACACTGAACAGCCACGCGGGAGAGGAGGCCCCCGAGGCTCCTGGGAGGGGGTCCTGGCTGCTTACAGTGGGAAGGATCCAGGCTGGTTGCAATGTAGTGGCAGAAGGGTTAATCCACTTGACCTCTCTGGTCAGCGCGACTGGAACTGGCCAAGGGGGCAGCAATTATACCCCCCCAATAAATATCGCCTGGTGACATCACAATGCCTGTGGGGGGGCTCCCCTGATTGGAGGAGAACCCCTTTGATGTGTCCGGCCGACCCAGCTGATTGGCTCCCTGCGGCCATATCAGAACGGTGCCCGGGGAAGCCTGTGATGTTAATTGCGGCCAGTGGGATTAAACACGGCTATTTTATGTAAATCTGCCCCCAAATGTTTGCACCTCTATCAAAGCCGCCGGGGTTGGAGCTTCAGCAGCCTTGGAGGAAATGGCCCATCTCAGCAACAGCCCCATAACCTGTGTGCAGCATCCTCCTGCCTTCTCAGCAGCAGTCATTATAGGTACATTGACATGCCGCTCGCAACATAGGACTGCAAACCCTAGAGGTTTTATTTTAGACACCATTCTAGACCAGCCAATCCTAGAAAGGAGACACCCCTAGGGCAAGTTATTATTTAATTAATATTAAAAGTCCTTCCCCCACCCCCTCTGCTGTTGAAGGTATGTGCAATGTATGTCTTTAGCAAATTGAAAAAGTATCACCTCTTAAAACAGAAACCTCACATTCACATTGTCAAAGATTGTGGCATTCCTGTCTATGTGAACATTAAAATTAGCATAAGGCCAATTTTAAATTGACAAGAAATGTTTAAAATAATTAAAAAGCAACTGACCAGAAAGCACGTCTCTGAAATAAACCCTCAACCTCAGTCTGATGATCTCATTGAACTATTGCTTTCACACAACCTAAAGAATGTACTGACCACCTCAGATCATTTTTGAGAAGGACTGTAGCTCTGTCTCTTACAACTAATCTCTATGGTACATGTGCATATGAAAATGACTGATGCTTACAACCATCTAATTATACTAACATTTAAATTGGAAATATTTATAAACATTATATCGATAAATTGAGGCGTAAATCCCCCACCCCCCTTTATAACAAGGATAAATGTGTATAGTTGGATTAGGAAAAAAAGGGCTTTGTGTGTTTTAAATGAAAAAAGGGTAACTCTAAGTGAGGATCGCATCCCATGAAGTGAGCTGTAGCTCACGAAAGCTTATGCTCAAATAAATTGGTTAGTCTCTAAGGTGCCACAAGTACTCCTTTTCTTTTTGCGAATACAGACTAACAGGGCTGCTACTCTGAAACGAGTTATCAAAGTCTCGTAAGTGGTGTTTTAAATGAAAAACTTTCCAATCCTCAGAGTTTCCGTCAGTCTCACGGGCCAAGACGTAAATACAGAGTCAGAGAATGAAAATTTTGAAACATACTAATGCTTTGGAATGGTTTGAATTCTCAGGAGGTGCTGCGATCTGTGGTGTGAGGGAACAGTTTATTACCTTTCTGTGAGAATCTCTGGATAGAGGGAGAGGGGGAGAGAGAGGTGACAATGAGCAGGAAATAGTTCAATGGGGTCTCTTTAAACAATAACAATCGCTTTAAACAGGAGCAAAAGAAGGGGAGGGGAGGCAGTGCAATGTAAAAATAAAGATTTCTCAAAAAAAAGATATCATGCAAACATACATTCAAAATACTGGATATTAGTTTTATTTGAACTGATTTAATGAGATTTTTTTTAAAGTTTGCTTTTTAAGAAAAGTTTCTCTGCCAATGGCAATCTCTATGGAAGAACAAGTTGAAACCAGTGTTTAGTATGGAGAGTTATATTCAAAAATAGTTAATCTTCGGGATAGATAGATAGATAGATAGACACTTTTCTCATCTATACACGCATCTTGATTTCAGGAATAAAACTGCTACATTAGTCAAATTTCAAATACATCATATATTTCTGCACCCATTTTCTTTTCCTCTTAAGTTTAGAAATCAAAGTTGTATTTTTAAAAAGCTACCTGAGGTGATCAAGTTAATGTTATTTTGCTCGATCGTGTTGCTTTAAAAAAAAATTATCGCGAATGCAAACATTGTCTGCTCCTTTATGGAAATAGAGTGAAGACATTTCCCTACTTTGGGTGAGTCTTTGCACAAGTTTTTTTTTAAAAAAACCCTTTGTAACCGACACGCTTTGCTTACTGAGCGCATCTAGTCCACTTCTGATGGGGAACGAGCTTTCTCTACAAGCAGGTTTTCAAAGAGCGGGCAAGAAGAGACGCCCAAACAGTCACCGCTCTGAATATTTCCACTAGATCCTTGCCACCAGCCGAACATCACACCCTGATTTGACTTACGGTGTTCCATACAAACAACAACACTTTACTTTTAAAAGGCATGAGCGCACTCAAGCTCAGAAACTCCATGCGAGGCTGTCACTCTGTGACAATCTGCGTTATTTTTTTAAGGATGGGATTTCTAACATCTTATTATAACACTGCAAAATCCTGCACCTCAAGATACTCTTAAAATTAATCCAAAATGAGGGAGTCTCCTTCACAGCCCGTACTGCTTCGCAGCTCAGTTTAGATCTTTAAAAAAAAACCTCTCTCTGCTTTCGACACATTCTGATTTTGCGAAGTTTTCTGAAGTGATCTTTATTCTAGTGGATCCAGGGTAGGACACATTTCGTTCTAAATTCTTCGGCAGATCTAATATGCCTACAGATGAACCATCTGAAGAGCTGGCACACAGTAACAGAGTCAAGCGGAATCGAAGGCGACCCGCCTCTTTTAGTGGATTTAGGTATGAAAGGGAAACTGGATTTGATTTGATTATATATTAAGATGGTTTGAAATTTAATAAAAAAAATTGTTATTCACGATTCAGAATTAAAATATTTCTAATTCCTTCTATTTTAAAGAAGAACAATACATATAAGGAAAGCTCAAATACCACTGGCAATATACATGCTTTGAACATTATTATTAAATTTTGCACGTAGTATCACGAGATGTTTTCATTTTCTCTAATTTACCGTTCAAAAGGAAGATGGAATTTATTTCACTTTGCATATTTCACTTTTATAATATTTGTTTTAGTAAGTGGCTTCCCCATTTAGTCCCAAAGAACTAAGGAATATCCCAAGATTTAGCTGACAGTTTTTAAACAGTCTTCCCGGATTTAAGTTACAAATGATCAAAAGAATGCCTGCAGTTTTGGGGTTTTTTTAAACAACATAAAGATGAGTGCTGTGGGAGATCTGTGTATATTTTGGGAGGGATAGGGAAAATACGAAGATTTTTCCTGGGCAGCTATTTGTGCCTTCTTCTTTATTATTATTATTATTATTTTCCCCCTCTGCCCTGCTTCTCCTTTCTGATCTTAATTGCACTTTGGTTCTCAGGAGAGAAAACTCCCCACTTTCACAGCCTTTTCACCGAGAGCTGCAGTGCATGACAGTTTACAGCCAAAAACTTCCTCCAGCCGAACAGCTATAAAGACTCTCAATTTATAGCAATACCTTCCTTCTTACACTGGGCGAGTACGAGCCTCCAGCTGTTCCCCCTAGGTTCATGGGATCTGTCTGTCTGCATCTGCATTATCATCACCTTCGGTATACGGTTCTGTGAAGAAGACAGCCATGGAAATAATAGCGATCATGATAAACCGAGCGTGCCATTATTATCCGCCCTTGATAGTAACCAATAAATATATAATATAGCCCAACTGGAAATGCTAAGAATCAGTGAGTAAATAAATATCTGGAGTATTTGTTTTGCTATTTTTCAGCTTGCGATGCAGGATTATATAAAATGTACATGGTTCTTTCCCCCAGATCACTCTTCCTTCTCCCAAATAGTTTTTTTCCCCCGGATCCAGGATTGATTTAATGCAGACTTAAAAACAATCAAAAAGACCAACAACAAACCGGGCTATTAATTAAATCGTCCAATTAAAGTGCAAATTAGAAGTGTCAAGATGTTCTAGATCTTAAAAATAAACGTCCGTTTTCTCCTGACTAGTCTTAGACGTTTAAAAGTAATTTCAGTTTATATTTTTATACTAGTTGTGTCTCCAGACATGTCCGTTGCCTTCCCTTTGAAACTGAAGGCAAACATTCTGTTGAAATCAACCAGTTCAGAATTACCAATGTAGAATATATGTGCTCGATAAATGTGCCCACATCTTTTTAATTAGAAACCTCAGTTCCTTTATTGTTGTAGTCTTAGTGTGCCTTTTGCTGAACATTTTCTTCAAACCAATAAATATTTGATTTTAATTCTCAATGTAAATCAAGCAAAATTATTCACATGATTCAGAAATTCCCCAAATTTACTAACATGTGTCCTAATCAAACTCAGGAACATATGTCCTAACTGGGACACGTTCCCCTATAAACATATGTCCAAACTGTCAAAATGACAATGTACAAAACCCTCCAATGTCTTGATGTATTTATTTTCGGTTAATAAAGATGAGTAATTATGTTTCATGCTCTTGTTTTTTTAATTTTAGAGGCATATGACTGCTGCCCTTTAAAAGTCTTTTTTTACAGTTCAGAAAACAGTTGCATGTCAAGCCAAACAGAGTAAATAAAATGCTTTCTACTTTCACACGAGGTGTTTTGGATGGTAGGGCTTATGTAGGTGCCTGGCTTGCATTTTTGATCGCGGGCAAAACTCTCATTGATTCAATCAGAGCTTTACTTGAGGTCTGCAAAGTCCTCTACTTGTTTTTTTAAGTCACAGTAAATACTTGAGGCCTGATTCTTCTCTCATTGAAGTCAATGACAAAACTTCCACTGACTTCAGAAGGAGCTGGAGTAGGTAACACCAGTGGGGGAGGGACCTAAAAATATTTTACAATCCCCACAGAGGCTCTAAAGAAAGGCTGCCTGAAAGATAGATTAACAGGGCTGGCAAGACAAATATATTTTGTTTTAAAAGTCAATCCCAGGATTTCTGTCCTATTTTTTTCAAGGCCACAGTAACCTTGCCAAGAAGTATCCTGCTAGTTAAACGGAGTATCTTTGCATAGGCCAGCTGGTGCAACTGGGATGACAGAATAAGAACCAAAAAGAAAAGGAGTACTTGTGGCACCTTAGAGACTAACCAGTTTATTTGAGCATAAGCTTTCCTGAGCTACAGCTCACCTCATCAGATGCATCCACCACTGTAGCAGCCTATTTCTTTTAAAAGTGCAAAGAGGAGGAGGCATAATGGGTTGTGAAGGGTGGGGGAAGGGAAGAGGGATTGTTTACTCTTTAAATCTGCCCAGGATTATCATCTGTTGGGGGGGGGGGAGTGAGTCTATTCTGCGCCCAGTGGAGACAATGGGAGTTTGGGGTACACAGAGTGCAAGGTCACCCCTATAAGTTTAAGGCTTTAACATACCTTCTACCTATTTTTTTATACCTCCATTGGTCCTGATCTCTAACTCCAACTGCAGTCAATGGGACTTTTGCCTGCAAAAGGACGTTAGGCTTCATTGAAAAGCTAGTGGTTCAGAGATCAAAAATATCTAATAAAACAAAATTAGCGGTCATCTCTTCCACCATAATAGTTCGCACAGTAAAAAAGTAATTTCCCAAAATATTTGGAAATTACAACTAAAACCCAAAATTGCCATAATAACACTAATCTGCATTTATATGGCACCAATTCACCATTGCTGAATCTTGTACAGCTATTTACACTAGCCTAGTATAAAGTGAATGTAAAAGGCTACCAAATCAAAATGGTAGTAATTAATACCCACTTTACACTGGTGTAAATGACTATACAAGATGTAAGGCTATAGTGAATCAGACACAGAGTTCAGAGTAGCAGCCGTGTTAGTCTGTATCCGCAAAAAGAACAGGAGTACTTGTGGCACCTTAGAGACTAACCAATTTATTTGAGCATAAGCTTTCGTGAGCTACAGCTCACTTCTTGGGATGCAGAGTGCCTCCCTTCCCAGAAAGGGCATTTCAGAACTAGTGAATTTGAGCAATTGTTGTCTTAAAACCAACATCATATTGGCATTTAGATGTCACATAACATTAAGACTTCTAGAAAGGCATTTGAAGCCTGAGAGCAAGTTTTGTAAAACCAAATTAATTTTCCTCTCCCTGTTTTGTTTCTTCATTCTACTCTCTCAATACTTTTTCCCTTTGACTACCAACTCCACCACCAAGGTACATATAAAATAGGAATATTTTAGTTCTGTATTGTACAAAAGGCAGTAAGAATTACAGTATTTGATAGCCAGCTAAGTCCTGAGCATCTCATGCCTGGACTAGTGTCAGGGCCAGCTCTACAGTTTTTGCTGCCCCAAGCAGGAGGTCTGAAGACAGAAGCTGCCACCGAATTGCCACCGTGACACAGCCTACAGAGTAAAGCTGCTGCTGGATTGCCACTGCCGCGGAAAGACGTGTGCCGCCCTGATGGCACACGGACTGCCGCCCCTTTCACAGTGCCGCCCCCAGCACCTGCTTGGAACGCTGGTGCCTGGAGCCGGCCCTGACTAGTGTAATGGCCTCCATGGCCTTAATGCTTGCAAACTTGCCCTTTCCAAGTCCCTTCAAAATGTTGCTGCTAAGATAATTTTCCTGGCTTGTTGCTTTGACTATGTCAGGGTCATACTGTTTTGACGAGGTATAAAGGCACTTCCTAAGTTCCAACATGTAAGAGGTTACAAGAACTTTCAGGTTCTCTGCCCATCACATGGGTGATCTGGGTTGGCATTATAAAGGGAAAGTGGAAGCTGTTGCAGAGTGTGTCTTCTTCCCTTCCGAGTTTGCTGAAAGCTGGAAAGGCTGTGGTGGCTGTTACCCAGTGTTCTGCATTACTTTGATCCTGTTTTGGAATATTAACTGTTAATAAAGCCTACCCCGAGGAAAGGGTCTTAAACTGAACTACAATTTGGATTTTTTTTGAACTCCCAGCAGGTGTGTTTCTGCTTTTCCCCATCTTTAAGTCTCTCTGCTGGTTACCTCTTTTCTACCACATCAAACACAAATGTCCTGTTCTTTCTTTCAAACCCCTTATGACTTACCTCTGTCTTACCTGTCCAGCATTTTACCTTATCGGTGATGCTAGCCTTGATCATCCAATTCTCCATGTCTCTTATGTTGCTCCTTAGGTGTGGGAAAAGCCTGCAGTCAAAATCCATCATCCCGCCACTTTATCCTCATTCAAGTTCTTCTTCAAAACTCACCTCTTCCTAATGTATTCATTACGTTGCAACTTGATAACAGCTAGGCAGCGAGGTGGCAATTTATGATTACTGCTCAGTTGCACACACCATATTACTTTTGGTACCTTGTTTACTCCTGCCCCTACCCTGAGCTGCTTGTTTGTCTCATCTATCTGTTATTTCTTATTTTTTAAATTGCAAGCTTTTTGGGACAGCGATTGTCACTTTGTTTATGTCTGTATGGCATCTAATACAATGAAATCCTTAGCTGGTTGATTTCTAGGCACTATGGCAGTATAAATGTTAAATAAATAAATATAATGATAACAACGACAACTAGGGGCCCAACCTGCAAACCTTTAATCAGGTGGCTTACTGAGGGATTGGAGGCTATGGTGATTGCTGCTGTAAAAATAGATAGACATGGTGGAAGGACCAGAAGTTCACCAAGGAATGGGGTTGCAGTGGCTGAAACTTCACTATAGGGTCAAGAGATCATAGGGGCCAATGCAGTGACATGAATGAGCAGCGCTTTTTGAAAAGTGGGCACTTAGGGGAAACAGCGAGTCTGTAACAGCTCACTGAAGAAGCTCCCAGTAGTTTTCTCAGGGAGCCAGAGTACAAATTAAGGCTGGTCCCTCCTCCTCACATACAGAACTCTGATGGAGGAGGAAATGGAAATACTACCTGCCCTTAAAGAGGATGAATATCCATTTTGAGCTCAATAAACTTAACTTGCTCTTGTTTTTTGCCCTACCTTGCACTACTCTACTGAAGTTAGTCCTATAGGAAGCAATGAGGTCTGCTGGCAACGGCAAGAGAATAGGAGTCAGGAGACCTGGGCTCTAGTCCCACCTCCTCCAGGGACTTGTTTTGCAACCTCGGGCAAGTCTGTAATATCTTTGTACTTCAGTAGGTCTTGTGATGATGTTTTCAAACCTTTGTAAAGTGCTTTGAGATCAACAGAGGAAAGTTGCAGTAGAAATACTAATTAGTATTATACTACAATGTTATAATAATATACTATAATAATTAATATTAATATCTATCCCATTCTTCTGTTCTCTCAAACCAATTAACACAGAAACAAATATCAGGTAAGTTGGTTCTTAATGGTCTAAAACTTCCTTTTCTGTATTTTTTTTGGGGGAGGAGGTGTTTGCTTTTCTTTTCTGGATTGATGCAAGTCTGTTTACCCCAATGTGCTCTGCCCACTGGATGCCCTTAGAACACTTGCCCTTCTTTTTTTTTATTCCACCCCCCTTTATACAGATGCCATTTTGGTTCATGGTTCCTTTACAAAAATCTGTATATCATATAAAGGCCTCTTTAAATCTTGTCTCATCATCTAGCAGTTCATACATGTTCTCAGTACCAGAAAATATATTTTGTTCCTGTTAAGGAAATGACAGATGAAACATAGGAACAAATGTCCATTTAGTCTAACTTGTCTTGTAATGACCAGTCAGTCATTGCATAGGAAAGTGTAACCCTCTGCCCTCAACAAAGGACTTAATCCCGCAGTGCTATTACCATCAGGGTCATTTTCTTCCTGACCCCAGATAGTGACCTGTTTATGCTCTGATGCATGAAGATTGATAACCCTTGTATTTTTGTCCAAGCTGATTTAACTATAAATTAACTATTATTCATGTAAGTAGCCAATCTTTTTAAAAATTCTTGCTTAACTATGAGCCTGCTATTATCATCTAGCTCAATCCACTGGGTGTTTACCACATTCCTTGCTTAATCTAAATACTTCTAGAGGTTGTTAGAAAAACATATTCCACCCCCTGATTGGCAGACAAGAATCTAGACATTCCAAAAACTGTGCTAACTGTACATATTTAATTCATTTAGTTTAAATTAGTTGAGTTAATCAGTTCAAAGTGCTTTACAAAGATAAGCACTAAATACTTAAGTATTATTATCTTACATAATCACCCCCACAAGATCATTTCACTTTTGATCTACGGGTTCCAGAGGTGAAATTTCTAATTTTTAGATAAGAACAATTAAACAGCGTAAATTTGACAGCTACTAGTATTTCTTTTCATTCCTCCAGTCTGATTTCTTCTTAGGCAGGTTTCCTCCCATTCTCTCTTGAGGGTTCTTATATTTCCAGTAGATATATGGTTTTTGTACAGAGTGAATTATTAATTAAAAATAACAATAAGAATGTTAATACAACACATTGTCTAAAGACAAGAAAATACCCTCATGAGTGCCCATCTCTACTATTTTTAAACTGAATTATGAGCAAAATATTTCACTAACCATTCCTTCTCCCTTTCCCCACCACAGGCACAGGTTTCTGATGATTGGGTAGTAAATGTTTGGTTGTGCATCTCTCATATCATGAGGGGTCTGATTCAAAGCCAACTGAGGTCAGTGAGAATTGTTCTATTGACTTCAGTGAACTCTGGCTCACTCCCTAGTTGAAACAATACTGGTATGTCCAAAGCTTAAAGAAAACAATGTGCCTTGTTCCAACCTTTTCTTTGCAGTTGTGCATGTGAATTATGCACAGAAAGAGAAGAAACTTTGACCCCCAATCACCTCTACATTGTCCAATATTCCTAACAAGTCCAATTATAAGAGATATTTGTCATTTGCAATGCTATTGCTAAGTGCATTGGTATCCCATGCCCCACACACCTTTCCCAAATGAGCTCTGGAACTCTTTGTACCAGCTGCAGTAGTGCTCCAAAGAGTATCAGGGTGGTGAGCACAAAAGATTGAAGGATTCTGAGGCACTTAGTTCAAAGTAGGAATCTCACTACAAAGCACTTATAAATACTTTAGTCTGATTTAAAATTAAATTCTTCCCCATGTACTGTGGTAACTTAAAGTGAGATCTGCTAAAGCACTTTAGCTAAAAGCCTCCTGGTTTAAACAGGAGGGAGCTGTTGGTAAGGTGTTTTCAGGGAGAGGCCTTCAACTATGGAACTTGCTTCCCCCTTCTTGTAACAGAGTTACATGCTGCAAGTCCCATCTGTTCTCCCAGTTTTATGAGGAAGGACTGGGTTAAGCGGCATGGTACTTGTTAATCTGGGGCTGAATGAGATGGGTGAGGAAGAATTTTTGAGCTGATATTTGTTTATTTTGTAGTGCATGTGCACCTACAGTAAAAAGATATTCACATTAAATGAAATTGAAACAGATATATAAAATAAAATATTTTGATCACAGGAAGAAACTATACTGGCATCTATTTAGACATTCTACTCCAGAGGCAGTTGTCTATATCATCTGTGTCTAAGGCTAGCTCTGATCTCTCGAACTGGGAGAACCATATTTCTTTTTTAAAAGAATCTAGGGGGAGATTTTCAACAGTGCCTAAAACTATAATTTAGGGTGCTCTGATTACTCTTAGAATTCCTTGAAAGAAGATGATGTACATATAAGAAGTCACATTTTATTTTATCTTGCTGAGTTTTAAGGAGGAGATCTCTCCAATTTTTGTAAACCTAAGCAGCTTTCCAAAAAAAGTTGTAGCTTTCACTTCATCAAGGTGTACAATCCTTCTTTTTGGAAAGGACTCTACTTAAATAAGTTCCTACCTGTGCATGGCTTTGTCAAAATTGATTCATTATCAGACTTTAATTCAAGACTTCCATTCAAGATAGAGGTCTCCCCACCTATCAGCAGTAAAAAATTAACATATACATACAGTAAACAGATTTGTTAATTCCATTCAAATATAAACTGCAGTGATTTAGGTCTCATTCACTGAGCAGGGAAGCCTCAAGATTAGCTAAGGTTTGCCCATTGTTTTAAAATCTCCAATAAGTTTTCTACCTCTTTGACATCTAAAATACAATACAGTGTGAAAATAATTCCAGATGTCACAAACTAAAATATCACAAGATTATAAGGTCATGGTGTATATTTTAGATCATGATACTGGGTCTGCAACACATCATCTTTTTAATGAAGTTTGTGCCAGATCAATGCCTGCCTATCCGCTGAATCCTACAGTTTTACTCAGGAAAAATTCCCTTTTTTCTCAATGGCAATTTTACCTTAGTAAGATCTGCATGGCTGAAACTGTATCTAAGACAAACTTCGATCCATACAAATCTTATGATTTTGTTCTCAGGGCATCAATGGAAGACTTTAGCTTGTATGAAAATCTTCATATTTGCAAGGATGTTGCCTTTTTGTACAGGAGATTACATTTGTAGTTATTGATTACCATCATAGAACCTGGATCATGGTTTATTTGCTCTTGATATGTTATCTCAGGGTGACAATCTTTTCTTTTTTGTTTAAATTCCTTGTGCAAATGATATACTGCTCTGATTTTCAGCAAGATTCTTAAGTATAAAGATAGCAAGATGGCTGTGATTTAGATATATGAAGCTTTCAAAATTGAGCCCTCCTGAAAAGGAATTTATCAAATCTCCAGAGCTTCTTGGTTTTGTCCTTCTGCCTTTTCTGTAAAACACTTTGTATTGCCACAGGGAGGGTGGTTTTTGTTTTGTTTTTGTTTTTTTGAGGAACCCCGAAATCTCCACCTTTTGGCTGTCTCAAGTACATGTCTGCCCTGAAGCTCAATATGATGCAATTAATGAACAGCCATCCTCCTCCCTCAGCTCTTCCTTTCCTTTCCCGAGACAGATGTGCTGACAGTATGGCACCTTCTTTAAAGGAATTCAGTTTTATGGAAGGTGATCTTTGGCAGGAAAGTATAAGTGGCTAAAAGCTTTTGGCTGCCCTCTGTATTCCAACTGTTGTTTGCAGTGTTGTAGCCATGTTGGTCCCAGGATATTAGAGAGACAAGGTGGGTGAGGTAGTATCTTTTATTGGACAACTTCTGTTGGTGAAAGAGACAGACTTTCGAGCTTTCACAGAGCTCTTCTTTATGTCCTGAAGAATAGTTCTGTCTGAGATTAAAAGTCTGTCTCTTTCACCAACAGAAGCTGTCCAACAAAAGATATTACCTCACTCACCTCGCTTCTCTCTATTCGAAAGCAGACTCACCAGCTCTCATTCCAAATACCTACGAAGAACCATAGAAACTAGATATGGAAAATACTTATCTTGTCAATCTTCTAGGGGCCAGTGCAACAGTGTTTCTTATAATATATTCTTTGTCCAGATGACTTTTAAATTTCTTGCATGCTGGAGCTCCCATTAATACCCTTAAGAAAATATTCTCATAGACTAATATATATTAGGACATTCTTTCTGATAATCAGACTACATTTTTCTTTGCTTAACTTCATCCCATTGCTCCTAATTATATCACAATGGACCACCCTAAATCAGTCATTTCCCTCCTTTGTATTTACATCCTTCGGAATAATACAATGCTACTCTCTCCTCATTCAAATTGATCCTTAAAAATACTTTTCTTTAAAGGCCTATCAACTTTAACTCCTCAACTGAAACTGAATTGTAAACGAGTTAGGTAACAGATAAAATACTTGAGTAACTGTAAGTTACAAATGAACATTCAGTAAAACATGTAACATTTTTAAAAAATGTAAGGCCAAAATTTTTTTCAACCCAGGGGCCTAAAGGTAAATGAGATATCTATTTTCTTGGGGAGTCAAATGGAGCTGAGGGTACAGTACTTTTGAAAATCAGGCCACTTAGGCTATGTCTACACAGGGATTAAAAAAAACCATGGCTGGTCTGGGTCAGCTGACTCAGGCTTGCAGGGCTCAGACTCCGGGGCTAAAAAATCACTGAGTTCTGTGAGGGTGAAGGGTCCCAGAACTTGGGCTCCAGCCCGAGTCCGAACATCTACACAGAAATTTTTAGCCCTGCTACCCAAACCCGCACCAACTGACCCAGGCCAGCTGCAGGTCTTTTATCCCTGTGTAGATGTACCCTTAGACCCGCCCCCACCCCTCCTGCAGCACACATGCATATGCTTAATTTTGCTCATCTGAGTAATCCTATTAAACAAAATGGGACTACTCACCTACATACAGTTAAGTATATGGGTAAGTGTCTGCAGCATCAGTGCCTTATTTAGGCTTCTAAATATAGATTTAGGTACCTTAACTGTAGACATCCAGGTTTGGGTATTTTGGCTTGAGCATGAAAAAACAATAGGGAAGGAAAAATTAAGGAAGGATACGTAAATATTCTAATATGATTGCATGTTACACCATATCTTTAATCAGTGGACATATGTTAAAAAAAACATACATAACATATTCCCAAACCAGCCTTAATTCTGCTCATGTGACCTGAAAAATGAGGACTCCAAGAAGTCCATTAAGAACTTTGCTATTCTTAAACTATTTTAGGCAGAAAGTGTTCAGCTACTACAGTGATGGATAGGAATAGAAAACCCAATCATAGACAGATAGATAGACTAGAATCCTAGTCCTTCTAATTGTGTGCAACCTACAACTTCACACCAAGAAAGTGATATTATCAACATTTCCTCCTATCATCAACTGACAGTTGTGAGAAGTGGAGATTTAGCATAATAACCCTCCCTCATCTTGAGTTCAGTATTGTCCTTCACAAACCACTTCACACACTTGGGTGTATCAATGCATACAGGCAGAAGAGGAAAAATCTTGCATAATTACTAACTAGAATAAAGCAAAACAACTGAAATTTAATCCAAAATAGGAATTAGTAGAAAATTTGGGATGAAAACACTTCAGGTGAATGTTACGCCTTTGAAGAATTTCCACTGACAGTTTTAAAAATCATGGAAATCTTTCCTTTAATTTAACACTTCATAAAAGCTTGAGAAATATAAGGAAATAATCTATACTGATATAAGCACTTTTATACCAATATAACTGTGTCTTCACTAAGGAATGGAAGGGTTTTACCTACCCAGTTTCTGAACTGATATAGTTAAAGCAGGACAAAAACTGTTATGTAGACAAGTCATGGTGTGTTGTTGCTTCTTAGGTTGTGTCTGTAACTTGAGTTAGCTAACACGTGGCAACTAACTCGAAGTAAAGCAATTGAAGAGAAAGCAATCTGTAGTTTTCACACAAATAAATCTTTAACTCAATTTACTAACTTGTGTATAAACTACAAACTGCCTTGTCTTCAGAAGGATTTTACTTCAAGTTAGTTAACTCAAGTTGGATAACTTGAGTTAAGAACATACCTATTTTTCCTAGTGAAGACAAGGCCTTACTCATGCACCATGGGCAGATGCAAAACTGAATGTTAGCCATCAACAAGCGCCTCTCCACAAAGCTGGCAAACAATTAATTTTACTGAGTATGGAGGTATTAAAAGCTCCCCAACTAACTTCTTCTCGATTACACAGTTATAATTCCAATTCAAGTCAGTGAAGCTTATATAATTCAACAGGATTTATTCCCCCAGCTCTAGTGACAATTTAATATCAGGATAGTTCAGATATTTTTTCAAATACAACAGTGAGAACATAGGGTTAGATGCACAAAGGAGACTTAGCATTGCAAGCTTAACATTTAGGTGCCTTGCCACCTTGTGGAATCCTCAGCCCCGAATTACGCACCCAGGCACCCTACACAACGCATGGGGAGAATTAGGCACCTAAGAATCGTGTTCACAAAAGCCAGCACACTGAGCGAAGAACTGCTTAAGCTAGCCAATAGAAAATGCCAATGAGTGGGGTGTGCCGTATACCATGCTCCTCAAAGAGAGTTAGATGTCTATCTCTGGAGAAGAAAGAGGTGCTTCACTTCACTCGGGATTCACAGCTACAGACTATCTCCTGGACTAAGGTGGGTAAACAAGGTTAGCCTTTTCTCACAAAAAATGGTGGTAATAGCTCTTTAGCCCAATGGTTAAAACACTCATCCAGGATGTGGGTGAGCCAGGTTCAAATCCCCACTTTGCCTTGTTTGGAGTAGGGATTTGAACTAAGGTCTCCCACCTCTTTGGTCGGTGCTCTAACCACTAGCATAGAGGATGGGTCTTTCAATCTCTCCAAATATGTAAATATTCATTGGGCTAGATGGAGAGTGAGGATGACTGTAGCAGGATGATTAGGCCTCTCATCTAGAAAGTGGAAGACCTGGTTTCAAGTCCCTGCTCCAAATCGTGCAAAGTGGGGACTTGAATCCAGGGCCCCCAAAAGCTCATCAGTTGTCTAACCACTGAGACAGTGCATCAGGCGGGGGAAGACACCACCCCTTCCTCAACTGGGGTTTGTATGGGGCCTGATATTGTAGGTTGCCCACCAGATTGGGCCCTGAAGGCAAGATAAGAAGCAGAGTCCTTATTTTGAAGATCCCACCAGGGCTTAGATGCCAGACTGCACAACAGTGTCAGGACTTAGGTGCAGAAATCTAGGCACCATGGGGACTTTACCAGCATAACTTAGGCACCTAGGGAATTTAGGTGCCTACAAGGTTAGGCAGCAGCTGGATGTGTGGGTGGGTTGAGGATCTAAATTTTGGACTTAGGAACCTAAATCTCTTTGTTGATCTAGCTTACAGCTCACAAATGGATCACTGATATATGCCTAAATTGTGAAGTGAGGCACAAATTGGAAAGCCAAGGGAGTTCAATCATTCAACAAATATGCATACCAGCTGTCCACTATTATCCACAATCCAGCATGCTACTGCTATTATAGATCGTTTAATTGTAACTATTAAAAGACATTTAAAAGGTTTGTTTTGCTGAAAATATATTTCTGTTAAATAGTTCACAGCAGCTACCTGGACAAGTAATAGAAAAAAGTAGACAAGAGGAACCCTTTCCCCCCCGATAGTTTAATGTTTTACTTTTCATAATCATTATTTTAAATTAATCTGGTGACTTACTTTTTATACATTTTAGTTTTTCTTCCTCAGGTTCCAGACCCTAATAGTGTCAGATTTAGTATGAGCTTTAGCTAAACGTTCAGCCCTCCTGATCCTGAACAGTTACACCATTTTCTTTCTTTTAGTTCCATCTCTGCTTCCTTCGAGCAAATAACAAAACCTACTTTGGCAACCAAAGTAAATGAGCAATGTAGGAGAAAAGATAATCTAATCAGTATAGCTGATTACAAAGAATAAATCATTATAAGCTCTTCAAAGCATTTAATAATAAAATAATAATAAAGGATAACTGACAGACAGCTAGAAGACTGAGCAAGAATTCTGAGAAGAGGTGACAAACAAATCTTGAGCACATTCTCAGTAACTTTATTTGAGACAAGGATTGAGGAATTTAGGCAATATAGCTTCAATATCTTTGTTTATTTCTAGGGTGACCATATTTCCTTATGCTGAATATGGGACACCTAGTAAAATTACTCATATTCAAGCAACTTCAACAGCAATCAATCCGAACTATGCAATACAAACGTTCAAATTAACATCAAGTTGACTGAGCCTGTTAAAAAGAAATACTGTGGAGTTGGATTCTTTTTATTTACCTTCTTAATCTTTAAGGCTTTAGGGTTCACATGGTGAGGGGTGACACACACACACTTACTCCCCCCACATACACACACAGGGAGAGGTGACACACACACACACACCTCTCTCTCACACAGGGAGGGTGACCGACCCTCCCTGCCCGGCGCACTCTGCCCTCCATGACTGCCTGGGCCCCTGGGACGGACCTGTCTCTCCTGGTACCTGGCGCCACGTCTTCCCAAGGCAACACATGGGGGCACGGAGAGTCACATCCCCCCCTCCTCAGATTTCTGCCAGGGTTCACACCAGAATGTGGACAGCAGCAGCCATTCAGCACTGTGTGGGAGGGAAGGGATGGGAACTGCTTCCAGCCACAGGGAAGTGGGGGTGGGGGGAGAGATGACTTGGCCACTGACATAGCCCAGCCGCCTCTGGCTACAGCGTGGGCAGGAAGGGGTTAAGTCCTCAGGATGCATTGTGCACCAGGGCCCAAGGAACCTGACTGCAGGGGCTTCAGTGAAGCTGGCCAGAGAGGTGGCTCAGCAGGGGAGCGTGCCTAGGGGAAAGGAGCAGCCCCGTGCTCCCTGGAGGCAGGACCCGGGGTGGGGTGAAGAGGGTGCTAAGCCCCTGCCCTGCGGGCTGCTGTGGAGCCTGCAGGTTCAGGGCATAAACAGGCTGGAAATTGCTTCTCCTCCCCTAGAATTCTTAGAGTTCTTGGTGTGGATGAACAGGTACCATCTTCCTTTCTCTGGCTATCTGGGGAGCCCTATAGAGAGTATTCAAAGCATTCTCTCCTTTGCTGAAACAGGACCCTTGGAAGGCATCTCATTCAAGTGGAAATAATGGGGCATGAAGGCCTCAGTTAGAGGAAAACAATACTACAGTCCTTGTCATGAAAATATTTTTCTCTTTCTGGGAAAAGCATCATCCAGGGCTCTAAAAGGCTAGCAGCGTTTTGTAGGAGAATTTTTACAGCTTATCTTGAAGAAACAAGTGTGTAGTCTTTCATTTGCAGCCTCAACACCCACCAAGCTTTCCCTTAGAAGCACGGCTGTCTGAAGAGCATGATCGCTTTGGAAAGGAAGCGCTGACTTAGCTATATATTTTTAAAGTACATGATTCACCTTTAATTTTTTCCTCTATCCCTTCCCACCAAGCCAGGAAGAAAAAAAAAACTAGAGGAAGAAATGGAGTCCTTTTTCAAAATGCTTGCCTGTACTGCAAAGAATTGTGGGAGCTGAAGGGTTGAAAGCCCTGCCCCAAAAGCAGTTGAACAACTAGCAAAAGACACAAAAATTAACAAGAACAAAAACTGTAAGTACATTCGAAGCAGGAAGCCTGCCAAACAATCAGTGGGGCTACTGTATGATCGAAGTGCTAAAGGCACACTCAGGGAAGACAAGGCTGTTGCAGAGAAGATAAATGAATTCTTTGCATCCATCTTCACTGCAGAGGATATGGGGCAGATACCACACCTGAGACATTCTTTTCAAGTGACAAATCTGAGGAACTGTCCCAGATTGAGATGTCACTAGAGGAGGTTTTCCAACAAACATAAACAAAACAGTAATAAGTCACCAGGACCAGATGGTATTCACCCAAGAGTTCAGAGGGAACTCAAATATGAAATTGTAGAACTGGTACCTGTGGTATGGAACATATTGCTTAAACCAGCCTCTGTACCAGATGACTGGAAGATAGCTAACGTAATGCTGATTTTTAAAAAAGGCTCCAGAGGCAATCCTGGCAATTACAGGCAAGTGTAACTTCAGTACCAGGAAAATTGGTTGAAACTATAGTAAAGAACAGAATTATCAGACACACAGATAAACATGATATGTTGGGAAAGAGTCAACATGGTTTTTGTACCAGGAAATTATGTCTCACCAATCTATTAGAATTCTTTGAGGGTATCAACAAGCATGTAGGGAAGGGTGATCCAGTTTATATTTTGTACTTGGACTTTCAGAAAGCCTTTGACAAGGTCATTCACTCTTAAGCAAAATAACCAGTCCTGGGATAAGAGGGAAGATCGTCTCATTGACCAATAACTAGTTAAAAGATAGGAAACAAAGGGTAGGAATAAATGGTCAGTTTTCACAATGAAGAGACGTAAATAACTGTGTCCCCCAAGGATCTGCACTGTCACCTGTGCTGTTCAACATATTCAGAGATGGTCTGGGAAGTGGGATAAACAGTGAGGTGAGCAAAGTTTGCAAACAATACTAAATTACTCAGGATAGCTAAGACCAAAGCTGACTGTGAAGAGTTACAAAGGGATCTCACAAAACTAGGTGACTGGGCAACAAAATGGCAGATGAAATTCAATGTTCATGAATGCAAAGTAATGCACATTGGAACATATATTTCCAGTTATACATACAAAATGATTGGCTCTAAATTAGCTGTTACCACTAGATTAAAAGATACCCTACCCAACTACACTATAGTCTGGTGGTTAAAGTACTCCCCTGAAAGGTGGGAGACCTAGCTTCAAATCCCTCCTTCCCTCTGTCCATGGAGAAGGGGAATTTGAACATGCATCTTTCATACACTGGGCTAAAAGTTAATGAGAGCACCACTGCCACCTTTTTGTATGTGTGCATGTGCAAAAGAGGGCTTAGGCACATAACTCCTGGAGAATTCACAGCCATGTATCCTGAGCAGAGGGAGGTGCCTCCCTACAGCCCAGATTTAGAGGTGCAGTGTTTAACATACATCTCCTCTCCTCTGCATTTTGTGTTGGCTAGCTTAGTTTGCTCCCCTCTCAGTTTTCTTGCTTTTTTGAATCCCATTATTAGGTGGTAAGTAGGGGTGCCTAACTTGGGGCTGTGGATTCCAAAAGGAAGCAAGGTGCCTAAACATTAGGCATTGCATTATTGAGCCTCAGTCCCCTTTGTGGATCTAGCCCTATCTAAAAAACTTTTCCACAAACTCTCTTACTGATTAGTCTTTTACCTTCTATCACTTCTTGCTTCTAAATCTGTTTTGGGACATGTACCTTATTTCTAGCCACCAGAATTTTATACATCCGTTATGTTGCTTCATAAACTCTTTTCTGATTAGTTATAATTAAACCGAACTGTCCTAACTTATCCTCAGTTATAAACCCAGAGAACCTTTATCATCCCTGTTGTCCTTTACTATCTCTTTTCTAGTTCTTCAATAACCTGTCTGAAATATGATGCCCCAAATTGTTCCCAGTATATCACTTGGGGTCTGCTCTTTCCACACCTAGTTCAATGCCCTAATTAGGTCTTTTGATTTTTCCTCTGTTCATCTATTTATACATCCATTTGCTTTCCTGAAACCAGACACAGATGAGATACTTTTAATATTCTCACCTCTTTCTAATCTAATGTCTACCGATATGCCTGGTATTTCTAAGGTGTTTATCACTTTACTATCTAGGCACTGCATAACAATTAAGAAGCATTGAACATACCTGCACAAAGTTATGATTGCATTGTCTTCCCTTTTGCCCAGTGGACAGTTTTTGGAATTGTTTTGGTTTTCTCCCCATGTCTCTTCTTCTTCCAGATCCTTTTCTTGATCAATGTCTTGCTATGATTATGGCCATAATGATCCGGTTGACATTTCAATCCTATTCTCATTTCTTTAGCTTGTATCCCTTTAAACCATCAAGTAACCTTGTATTCACTGTCCCTTTTCTTAGGTGTTGGCCTTCCCAGTTTCAGGTCATATGAAAATGTGCAAGTCTTGCTGAACATTCCCTTCACAGGTCATTTATGCATAATGTGAACAAGGTTGGGTCTAACATTGATCCTTGTTGCATTCTACTTGTCGCCTCCCTACTATCTGATCAGTAACCATTTATACCTCTCTGTGATCTCAGTTAATAAGTCAAGGTTCCAGAGTAACAGCCGTGTTAGTCTGTATTCGCAAAAAGAAAAGGAGGACTTGTGGCACCTTAGAGACTAACCAATTTATTTGAGCATAAGCTTTTGTGAGCTACAGCTCACTTCATCGGATGCATAC
The DNA here is from genome assembly GCF_965152275.1 of Natator depressus. NCBI lineage: Eukaryota > Metazoa > Chordata > Testudines > Cheloniidae > Natator > Natator depressus. Next base: position 125,780,414 of record NC_134236.1, read on the forward strand.
TGTGGTTTGGGGTTTTTTATCTCACTATTTTACCATCAATACCATACTTGTCCACTTTATCTGTTGTGGTGTAAGCCTTCCTGAAATCCAAGGAAATTAGGTCCACTGCTTCACCTTTTATTCTCAGTCTCTTTCTTAAATAAATTAGTAATTTCTTAAAGAGACAATGCGGGTGAAGTAATATTTTTTATTGAACCAACTTCTGTTGGTGAAAGAGAAAAGCTTTTGAGGTTAACACAGAGCTTATTCTTTAATTTCTTTAAGTGCAGTCTGCTCCAAAAAGACACTAGGTAAAAAGAAGACACCTTTTCATTCAACATTTCTTTCATTTGTGTATTCAGAGTTGTGTCTACTTACATTAGTGACAAAAATAAGTTTTTGGTATGTTTTACTCTTGTCTTGTTAGCCATACAGACCCAATGTAGTTAGGAGGGCGAGAAGAAGATTCTATTCCTTCTTGCACACCACTAATAGAATTGTTCACTTAGTTCCTGATAGTTACAGCTATGCAACCCACTGAAAGCAATAAGTTTGTATAGATGTCACTGAAGGCAGAATTTAAGATGAAAAGGTAACACAAGTATAATGGAAGGTCTAATTGAGCCTACAGAACTTGTATTCATCTGTATATGTAAAGGCATATCCACACATTACATTTTACTGTGCCAGTTCATGTTATTTTATAAGCTATTCAAGTTTTGCTAATGTGTAAAAAGAAGGGAAATCTTGGATATCTGTCAGAGGTAGATATACTCAAGCATTGATCTACCCACGATAGGGTTTCACAATGTCTTTGAATTTCTATCCTTAGTCCATTTGTCATTGTTGTCAACTTATGATTCAATGACAGATTGGTACCTGGTATGATGCTCTCTCTGCCCTATTTCTGCCAATATTCCATTATTGTTGTTCAATGGTGAAGTAGTTTGTAGGTTGTTTTTTAGCAGTGTAACTTGCTGTTTTTCATTTGTTATTTCCAGTGACTTATATATTGTTGTTTGTAGGTTTTGGTCTAAAGTCTTGAGCATAATTCAGTTTGGGGTGAGGTTGTTTGTTCTCTTGGTCTGGAGGTTAATTTGTTGAGGCATGGGAGTGATGTTACACAGGAATTGAATATAATTTTGTTTGGATTTAGATTTTGATTCCCAAATGCTTTGCAGGTGAAGTAGTGTATGTTTTTGGTTTACACGGCATCAGAAACTGAATGTAAGGATGTAGAGGATTCTACTCAGAGGCCAGCAGCCCTAGTGGGCAGGCTGTGGCTCAACAGTCTTTCCAATTCCAAAATTCCAGGACAGACTTGCCTGATGATCAGCAGACCCAGCAATCAAACTGTGGTCCATCAGGGACCAGGGGGAAAAGCAAGGGGACCAGGGTTCTCCCTCTCCACTGGATCATGGCCCAAGGCATGGAATGTCTCAATCACCTCTTCCTAGTGCACCAGGCAAGCCTTCCTTGGGCCACTTCCTACCTCCCTGCTCTCTCTTTGGTTTGGGGCATGATCACAGACCCCATCCCCTTCCAGCAGGAAGTTCCCAATCAACGTCAGTGTTAATTGGTCAAATAAGTATTCCCCCAGTTCCATGGGCGGCAGGCGAACCCTCCCTTAGGGGAGGCTACCCCCCACCCCCGCCTCTTCTGCCTGAGGCCCTGCCCACTGGTGTCCTGAGCGCGCCCCCATCCTCACTCCCACTGGAGCATGCTCCACAGCTGCTGAGGGGCAAGTCCCTTAGGCCTGGTCTACATTACACAGGTTGATGTAAGGCATCTTATGTCGACCTAATTATGTCAGTGTACACACTACAGCCTTGTCCCGCTGATGGAAGTGCCCTACTACAGCTACCTAATACCTCCACCTCCAGGAGAGGCGTAGGGTTTATGTCGGTGTAGTTAGGCCACATTCTTTACATCGGCTGTCTTGTCAATTTCAAGGCTCTGTCTGTAATCCCCATCACAAAAGATCAGTGCTTTAATGTGGTTCAGTAATGTGGTGTGTGATAATGCATTTAGTCCCATATACATAAGTGAGACCACGCTGTGTCTATGCCTTGTGGCTAGGGGAATATAACGGGACCCCTGACATGGAGAAAATTCATTGTGTAGATGGGTGCTTAGCACCTGCCTGTTGGGGTAAAACCTAGGAGCAGTCCTGATGGGAGACATGTTCCCTTGGGGCCGGAGCACCTCTAACTAACCGAGGTTCAACAGGGCTCTGCTGGCTGGAGCCCAGGGGGGAGTAAAGGCTAGTTCAGCGATGCTCTCATCATGCTGCTTTGCTCATGAGAAGCAAGACGGCTCTGCACGTGTGCTACAGTGCCCACCCCTCCCCCGGCACCGGCGTCTCGCGCTGGCAGCCCGCCAGGAGGACAGCCGCCACCGCCTCTCCCTCCCATGTGACACCACGCGGTAGTTCCCCGCCCCGCGCGCCGCATTCAAACGCCGGCCCGTTCCGGGGGGCGCGCGCGCGCGCGCTCGGTAGACTCCTCCCCTCCCTCTCTGGGGGGCTTCTCACCATGTCAGGCAAGGAGCAGCAGCACCAGACCCCCGGCGCGAGAGCGGGGCCGGCGCGAGGCCAGGAGGCCGCGCGGCTGCAGGTTGGAATAGAGCCCCGCCCCTTCTCGTCCCCACGCGCGCTGCTGTCCTCGCGGAATCACGAGCGCCTGCTTCTTTGGGCCGTGGTGGCGTCCGGTGGAGCGGTGCATGCTGGGATCGGGGGGGTCACATTCTCTCTGGCCAGGGCGCCAACCCAGGAGAGGGGGGGGGCTATGGGCTGCCCTGGACCCTCGGCGCTGTCACGGGAGCGGAGACGACCCGCCTCGTCGCCGGTTCCTGGAGTGTGACGTGGCTGTGGCGATACGCGGTGTGTACCGGCTGGCCCAGCTCCGCGCGGCCGTGCGAATCTCCCCCTCCCCGCCCGCTGTCGGAAACCAGGGCGAGCCCCTCCCCCCGGCCCCGCAGACTCGTCCCCAGCGCGACGAGCTGAAATCTCGCGATGTTTAAGCCAAGTCCGGCGGGCGGGGGCTTGGCTCCGCGGCCGGTGGCCTTGACCCGCCCGCGCCGCGCCCCCTCCTCCCCCCGCGCTGTCCCGTCTCGGGCCGAGCCTGCTGGGGTAAGGGCCCGCCTCAGGCTGGGGGAGGAGCGTCAACGTGATGCCTGTGAACGGGCCGTGGAGCCCCGCAAGCCGAGACGGTGCCGGGTGCTCCGGGGCGGCGATTGGCAGGTGCCACCGGCAGGCTCTGCTCCGTCCTCGCCTGAGCGCTGCCCTCCGCTCGCCTGGCGCCGGAGGGAAACTTGAACCCAGGGGATGTAAACGTGCGATGTGGCTCTGGGTCAGCGCCGGGGCTAGGCGGTGGGAGCCCCGTGCGCCCTCCCCTGCCAGCACCGCGTGAAAGGCGAGTGCTCGTTGTGACTGGACCTTAAACGGAGAGGATGTCAAAATAAGTGTTTACAAAACCTAGCCCATAGAAAATGGTTCTAGGGGTTTTATCTAAACTGGAAAGAGTTAACCAGACTGTTGCCTGGCCGCCTTTGCAACACAAACATCTCAGTATCACCTGCACATTTCCCTAAAACATTACAAGGATGTAGTTTGCAGTTATTGTGAAGCAAGTAACTTGCGTCACGCACCCAAATTTCAGCGCAGGAAGGGGCTGCTTTTAGATTAGTAGTGAAAAGCCTGTTTGTGCGGGTCAGTGCCAGAAAAAGTTATGCAGTCTGCCTTGTGGACTTAGCTCCTTTTATTTAAAATGCATCGTATGTGCAGACTCGTCCTATGGTAGTGATCTTGTTACGAAAACTTAGCTAGAGACTTGCAAAATTACAGAAAAATCATTGAGGCCAACTATTCTATTGAGTATTTTGTACAATTTTGCTACTGAAATAAGTGTGGCTTGCTGAATATTAAAAGGAGTTTCTGCTAACATAATGCTTTCTTTGTGACTTTGTGCAAATCTCATAGCCATTCTGTGCCTCAGATTTACATCTGCATAATGGGTATATATCAGGGGCGGGCAAACTTTTTGGCCTGAGCGCCACATTGGGTTTCCAAAATTGTATGGAGGGCCGGATAGGGGAGGCTGTCTCCCCCCAAACAGCCAGGCGTGGCCCAGCCCCTGCCTCCTATCCAACCCCCTTCCACCCCTGGCTTCTCGCCTTCTGATGGCTCCCCTGGGACTCCTGTCCCCTAACGGCGCCCCCCTCCCCGGGACTCCTACCCCATCCACCACCCCCGGCTGACTGCCCCCTGCTGCCCCATCCAACACTCCCTCTCATTCCTGACTTGCTCCCTGGGACTCCTGCCCCATCCAACCCCCCTGTTCCCTGCCCTCTGACCTCCCTGCCCCCTAGCCACACCCCTGCTCCCTGACCACCACCCCCAACTCCCCTGCCCTCTATCCAACACCCCCTGCCCCCTTACCATGCTGCTTGGAGCACCAGTGGTTGGTGATGCTACAGCTGTGCCACCCAGAGCACTGGGTCAGGCTGCGGATCTGCAACTGCACTTCCCGGCTGCCCAGAGTGTTGTGCTGGCAGCGCAGTGCACTGAGGCTGCGAGGAGGGGGGACAGCGAGGGAGGGGCCGGGGGTGAGCCTCCTGGGCCAGGAGATAAGGAGCCAGGTAGGAGGGTCCCGCGGGCCGTAGTTTGCTCACCTCTGGTATATATGATACAATCTACCCTTAACAGATATGTTGTGAAGCTTAATATATTACTGTTTGTAAAACATTTGAGATGCTTGGTGCTATAGAAAATGTTATTAAAACCAGAATCGTAACATTTTAAAAATGTACAATTAAAATGGAAGTGGACTGGGTTTAGGTATATTTTGGGAAGAAATGTGAAACCAAAGCATGGAGTTGAGTCCTCCAACAAAGTGGTAGAACATGTGTGTAAAATTATTTATGATGGTGTTTGTCTTTCCTTTTTTAAAAAAATTTCCTTTTTAAAAACTCAAATAGGAGGAGCTAAAGTCTCTTGAGCAGATGCATTCATCCCTGAGAGCCCTCCATCAAATGGTTGCTTCCTGTAATGAGGTAAACTGCATGCACATTTACAAAGTACTATGAACATAAATTCTCTTTGCCAGTTGGGTGTATCTAGGCACTGCATAACAATTAAGCATATGCGGAATGGGAAACTTTTTGAAATCTTGACAGTTTTTTTACAGGACAGGAAGAGTGTTTCCCACCCAGCGGTAGTCCTGGTATCCTCACAGAACACCCCCTGGCAGTCTCTCCTCACTTATAACCAGGGTAAAAAGCTCGTGTATGTGTGCTGACCACAAATGTGGCAGCATGGCACAAGGAGGGAGGCCTATTTAGGGTTTTATAAGTCATAACCAATGACAAACTGCATCTGGGGACCAATGGACCACGAGTGCAGATTCCAGAGTACTGGTGTCATTCATCCCAGTGAAACTGCGCTCAGTAAGCAGTTGTATTCTGCACTAGCTTCCGTCTCCAAAAAGTTTTTTAAGTTACTAGTGAATCACAGGTAAGGATGAAAGTACTTTGTTAGAACTCAACTAAGCTAAGAGTTGTTATATGGGCTTACTCTTGAACAAGTTGCCGTTCTTATGAAAATAATTTTTATTAATGTCTGCTGGTGTTCAGAGTTCACTAGAGATTCTCTGGAACATATAAAGGTCATAATGCAAGAATTCTCAAACAACACCAGACTATTCTGACCTCTGTGACATAGGGATGATGCCTTCTGGGGCATCTCTAGTTTCCACTGCACTCTCTGGAGCATGGAACCAATTGATCTTCTATGGGATAGTACACTACTAGGCTTTATCTTTGCTAATTTAGTTTTGTTATATAAAAATTAGCAAGTATTATAGATTTCTAACTCATATTTTGGACTGAATTTTAGATCTGCTTGAAGGAACCTACTAGAAAAGGAAGGATGTCTTTCTCAAAAACAAAATGCCTTTCTTAGGGAAAGGTTTGATCGTGCATTAAAGCCAAGACTGTCTGTCCTATCTTACCTTAACTAATTGACTGTTTTTGAAGAGAGACTCCTCCAACCTATTATGGGGTGGGTAGGCACAATTTCCTAGTGGTGTCATGAAAATTTGTTGGGATATTTAGCTTAACTTTCCAAAACTTGGGAACTGATGGCATGATTGTTACTTGTGCTTTCTTTTTTAAACAGACCATAAATTCTCTTGTCCAGAATAACAACACATTAACAGGTTAGTATTATGTTACTGGGGTTTTTTTTAAATCCACATAGAGGGGACTACTTTTCTAAAGACTAGGAATTTCTTTAAAAGCTTTGGGTATGTCTATGCTGTAATTTAAAAACCTCTGACACCAAGACTTAGAGCTCCAGTCACTTGACTTAAGCTCAGGCTGTGGGGCTAAAAGGAGCAGTGTAGACATTCAGGGTCAGGCTGGCATCTGGGTTCTGAGACCCAGGAAGGGCTCAGACTCAGGATCCAGCCCAAATGTCTACATGCTACTTTCAGCCCTGCAGCCTGAGTCTTTTGAGCCTGAGTCAACTGACCTAGGCTTTGAGACTTTGTGCTGCTGGGCTTTTATTGCAGTGTAGATGTACCCTTAGTGAAACAATTTGAAATCACGCTCTGTCTCTAGTTGCAGGTGTAAACACCTTTAAAAAGAGCTGCTAGGGAATTCATACTCCCAGCTATCTTTTCACTTTTTAAAAAAAGAGCTTTTACAAAACCTAATTTTAATAGAAACGTGCTTGTGACGTCTAATGTCAGTAAACAGTTTTTGTTTGATATGAATGTTTAAATGCATGCATACATCCTAAACACTGCAGCATTGTGCCAGTGCTTTCCTTGTGGTTTGAGCTTTGTGACCCTGGAGTGTTTCTTGTAGTCCATGTATCTCCTTCTGGCAATGTTGCTGTGTTCCACAATAGTGCTTTCCAGCAGCATTTGGCAATTCCTTCCTTTCACTGTCCACTGGCAATGGGAATTCCACTGCTCCTGGCTCCACGGAGTCAGCAGAAAGCAAAGGTGTGCTTAGCACTACTTAGCTGTGCAGTCAGGAGCCATGGGAACGAAGAACCAAAACTATTGGCTAGGAAGAATGGAATAGGGTCAGTGAGAATGGGCAATAGAAGAGCATGGGAGAGGGAAATGGGGGGTGGGGGTGTTAGAAATTGTGAAAAGAACTAGAAAGTAAATAAGGGAGACAGAGGGGGGAATAGAGAAGATGAGTTTTAGGACTGGATGTAAATAGATGGAGAGGAAAACTCTGATGCAGGAGACTCAGTGGAAGAGAGAACAAAGAAGGAAGAATAGAAGGCAGGAGTGAATGGAAGAGAGCAAGTAAAAGCATAACTTTCAGGCTAAAGTAAACTATTATGCATGTTCAGTTAATTAACACTCCCTCAAGGGGGAGAATGCAACTGGACTTATAGTTAATGTAATATTTCTTTGTATATGCAGAAAAGATATGGCTCTTGGCTGCATATCACAAAACGGACTAACTTTTTGCACTTAATTCATCTTGGACAAGAATAAAAATTAATTTGAAAATTTTCATTTTTAATAATCTAAGATATTAGTGCTACAGTTAAGGACCTTTGTTCAATAAAAATTGTAACCTTAGCATATGAATTTAATTATGCATACTTTTAGCTGCATTCAACTATTGCTGTTTTTCTGTCTCTCTGCAAATGCTAGGACTCTAAATGCTCTCAAAAAAAGTAAACTGACCCAAAAATTAGAAGTTCTAGTTTTGTGGGAAATTCAGCTTGCAATGTGCATTTACAGGTTATTGATCTATTACTTTAGTTCTTGGGTGATACTAGAGGTTTAGTGCGGAAGGATTAATATTATTTAAGTGCCAAAGTCTACGTTTTATTTTAATATGTAATTATGTGGACTTGAATAAAAACTCTCCTATGGGAACCCGATTCTGTTGTGGAAAATGGAAAAGAAGTTTCAGGTGTAGGTGACAACTTAAACCCCCCTTTTTAAGAGAAGTATATAAAATTACAAAAGTAATAGTAATCCTTACTGATACTCTTATAGTCATCTAATATTAATTCTTTCTACTAGGTTGCTTGCACTATACTGCAGCAAAGTATTAAGCATTTCTGCATAATCTGCACTACAATGCCCTGTGTCAGTGGTTCCCAAACTGGGGTTCGTGAAATGTTACAGGGGGTTCTTGGGGAGGGCGGGGGGGAATCCCTAATGGTGGACAGAGCTGTCCCTAGGGACCCTGGGCAGCCCGGCACCCCTGAACTTCCAAGAGCTAAGCAGATCAAAGCAAGCACATCTATCACACTGAGGAGATTTAAACTTCAAGACTCCTTATAAGAAGTGAAAAGAGGTGAATATTTTTTGCTGTTTTTAAAATTAAATAGGCAGCTAGTATTGTTTTTAAAATTATTATGAAGAACAAGTTTAAGCTTCGTTGTAACGTGCGTCGTTTGCCTGGACTGCTGAAGACCTGAATGCTTGTGTAGGAGGAACTCTGAGTTGGCTTCTTACATCCCTTCATGCTGTTTCACATCTGATACTCCTTGATGAAACATAGGAGCCTTGTCTTATAACAGGCTTATTCAAAGTGATACAAGCGACGAAAGTGAGATTTTGGAAGAGTGTTGCCGTTTTCATAATGTAATAAAAATACTGTAATGATAAACAATAAATAGTATGCAATAAGCATGTCATAAAAACAAATTTTATATTTCCAAGATCACTGCTTTTCTAATTTATACTTGGGTAAAGGAGAAAATCCCTGGAAATACTCATTTTTAGGAGGGGGTTCGCGAGACTTGACATTTTAGTGAAAGGGGTTCACAGGTTGTTAAAGTTTGGGAACCACTGCCCTATCTTAATGCAGACTGATATGTCAAAACAGGGCAACACATGAATAATCCTTGTGGTATAACTCTTGGGCCTAACAATTAATGGTTCACTTATTCGTAGCTAAGTGTAATCATAGAGCATTGTTTTTTTTAAAAAAAGTCTAATCTTTGTTTTACATTTTAGCACTGTGACTGCTTTTAAGAACTAGTTTCTTTACTAATCTGTTTTGAAAACTTACATGTATTGTAGGTGTATTAATAGTGTTCTAAATGCTGACTCTTTAGTTGTAGTGATTTGAAATATAGGGCTAAGAAAATATATATACTTTGTTTCCATTTAAAAAAAACCTTCTCTCTTTTAGACATGAATAAAGGCTGGCAGATTTTCTTCACTGGACAGAGAGGAGATTTAAAGTAACTTGTTTCATACTCCTTATGCTATATTTTGAATGCTTTTTAAAAAAGCACAAGTTGGAAATCAAATTAATTATCTTGAAGTGGAATCTTGCTAAACCCTCACGGAATTGTTTGTCATTGATTCAACTGGATTGAACATATTTACAACTACAGGCTTGGTCATCAGCCATAGACAACAACTTGGAGCTGAAAACATCCCATCAACTGTAAAGAAGATAGATGTTTTTTAATATTGGACTTGAAGTGGCTTAACAACGAACACACCTTAAAGTACTGGACTCACTGCAACCTCATTTTTGTTATTTCTGAAGTGTCTTATTACATGCTTCATTTTCTAACTCCTGTCTTGAGGTCTACTGCTTACATTTTTGTTTACGTAAATGACCTGTTTTATTAAAATACTCTGGCTGTCAAGGTACTCACTTCTTCAAATTGAAACTTGCAATGGAGGAGTTTTACACAGCAGTGGGAATGCTTCATAGCTATGGAGATTACTGACCCTAGCAGTTGACTTCAGCATGTGGTCTTCTGTCCACAGGATATTAATACTAAAGGTAATGCACTATGAAGGAATATTTACTTATCAGGTGTGCAGTGGTGATTGTATCTATATACAAGAACATGCAGCACCAGCTCCATTCTTCCAACATTTTAAAGCCATGACCAGTAATTTGTATTCATCCATGCATAAATTGCATGAAAGTTGGCCAGTTTGGTTGAGGGATGGAGATATTAGATAAACTTGTTCTAAGCATCACAGCTGTAAAATGGGTCAGAAAACCAAAGATGATAGGCTGTCAATTTCACTGATATTTCCTAAAGAATCAGATAAAACATATAAAGATGGTTCAAGTATGTAAAACTTTGATCAATTTAAAACATTGCCTTTAATATCTCACTCATGATGGATGATTTTCTATGGATGTTTCCCTCCTGTTCTCCTCTGATAACCTTCACAGGTGGGTAGGTCTTTACTGCAGGGATTGGAAGCAGCAGAACTGTCAGTCAAGGAAGCAGTGCCTGAGGGGACCTACTCATCAACTGATAGTCTCAAATTATTTTGCCTCCAAGTAGTCTGATTTATGACACCCATGAGTTGTTTGCATTCTTTCAGTAGAGAACCATTATTTCACCATCTTTTGGTGTTTTTTCAGGTCTGCTCTCTCTTCTGCTGAGTTGGTCTCTCCCCTCACAGTGCTAAGTGTCCTCCTCTGCCACAACAGCCAGTGATGTGTTTGATTTGCAGAATGGCTGATGAGCCCACTTGTGTGTGAAGTGCAACGTCTCCCACAGCATGACACACAATAAGCTTGTTGCATCCATTAAAAAACAAACATCTGAAACTGAGCACATTTAATTTTATAGTGAATGTTTAGAAGCTTACACTATAGATTTACATGTAGATTTTAGATTAAAGAATTTTGAGTTAAGTGTATTTCTGACCAAATGCCCGTAAGTAGCCTGTCTGCCTTCTTTGATTAAGTGAAAGCTTGTCTTGCATCTAAGTCATTGTTTCTTAAACTAGACTTCTCTACTTTTTAAAAAATCTTCCTCCTTTGAGTTCATCACTCAGCTTGCAAGAGCTCAATGAGAAATTATTGTTGATTTCATCACATCAGGATAAACTGCAGCAACAAAAGCATCAACTGGTTCACTGGGGTATGTTCCAACAATTAATACTGTAGATCAGTTAAAGATTAGGAACCCAGCCAAATTGTACAGTAAATTATCTATTTTCACAAGACACATTTACCATCTGTTTTGAACCACTCCATAGTAGCACTGCTTTAGAGCCAAATCCTGCTGTAATTAAAGTGAATGACAACATTCACTTTGTCTTCAATGAGATCAAGATTTTGGCCTGTAGGAAGTTTAATTACATTTAGTACAGTGATTTCATAATCTAGGTACATCACAATGTGTGTGGGTTACAGCGTAAAGATCTACATAAACCTGCAATTCCATTGCTGTTGTGAGTTTCTGTATTTTAGTCATCCTTTTCTACTTTAGAAAATAGATTCTTTGTCCATATAATTAGTCCAGTAGGTAACTGTTGACTTAGCTTCCTAAAATTAAAAAAAAAAAAATTAAGATCAGAGATGTATACATTTATAACTGTATTGAGGCATTAACCTACATATGTATTAGGCTGCATATTCAACATTTTTGGTTGAAACAGCTTGTGATAGCATGTCGTAATACTTTGTTATAAAATTTCTATTTCTCTATTGTGCCACCTTGCTTCATGGGAGTAGTAGTTTGGGTTCCCATTCCCGCCCTCCCCCACCCCCCCCAATAGGCTGAGCTTCCTTCCCAGAGTACATCTCCCAGCATACAACGTAGTCACCCCTCTGCCCAAGTTGTGTGGTGTGCCTTGAGTCTCACATCACTTCATTTGCATCATGGATGATCCAGTCTGGCCAGGGGGCCTGGGCTATAAGGGAGAATGGGGAGATCAGACTCCCAAACTACAACTCCCATAAAGCCATGCAACACACCAAGGAAATGGAAATCATTGTTGAACTGACTCTAAATGAATCTTTTTTGGAGGTTCAGTTCAGCTAACCAAAATGAAACATTTTTGATTTGGGAATGTTGAAACGTTTCATTTTGATAAAAAATGAGAAACTCTTTTGCTATTTCCAAACTGATTTTTTTTGGAATTTCCATTTTGCAAAAGAACTGATATTTCAATTTTTTTGTCCCAGTTTGGGATAAAAATGATAAAGTATTGGAATTTCTCAAAGGACAAATATTCTGAATTTTTGCTCTACTTCTGATGCCCCCAAGTAAAACTATATTAGTGGCCTATATATGAGCAAAGGGATTTTTTTAAATGGGAGATTGTCAAAGCTAAAGCTGTAGGCTTCACTTTAAAGTAGAAGATGCCCGTAGAAGCCCATCCTCTCATTCTAATGTTTGGCAGAGATGTTTGTAACATTTAAGGTCAGGGTCCTGCAGTCTTTACTCATACAACTCCTAATGAAGTCAGTTGCAGGGGAGGAGCGATTCCCTTTGTAAAAACTGGCCACAGTGGGACTAGAGTAGTGGGGGATTGCTTTGAGATTTGCACATAAAACGAGATGAAAAATTCCTCTTTCCCAGTAAATATTGGTTTTAGTCTCCAAATTTGCTATGATAGTTTTTCACAGGAGAATTTAATTTTCTATTTATTTTTTTGGGACAAGATTTAATAACTTTTAGATGGAACTTATTAAAATATTCCCTCTTCAAACTCTTTCACTGTTTTCCTCATATTTCTGTGGTTCTCTAAATTAAAAAAAAATTCGGGTTTTTCATTTCACACAGCAACTCCTCTTTAAGCTGATATAGGTGCACAAGAATGGGAAATATTAAAGTTATTGCAGTAATTTGTCACAGCCAAATGGTTTTGCCAAAGAAAACTACTGGACACACTGACTATATGTCATCCTCCACACACTGTTACAGAGCTAGAGATGTATGAAAAAAGTGTTTTGTATGGTGGGACAGAAAGGAAGAAACGGAAGTGTGGAGAAGACATGGGGAAACATGAATGTTGGGCAGATAAATAGCCACATTAAGGGAAGGTGGAAATACAGAAGTATAAGGTAGGTGAGCACTAGCACTTTTCTGTCCTCTTCCCGTGATAGACAGCCCAATATGGGGCACCACTGCTCTGAACCAGTACCTGGGTGCTGCAGCCTGGTGCCTTGGCCAGCTGTAACCAATAACCTTAGGCTTTCCACGAGGAGAACATCTATAGCTCTTCTCTGGCTCAAAGTGGTTTAATTCTCCAGCAATCTGCAATAGGTCCATCCAGTGGAGAGGGTAGTAGTACTCCCCTGCTGCCTTCTAGCTGTAATCTCCCCATGTTCCCTAATATCTTTTCACCCTCTTCCCCAGCAGGCCCACTCCCTGCCTCATGCTCCATATGTCCTGCCATGCCTTGCTCACCCCTATAACTTCCTTGTGATGCTCTGATAAACCCACCCCTCATTGCCCCAATATAGTCCCACTCACCCTGAAGGCTACTGGCCAGCAAAAGGATTGGTAGCAAGGGTCTTGCTCTGATGAACCTCAAAGGTGGAGAAGCTTTCTTGGTGGTGAACCCCAAGACATTTGCCAAACCCAGACTGTGTCTTTGTTGTGGCAGGGTATGCTGGGCTTGTGAGCATAAGTGACTGGAAATTCAATCCTCCCCTCTGCCTGACTTCCCACCATTTCAAAGGGATAAAGCAGTGGATGAATGATGCTCCTATAGAGCAGTTTAAGTGAAAAGAAGGATCTGCCCCCCACCCCGCCAATGTCTGAGTTTCTGCATGTATTTGTTGGTCACTTGGCCAAATTTCTGACCTTCATTCTGTGTTTACAGCTTCCACTGATCTCAAGGGGAGCCCTCTGTGTGCACTGGAGGGTAGAATTTGATGCTATAATAGCTCTGTTCTCAGAGTATTACAAGGAACTTTTAATCTATGGGGTAAAAGTGTATGACAGCTCCTCCAGGCTATACAGCACTGACCTGAGGGGGGACAAAAGAGTAAAAAAAAAATACATGCCACAACTGGATTTTTCAGAACCACATCTTCCATGGTAAGAGAGAGGCACAGTGATTATTTCTTGTGGGGCAAAGGCATTGTTATTGTATTTCTGATCCTCCAAACTGTAAGACACATCCAAAACATCTTTAGAAAAGCTTAGTAGAAATAACCAATCTAAATAATTTCTCAGTGTATTTATCTGTATTATAGTGCTATGGTAGCAACCTCATAACTATGGTTGAGATAGATTTTCTGTTCTAAACTTCTGATTTTTGCTTTTCATTTTCTTCTTTTGGATAGAGAATATCCAATCTTTTTCTCATACTCTCTTAACTTTTGGGTGCATTTTAACTCCAGAATAGATAACATGGATTTTATTTGCACATGAGAACAGTTGACTGGTAAGAAATATATTAACAAGCATTCCTACAGTCAGATAAACTCGATATCAACTTGATTTTAAAATTTCCAACTTGGTATGCATGGCACATAGTCCTGGATGAGGAGTATGTGCTTTGCTTGAAGAGATCTAGTTTCAAAATAACAAAATTATGGACATTTTAAAATGTATCCTGAGTTTGCACAGCAGGTTTAATCTTAACTTCAGAAGCAAGCACCAGGGTGTGATGCTCTGAATATTCACCAGTGAGGATATTTGAAAGCTCACACCTACATGTATTTTAATGTGTGATCACTCTTAAGAGCTGCAATGTTTCAAGTAAAATTTACAAAAGGAATAAGGGGATGGGACCCTTATTATATATCATATAACAAATTTCTATTTCCAGTCTAAATTAAAGAGCATAGGCAAAGCATGTAGCATACTCACATTTCAACAGCTCCTTTATTTTCATGTTGTTTCTCCTTTGAATTGTTTTTCATTTCTTTAAAAACTAGGCGTGTTTTGGAGAAGCCCCTGTGACATTGCTCATGCGGTTTCCTATCTAGCAAAATGGGAAATGTGCTTCCCTCTATCCCTCTTTCAGTGGAGCTGTTTCCAGGTTGTTTATGATGACTTGGAAACAAGTATTCCATCTTGGGATAACAGAAGCACAAGAGGAGGTTACACAAAGCAGCCCTGCATTTTCAATGCAGAACACTGCAAATTGTTCTTGTAAAAAAAAAAAACAAAAAACCCAAATGATATTGGAAACAAGGCACCTGGCAACATAATATGTTCAATTCAACCTCAAACTTGTGATTCATATTTGTTAGTTACTAGAACTAGATGATCCTCTTCAGACCGATAACAGTTTTAGACTCTAAAGGAGACGCTCTCCCTGCTGTTCTGTGACCACTACTTCAGCTGGAATCATGCCGGTAGGGTCATACTCAGACCTGATATCCAGTTGAAGTGCCTATAAACTCCAGACCATGATATAGCTCAGTGAACCATGCAGGAGACACTTTGAAAGAAAAGTTAATGAAATTTCTTTTTCAATCCAGCATCATAAATACCTGAAACCAGTGTAGTAATAAAGACCATTATCCAGTGTAAGATACACCCTTCATGGACTGTGATGCTTTTTGGTATTTTTCAATAAACAGGCGTCTCCAGTCATTTAGAACAGAAGAGAAATTATTTCCTTTTAATTTGAAATAACATTTCTTATTTATACTAATAATCTGTCAGACATCAAATGGGAATGCAAGAGATGATTTTTACCAGAATTAGATTGGCTTATTCCCTCAAAGTCTCTCTTCAGCTTTCTTATATTTCTATAGCTTTTATTATTAGAAAATGAATCTAGTGCCACCTTTTTATGGCATTTTATAAACATAGGGCCTACTGCCGATTCCATTGAGTCAATGGGAATTTTACTTTTGACGTCAATGGAACCAGGATTTGACTGGGGTGGGGAATCTTTCTCTGCCTTGAAGAGTTTTTGCATTATTTTAGCCATAACACATAACTACAATGTTACAATAAGAACTGTTAGAATTATTCATAACAATAAGACCACCAAACCAGTTTCCTGGGTTGGAGAGTTTTGATTAGCTCCTTGTGGAACCAGACATCTTTAGAATATAGACCCCTCTGGTTGCTCCGTTGCCCACTGGCCAGCTAGAAGGAGACAGGAGCCAATTATCTCCTTGCTCCCCACAATCTCTAATTTAAACCTGTGTCCAGCGTTTCTTGAGCCTGGTTCCCCATTTTAGCTGAACTCACCCTCCCTCTCCACTGTTGTATAGGACCTGTGTTTTTAGGATGTTGTGGGTCTGACCAATCACCTGGGTCAGGAAGGAATTTTTCTTATCAGGGCCAAATTGTAGGTGATTGAGTTTTTTTCGTCTTCCTCATAGTCTCACAGAGACACGGTTAGGTTAAATAGGAATAGGACTTAACATTAGGAATTGTATGACTACTTAGTCCATTGCAACTTGTAGCTGGTGTCCAGTACAGATAAAAGGCCGAAAGGGCCAGCACCCAGAAATAAGAAACCTGGAATTTCACTGATGGACCTCAGGCCTATGGGGAAAAGGGAGATCTGAAGTCTGCACAGAGCCAGGTCCTTCTTTGATACGTCTATCCTCTTCACAAGGAGGAGAGTGAGAGGATTCAGCAGAGCAAGCTGAATCCTAGGGGTAGGCAGTGCAGAGTCTAGCCTGTGGTATGGGCGACATGATAGGAGCACTATAAACCCCACATTGGATCCTCTTCTAGGCCTGGAACAGGGAAACAGGGCAGTAACACTGGGGAGGGGTGCTAGGTTTAGTAAAGTTTTGGCCTGCTGTTTAAAATCCATCCCAATGTCTGTCCTCAGCCACCTGAATGTCCTGATCGAGTCATCCAATGAATTCTAACATATGTATTGAAATAGATTATTCACTTATACATTTTGTCATTATTTGACCAGCTCTATAGATAATGGAATAATAATTTGTATATGATTTATTCTATACATTTTCCCCATTAATTGCTAAATTATTTATTAGCAAATAACTTTTTGACCAGTTGTAATTTCAGACAGCCAGCCAGAGGAAACTGTTTATGGTAAGTAAGATTCAGACAAACTCCATTTATAGTGAAGTAGAATGAAAGTTCCTAACAGTTTCTGTGCCATGCAATGTGCAAACTGCAATTCCCGTTACACTGAGCCTCTGCTAAGAGTAAAGGTTTTCTATTAAAAAAAATCAAAAACAAAAACCCAATTTCATTGTAAGTGGGCTTCATGGATGACTCAAGATCTTAATAAAAACTGGCAAGTGTACGAAGGAGATGTAAAGAGAACTTTCATGCACAAAAAAGGTGGCATACTCGAGCCCAGCATTTTAAGATTGCAGTGTTTAGAGTTAGAACCTAAAACCCATATTTAGGCAATTAAACAAGTGACTTGATTTTCACAGGTGCTCAGCACCACATCTCCACTGAAAAACGGGTTACTTATTTAGCGATTTAAGACCCTGATCCTGCAAACACTGATGCATATTTGCAATATCAAGGCTTAAATGTGGATTTAGGAACCTAATTCTAAAACATCCAGGTCTAGAAAGATTGGTCCTACTTCTCGTCTGAAACACTTAATGCTTTTTCTTAACAGTAGTAGTAATCTATGCAAGTAATGTCCAAAAGCCCCAGAAAATGTTTTAGTGAAAACCATCTGTTACACACAATTGTATACAACAACATGTTTTTTAATCTGTTCTGTATGCTTCTAACAGAATATATGCCTAGGGGAAGTCACACAATCTTTATTTTACAATATATTTATATTATTCTACATCACTGCTCACATTCTCTTGTGTTAGGTCCCACTTACGTGGTGGGGACACAAGTCATGTTCGCACTACACCTTTTTAAAGTTGTATAACTAGACTTGGAAGGATAAAATTTTTATCTGTAAACGTCAGTAAACATCAATTTTATCATCCACAGTCCCAAACACAAGAAAAAATATTTCCATCAATAATAATCAAAATGGGCAAAGTAAGAAAAATTCTGCTTGAGAACTTATACGTTTGATTTAAGAATATTTACTCTGTGTATTTTGACATGTGATGTTGACAATTTGTGTTTTACTGGTTATAAAAGCTTTAACTTTTTGAATCTCAATGTCTATTGTCATTAAATAACCACTGTCTGACCACTCTCATTGTCTGGCCCCTGTGTAATTTCCTGCAACTGTGAAAACTTAAAAACAATAACGATCTTAAAAAAAAAAAAAAAAGAAAAGCTTTCAAATAAATATTGATATTATTTGTCAAAATTATAAACAAATAAAAATCAAATTCTGCCAAGCCTAGGTATAACCAAGTCCCCTAATAATGCCTTACTCCATTCCCCTGCTTTTAGCTAACATGTAATACTGCAAAGGAGATTGAAAATGAGGGAGGAGAAAAACTGTGGCCCCACTAAAGTTGATGGGAATTTTGCCTTTGACTTTAATGGAGTCAAGATTTCACCTGGGTTTAGTCTGAAGTTTATTTTAGCTGTTAGGTAAGTAGGAAGCTAATAGTGCGCACTGATTCAGGCATAATACATATAGGAATTGTGAAAACTTCCGCACATAGTTCTACTAATGACCCTCTGGCCTGAACCCTAATATTTCAATCCTGGGCCTCTACAGAGACTATCAATTGTAACAAATTGTGTGGTGGTTTTGTAAGGTGAAAGGCCAGTGCACAAATCCACATACCTACCACTGATCTGTCTGATATGCAGTCTGGACTTTGAAGCATACTGTAAAGCTTTAAAATAAAATCATATTCTAGGCATGTAGCATTTGTAGTGACAGTCAAGAAAAGCGCTTTAGTTATTACTTTGCCTTGGTGAACTATTCATTAAAACACTTAAGAAAAACAGCATTAACAGTGGTAGTAATCTATGCAGAAGGTATAGATGATAGCAATGACCATTTGACTACTAACCAGATCACGGACACTGTGCTCTTTTTCAGCAACTGCAAACTGGCCATTTTTCTCCAGCAGCCTGTTCCAGGTAGCACCAAACAGAGAAAAGCAAATTTAGAAGAAAGCAGTGAGGATCATCACTCTTTGAATACACAGCAGATGTTATCATAACTAGAGCTGAGCAAATATTTAATTTTTCAAACTGGTGGCCAAGCTAAGGGGGGGAAAAAAACCCGCTTTGGTTAATTTCAAATCAAAACTGAATTGTTTTTTCTCACCAAAATGAAAAAGTGGAAAAAATAGTTTCAGATAGATTTAACTTGAAATGAAACATCATTGTGAAATGAAACATTTTGACGTTATTAAAAAAATTTCCCTCTTTTTTTATTCAGCTCTATCTAACTCCTTACTGAATATGACCTGAATTAGAGGATAGATTTGGTCGCTCCGAAACTACATTTTTGGGCATGTTTACCATTCTCTAAAAAAAAATTTGCCCAGCTCAAATGATAACTCCTAAATAGTGTTCTTTGAGAGTCACCTCTGTCCATTCCCACTTACAGATATGGCATCTGACATTGAGATACGGAAGCACCTTGAAAACTTGTGTCTGCTGGGAGGACACATGAAAGATCTTGTGAGAGGATGACATCATTGCCCTACTTTGAATGAAGGACTGCAACTACCTCAGTTCCTTGTCCCTAACTACCGACTGAGTCCTCATGTTATATAGAGCTCTGGGGCAGAGGAGAAGGCAGATGGGTAGTGTGAATGCACAGAGATGACTCTTGAAGAATGACAGTTTACTTTTCTTTCTTGTTTGAGGCCCTCTGTGCATTCCCACTTATGGGAGATTAGCAAGTAGTGTCCCACCAGGTGGAGGGTGGATGAGGAGTTCTTAGATAAGTATGAACTGTAGCATTGCTCTCCCAAACTGGTCATTGACACGCGATGCTAAATCCAGGGAGTAGTGTTGTAATAACTGGGGGCCTGCACAATTACAGTAAACGTGTTCTTAACTGTAAATACTGTAAGAAAGTTTATTAGCTGTCACAAGAACCTATAGCAACAAATGTTGATAGGAAAATGTGCAAAAGCAAGAGACTGAAATAGTCCAAACACAAAGGACTACTGATATAAAACTCAAGGACTGTATTAAAATTATGCCTGGTAAGTGTAAGACCAGAAATTAATGAACCAAAATTGGTGCGTTGGAAAGTACGCCTAGTGAGTGAACAAAACAATGAAGGAATGGACTATTCTGCCCATTACTACTTTTTGGGGGTCCTAAAAAAGAGATGGTGGGCTGAAAATTAGCAGAGGCTACTGGAATGCTGGCTGGCTGAAAAAAAAGGGAAGAAATGAGCTCCATCATTGTCACCCTTGCCATCTCCTGGGAGCCTGGACCTTCTTCATCCTGATCCTGAGATGTCCTGACCAGACCAGGCCAAGAAAGAGGGACCCAGATGGCATCTCCAGTTGTACTGGCTACGTCTGAATCCCGAATACCACCTGGGATGGGAGACTTTATTCTCCCATCCCACCCATCCCTCGTGTGTCCTTTTCCTTCCCCCACCTTACTTCTTTTCTTTCCTATCCCTCTCCTTTCGTCTAATAAAAGTCTGGCTTAGCGGGCCAAGACTTCATATTTTGCAATGCTGCTATAAGCCTGTGACTAGAAAGAGGCCGTTAAATACAGTGCCCTAAAAAGTCATACTGTGGTACAAGTCTGTCAGGTCTCAGAGGATATGTCTCCTCTGCAATTAAAAACCTGCAGCTGGTCCGTGCCAGCTGATTTGCTCTCGAGGGGCTCGGACTAAGGGACAGTTTAATGACTGTGTAGACATTTGGGGTCAGGCTGGGTTTTAGGACACTGCAAGGTGGGAGGGTCCTAGAGCTCAGGCCCAAATGTCTACACTGCAATTAAACAGACCCTTAGCTCAAACCCCGCAAGCCTGAATCAGCGGACATGGGCCAGCCACCAGTGTCTAATAGCAGCGTAGACATACCCAGAATGGCTACTAAGTCTATGTGCTGTGCCTGTGTTTTTCCAGCAGTGAGGTTACAAATGAGAGTCGACACCAGAGACAAAAGCTGCATGGCGGCTGACATGGCAGTTGGGCACTTAAGTCCCCCTTGGAATCCCATCTTTAGTTTAGCTGCCTTGGAAAGATGAAGGGCTCAGCCAGCCCTCCTAGGATTTGTACCAATGACTCCAAGGAGACTTGGTATTCCAACCTCACGTGTAGACCATTAAGTGACTTATGAACTATATCAGCTAACACAGCTGTGTGTTAAAAACAGAAAAATACAGCACACGAAAATGTCCCGACTTAACTTACACAAACATCTTCATACAGTTTGTTCATAACATTAACTGACCTCTTGGAAGACGTCATATTAAGAAGGGCGAGATGATACATATGATGCAAGTAAACCAGATGTCGTTCATGGTGGAAATGCTTCCCAGTCCTTTTGCAAGGTTTGCGCTGTAAATAAAAAATAGCACGTTAACAACTTATACAAAGTACGAGTTTATTGAGCAGAAGGTTGAAAATTCAAAGCAACTTTTATATTCAGGAAGAATGAAAGACGATGATTACTTTTAGGTTTCTGTACTAACTCTTACCTCCTGAAATATCTATGCACTTGATTCATTTGAAAAAGTTTTGAGCTTTGCACTCAATAGGTCCTACTACTTTGCACTCAATAGGTCCAATACTGAAACAGTCTAATTTATTACAGTGACATAAACCCATAGTAACAATACAGAAGTCAATTTACACCTCGTATGTCAGATCAGCATGAGCCCAGTAAATTTTTAATTTAGTTTAATTTTCATCAAAGGAAACGTAAGTTTTCATATAACATACATTTTGAAAACACTGATACTTTTAATATTCACAGTCACCTGCAGCACACTTCCAGCTGCATTTAGCTTTCCCTAAAGTTCTAGCTGTCTGGTGCACTGAAACAGCTTATCCTAAGAGGTAGTGCCTTCCTCTTATTTTGATAAAGTCCATTCCTATCACTTTGTGGCTGGTCTGGTTACCCACAAGTCCACCCACTAGTACACTTCTCCCAGTTTGCATAGCATACAAATGCTTCCTACATTAATAACTACACCTGAATAATAATTTTTAGCTGTAATCATATTTTATCATTACATGGATCTCCTTTGGCTCAATCTTCTTCTAATTTATTCATAAGTTTGGCCTTCTTTGTAACCTGAACAATTCTCAACACCCAGGGATTGAGTTAGCCAATAACACTTCCATAAATAAAACAAAATAGAGAAGTTGTTTTATTTTTAATACAAATGGTTTGGTTTCTGGAGTTTTGAGCTACTTAAGGGCCCAGTCCAAAGCCCATTAAGTGAATCGGGGTCTTTCTACTCTCTTCAATGGGCTTTCCATCAGACCCTAGAGGCAGGATCAGTTTTTAATCAATGACTGAAGTAAATGGCCCGCTATACAGTGCCTTCCACATTCGACCCTCTCTGCAACCCTAATAAAAATCAATAGGCTTATATGAGTGAAATGAAGAGCAGAACTTGTCCCAGCCTATATGCTCAATGGACTGCTCAAGTATATTTAAAAAAACCCGTTCTCGTTACTTGTACTGTACCCCCATCACTGCATAGCCCTTGTATGTAAAAGACCAGACAAAAAGTCATTTCAAATACATGCTCAAAACAGCTAATGAAGTTATACACAACTTATATACAGGGATAAGTTGTAAATACCAAATGGCTAGTGTATGTGTTTTAAATTTTATTTAAGAAAAATTGACTTAATATACTATGTTCTCAATCCTCTAATGAGCTCTGCATGGACAGATGCCTGTGCTTCAATAATCTGCCTATGTGGAGCTCATTGCAGGGTCAGAGCCTTTTATTATTCATATATATATGTATATGCTATAAAGCATTACGTACATTTATGGTGCAATTTAAATAACCATTTATAAAGGTCCATATACTGCAAAGACTGAAATGTGTGTAACTTTACATTGATTTCAATGGGACTACTCATGTGCATAAAAGTTATACAATAGAGAGCAAATACATCAATATTCATCTACTGAAATAATTAAAAAATAGTAATTCCTCCACCCTGGAGGAAAATTATTACGGTAAAAAAGTCACCCAAAAATCCTTCCACATTTTGCTGACTAAGTTATTTTAACTGGTCTGGTTATGAAAAGGGTGCTTCTTTGTTGCGGACATTTCCTTTCCTTGTCTTATAGTTTTGCCTTTAAAGCCATGTAGACAGATACAGATGGACAGATAGGTGTTTTGTTTTGTTTTGAAAAAGCTTTTGTGGTGAGAGAGTCACTGTAACCAAGGTTTCATTGACATGAATGGCAAATAGGCAAGTTTACAGCAGGATTAAGCTAATTGATTAGAAAGCCTGATTGTGTCCCTGAAGGGCTGGATCCCTGAAGTGAACTGCATGGACAGAGGCACTGGATTTAAAAGAAAGCTTAGAAGAAGGTACAGAGTTGGCCTTGTCATTTTGGGGGTAGGGTAGTGGGGGAGGAGCCTGGCTTGTGAAATAATTTTTCACTGACCCCCTCCCAAGTGTGACAGAATCCCATCCACCTTTGGCACCCCACTATGTACAGGGCCAGCCAGCCTACAGACTTTGGAGGGGGCAGTAAGATAAATCTTTGGGATACACCCCATATTTAACTGACACCGAAGGACTAGTATAAACAGCCTCAACTCCCATCAGAGTCAATCAGAATGTTAAGTTTCAGAGTAACAGCCGTGTTAGTCTGTATTCGTAAAAAGAAAAAAGAAAAGGAGTACTTGCGGCACCTGCTCAACACCTTGCAGTGTCAGGCCCAAAATGTTATCATTCATAATTTGTAATCAATAAACCCACAGAGCAGCTCCTTTGTTTTGAGTCCACGTTTCATTTCTCAGGAGCAAAAAAACTGTGTCTACAGGGCAGCCCTGAATATCAGAAATGTTAAGTATTGGCAAGCTTCTGACAGAAAGTCAAAACCAGCTCGCCTGGCTTTGTAGTTCTCTAATCAGCCAAGTAAAGGTGACTTGTGAATTTCAGTGGCAGGAAGCAGTTTATAGTACAGTAACCTAGCCCATTGTCTGGGCTTTTTCTGCTCAGCTTCATTACTATTACCATGATAAAGACAAGTGTTTTTTCTACTTCCCTTTCTTCCCCTTCAAGTCTCTGCTTGCTCTTGACTCTTCTGAATTTCACTTTGATACTTCGACACCTTGGCTCCTCTCCCAGACAGAATAATTACAAGGGCTCAAATAAACTTTTTTCTTTCTTTCTTTCTTTTTTCTGGTGGGGAGGGTGGGTGATGCAGAGATGTTGTGAAGATTTGTTGAAGGAAACTCACCACCTCCTGAGTTCTGGATTGCTCTTCAGGCCTTTTCTGCAATTCAGAAAGCCAAGAAAGCAGCAGCTGTGGGAAATAATTCAACTCTCAGATTTAGCATGAAAGAGATAACCAAAGTGGAGCTCACCAAATATGGCCCATAGCTTCATTCATCTTACACCAACAAGACCTCAAGCCTTTGCCTCGAGAAGTTCAGAAGCTGGCAGCAATTTAAAGTAGCAGCAGAAAAGCCACAGTCATGTGATCCAAAAGTTGGATAGAATATCTAACTCAGCTGCCTTGTTCAGGTCTCATTCAGCTAAAGAAAGCAGACAGCTAAGATTTTAAATAAGCATGGTCTACTGCTGCAACTGCATTCCTGAAAACAACTGTTAGCTTGCTCAAGTGGTGTGATCCAACATATCTGAGCAAAGCAGTTAAGAGACAGGCTGGGGATTTGAAATATCCAGCTTCAGGGCAAATATCCTGATTCCACCCATGTACTTAGGCAGAGTAACTCCATTGACTTCACCGGTGAAACATAGATCAGAATCTGACCTCATGTACAGAAGCCCCTAACCAGTCATATTTTAATTGAAATTATATAGAATGAACTAATTAGGCCAACTTCTGCCTTCGTGAATAGCCATGCAGCCCCAAGCACATAAGTAAGGTGAATGGGTGTAAGTAACAGAAGAATTTGGCCCACTGGCTGCAGATAGGACATTATTAACATAAGGAAAAAAAACAAAAGCATTGGTATTAATTTTTCAGTCGAACAGAATTTGTAACCTTCTTGACAGTGGTTAAACCATATGACTTGATGGAAGGAAAGTGGGATTCTATTCCTGGCTCTGCCACTGATTCAGTGTCTGGCCCTGGGCAAGTCCCTTGACCTCTCTAAGCTTCAATTTCCCCTCCTGTAAAAGGAGGAAAATAACACGCATATATCTCCTAAGTATTAGAAGCTACGTTTATTAGTGTGTTTATTAGATTTCCTGATAAAGTACATTTATTTTTATCCACTGACAAACATGGTACTACTATAATTTAGCACTTTGTTTCCAAAGCAATGCAGAAATATTAATGTCTTACTATTCAGTTGCCAATTTAAAAAGCAAATCCATTAAGAAATATTAATAAAGGGAAAAAACCCTCTGTTTTATGGCTCTTTGAAAGGGCCGCATTCCTAAACAAGACAAAAAGAAAAGGAGTACTTGTGGCACCTTAGAGACTAACCAATTTATTTGAGCATGAGCTTTCGTGAGCTGAAAGCTCATGCTCAAATAAATTGGTTAGTCTCTAAGGTGCCACAAGTACTCCTTTTCTTTTTGCGAATACAGACTTACACGGCTGTTACTCTGAAACCTAAACAAGACAGCAGCCCCTACCAGCCAGCTAGGACATGGTTCAGTAATGATGCAAAGGCAAAATGCCACCTATGTCATCAACATAATTTCCTAGGGTGCCTGGACATTCTCTGGAAGTCTCCTATGCAAATACAACCGTGCTTAGCTTATGAGATCTTGAGATCCAGAGATCCCACGCTGCTAGGGCTGCAGACATAAATACACCAGAGAATAATCAATGTATTCTAGCTCACATTACACAAAGGCATATCCCAGATTCAAACATCACTGTTCTCTTCCTGACATCAGAACAATGAATTGCAACTTCATCAGCAACGTCCACTGCAGCTATTACAACAGTGGCAGAGAGAGAGAGACAGAGAGACAGACAGACCCACATACTCCTTTACTTCAATACAAAGCAAAGGTAGCCAGCTGGTGGAGAAAACTGAAAGGGCAACATAGCAGTCATTAAATCTCCAATCCATATTGCAATAGAAAAAAATACACTGTGGAAATCCTGTGTTCTGGTGACCTCATAAATCACCTTGATCCAAAATACATACGAACTCTAGAAACCAGCCTCAAGAGAAGTATTTCCCTCTCAACATCTATTTTATTTACTAGGGATACTGCAACTTATTAGGGAATGAAATTACAGAAAATAGATCTTGTTGCTTTTTCTTTTTAACCTGTTTTCCCCCCTTACGCTGAATCTTTTCTAGAGTCTTGGGGCCTGATTCTCCTCTTACATTACTGTAGCTCTGCAGACTTCAACAGTTACTCCTGACTTACAGTGCTGTGAGACTGCAATCAGGTCCTTACGTCTTGACATGTCATCAGGCTAAGACATCATGTTATTTTATTTGTAATGCACCTAAAACCATTATGACAGAGAAAAATATAGTTTCTTAGTAAAATACGTTACCTTATATTTCTCACTACCTGATCTAAGAAACGTAATACATTGTTCTAACAACACAAGCAGCCCAGGAATTTTAAAGTTAATGTTATTTGTTCAGGGCCTCCCCCTATCCACAACATTTGCAGGTGTTGCCAATGTTTTTCATTTGAGGCGCCCCCAGAAGTCTTTGTGCCAAGCTGTCAACTCACCGATATTCTGTCAGCTTCCTCATCAGTTAGGCCAGGTTTCCAGAAAGAGAGAGAGAGGCAGCCCTAAATGAAAGGTTTTAGCACCACACACAATTTCATATTATTTTATCATAGTCCTATCAGGATCCATAGTCTTATCCACAGATCCTGAAGATCATGAATCTAGGAATGTTGGGGGAGTTTTTCCCCACCAAGTATCTGGTAAAAATTGGTTCCTGATAGGACTATGATGATAAAGTATTATGAATTTATACTTGACCTTTAAGGAAAAAAAATCAACACTCCTTTATCTTTTCTCAGGGAGCTGTTTGGCCACATGTGTGTTTTATACACCTTTCAGTTAAATCAGAGGTCCAAAGCAGGGGAAAAATACAAAAGAAAGGAGCATCAAATGGACTTATGGTACTCCCTTGGAGGAGTCCGAGTTAGTAAACCATTGAATGGCTGACAGACAAAGAAAAATATGTATATGAATTAGTGTAATAGACAATATAGATAATGTCCTTCATTTGATAAATAAATGAAGTTTAACTGGAGATTATAAATATGAGTTACTCCTTTTTTCTGTTTCTGAACATCACATGTGAAACTAAAAATGATGCTTTATGTACTAATTAGGTAAATTATTGTTGAGCTATATATATATTTTTTTCTTTTCCTTTCAAGCTGTCCTTTTACCTTTTTTAAAAGTTTGTCTCCTGCACTTATCTTTCATACAGGAACCCACTGAGCCAAATTCTGCTCCAGTTTATACTGGTATTTCTGAAATATTAGAGCATGATATTTTATGTATTTATTTATTTTTTAAAAAATCACTAGTTAGGGCAATAGATGCTTTCTTGGGCACCTCTCACAACTCAAATCAGTTTCTGTAACATAAATCCTCCAGTTTGGAATACACCATGAAGATGAATGCCTTTGCCAGATTTATCAAAACAAAGTCATCTGAAAATATATTGTGCATGTTCCTTATCTTTTTAGATGTGCCATGATGTGGCACCCTTGTTGCATATACAGAATGAATAAGCAGATATTTCGAGTTCCCTACCCTGAAAATAAATGGATGATTATTTTAACAAAGTACACATTCAAAGAAGCACATGGATCATTTCAAATCAATGTTTGATAGACTTAAATACAGTTAAAATAAACACACTTAATATGTTTGAGAATCTCCTCAATCGGAGAACTCACATTTGAAACATTTGAAACCCTCCTACACATAAAGGATCAGATTTTACGACAGACCATTGACGTCAATGTCGTTATTCCAATTTACAGTGTTGTAATCAAAATTAGACTCTAGCTTCTAAATATACAACCAGTCGAACACAGGTTTTAAAATTTTCTCTTTATCCCTCTGTTAATCACAATTAAATAAAAACTAGACAAAACAAAACCACACACGCTCCAAAGGCTCCGATTCAAATACATTCAAAATGTAGTTGCTACAGCAACTGTAATTTTTCCATGGCATCATCAAAGTATGCTCTCAGGTACGCTAATGCCAATCTGCCATAACCACTGGGGCTACCCGGGAAATTCACTTGTGTAACGAACATCAGAATTTGCTGTAAGTTAACACCATATAAAGTAATCCAGAATTCTGCATATGCACAAGGGGGCTGAGTTATTGTTGCTGTGGGAACCGTAACTATGAATTTCCTGGCTTGCATGTGATTCAAATTTCAGCTTTAACGCTGCATTAATGTAGCTTTTCACACTTGACAGGCACACACTATTTTTAGCTCCGAGATTCCCCAAATGGAATACATGGTTTCCTTTAATACTGAAACTTAAAAAAATTTAAAAAGCTTTAAAAAGAAACAAACACACCAGACTTCACATTTTAACTACAGTACATTGACTAGTTCCAAGCAATTCCCCACCCACCCTTTTTTTTGTTTTTCTTTTTACATTCAAGCTGGTGGCCAATATCTCAATGTACCTGAGACAGCTAATTTAAAAAGGAAGTGGTCAAAGTCATGCTTTTTTTGTAAACTTCAAAGGTGATCCCTCTCCTTCCTCCTCTTTACATTTTACTGTCTGGCTTTCTGCCCATCCTGCAGCTGTTAGCTAAGCCTGTGTTTCATGGCGTCAAACCTGCCTCCTCACGGTCCATAAAGTTACAGCAGGGATCGTGATATGCAGGTGTGGAAAAGGGAGAAGTGCAGGATGAGCCTGTTAATGATTTTTCTGGCACCCCATGCTGAGTTGCTGAAGAAAGAGAGCAGCTTGCAGAAGAGTGACTCTTTGTTTGCGAAGGTGTTCTGGGCCATATTACTTCTCCCACAGCAAAGGTGTTGGGTTTTTTGCTTTAGGGGCTGTTTACAGAAATGATTCACCTTTTATACAGCTTTTAAAAAAATGCTTTGAGGCTTTAATTAGACACAGGAATTCCATCACACCACTATGAAGACTTTTACTTTCCATTTAACCTCCCATTAGATGATTCAATGATCTTATTCAACGATACGTCCACACAATTGAGGCTGGTTGTTTAACAGAAGAAGGAAGATACCATCAAAATCAACTGGTGCTAGCTTATGTCACAAGCTTTAGTTGGAGTCCTAACACACATTTATAATTTGTTAATGTAGGTAGAGAATCCCAACTTTAAAAATGTTCATTTGCTGCTTTAAGATACAGCTAATAAGAAAGACTCTCATTCAGGAATTCACCTAACTTTAAGCATATGCTTAAGTGCTTTCCTGAATAGCGTCTAATAGATCTGCAGATTTACAGCGAAATAATTTAAATACATTTAAGTCAAGATTTTCAGAAACGGGTGCCTAAAATTAGTCTGCTACAGGCAAAAATTTCAGAAGGGCCTCAGGGTATGTCTACACACCTATCCGAGCTGTGATTGCAGCACAGGTAAACATGCCTGAGCTAGCACAGCTAAAAATAGAAACATAGAGGCAACAGCATGGACTTCAACACAGGCCCGCAACACATGTATGTATCCAGAGTCCCTGGCATGCTGGTCACCAGCTTGTGTTGAAGTCCATGCCGCTGCATCTCCTGTGCTACTTAGGTATGTCTACCTGTGCTGCCGTGACCCCTCAGACTGCAGAGTAGACGTGCCCAAGTGACGAAGGAGCCTAGGTGCCATTGAAAGCCAATGGGATGTAAGCTCAAGTCATTTGAGTGTTTTTGAAAATTCTACCCCAAAGGCTATATTTAGGTGCCTAAATAAATGGGAGCTTTGGATACACAGCACTTTTGAAACCTTTCAGTCCAGTTGTTTAGGTGCCTTAGTAGCTCATATTAATAAATACAAAATAATTTAGTAAATAACTGTAGGCAAAGTGTGAGCGCTCATTGGAAGTTTAATAGGGACTATTGGGATAAGTAGACACAGAGCACCACTTCTCTCCTACACAGTTGTCTGTATGTTGTCCGCTTAGACTGTAATTGCAAAAAGAAAAGGAGTACTTGTGGCACTTTAGAGACTAACCAATTTATTTGAGCAAAAGCTTTCGTGAGCTACAGCTGGTCTGAATGTATCCGATGAAGTGAGCTGTAGCTCATGAAAGCTTATGCTCAAATAAATTGGTTAGTCTCTAAGGTGCCACAAGTCCTCCTTTTCTTTTCGCGAATACAGACTAACACGGCTGCTAGTCTGAAACCTTAGACTGTAATGTTATCCAGGCAGGGATCTGTCTACTTATAGATCTAAAAAGTAACTTTTTTTATTGATATAGCTCCCAAAATTGTATGAAATGAGAACAGCCTACTTGGCACTGCACAGGGCACTAATAAAGACACAGGTCCTGATTCTGATCTCACTTAGGACTGATGTGCTTTATAAATCTAAAAATAAATAAATGATTTTCAAGTTCCAAAATGTAGCACACATACAACCGGTAATGGAGACACCTTTCCAACACTGGGGCTTCCCCAGACAACCACATCATCAGATACCCAATACAATTCTTCTGGAAATTAACTCAGTCAAAACTGACCTGCTCTCTCCAAGAAAAATTTGATTAAAAGAATGAGGGGGGGAGGTTTGCCTTGTTAGGCTGCAACTCAGAAAAGCACTTACATGTATGATGAAGTCAATCCTTATTCAGGACAGCATTTAAGCATGTGCTTAAATTTAGCCATTGAGGTGAATAGGATTTAAGCACACTTCAAAGTAAATGGCAGGTTCAAGTGAAGTCCTGAATAGGGATGTTTTCCTCAATCAGGGCCTAAATGCGGTGATGGAAAATTTTAAAATACATACATACATACATACATACATACATACATATTTGTTTGTATTACCATCTCACCTACGGGCCCTACTCATGAACCAGGACCCATTGTGCTAGAAGCTGTTTAAACACAGAACAAAAAGACAGTCCCTGGCCCACAGAGCTGCATATTTTTGCCATCACCATATGGTCTTTACTCAGAGATAGGAACACTGTCAAGCCACCAGTAAAGATATGTTTTATTGTTATGAAGGCAGAATGGATGATAGATTTGAACATATATTAATATATAACTCTGTGGAACAGAATTATTGATTGATCCCACTACAATCAATAAAAGCTTTCCATTGACTTCAGTGGGACTAGGATTTGGCCTTCATTTGAGCAACAGCAAAGGGACATTTTCTTCCCGATCAAAGGATTTCAGCTTATCCCTTTACATTAGAAATAAAATAAAAACGAGTGCTCGCACACAGACTCTACAATTAAAAAAAGACCACAGCTAAAGTTCTTGATATTCAAGATTCTGCTGACCTTCCAGTCACATTGCAAGGCTTATTTGTTCTCTGAAGGGATTGGGAAGTTAAATAAACAAAACAAAAAACATTTGCCCAAGCAGTTGTAGATTTTATAGTATTTGTACATGACCCAAAGCACTTGATAGGTTTTTTTTAAATGGAAATAAATATATATAAATAAATAAGATGACTCATTGAAGATCTGGGGGAACGGCTCTTGGACTCAGCAGTGATGTGCGGCTTAATCTTTTTCAATTCTTCCAAATCTGCTGCTACAACCTACCTCACTTTTTATTTGTAGGATGATAGGTACACCCCTAAAAATAAAACTGGCTTAAAAGCTACTATTACCTGTAACCCACATCATGTCAAAACAGCCACCCTGAATCACCTGACTACTACACTGCCAACACAGATGCTTTTATTAATTTGTCAGTCATATTTAAAGTAGGGGTAACAATCAGCCAAAGCATAGCTGTGTCTCCTACCACTAACAAGTAGGGCCCTGATCCTGCAAAGACCCCTGGGACTGCTCACAGTGAGTAAAGTTGAGTGCATGCATAAATCTTTTGTGCTTGGCTGAGTGTCAGGAAGCACAGTGCCTACACTGCCTTGCTAATAGCAATGCTGTGTTATGCTATTATTTGTTTTACAATAGTTCTAGAAACTACAATTAGGATCAGCCGCATTGTGTAAGGTGCTGCACAAATGCATAATAAAAGAGTTCCTCGACTTAAAATCACCAGTGCCCTGTCTATGCCAGCATTCCCACCACTGCTTGTACTACTGGACCAGCACTGCTAACAGTGAAGTGGTAGGAGACTTCTTAAAAAAGGCTAGTGTAGACACTTCAGGATCAACCCTTGAAGATCCACCATGTTTTCTGAAATGGTACTAAACACAGTTTGCTCCTGTCTACACTTGCATTAAAACCATTTACAGCACCAGTTCAGCTGCACCTATTGCTGAAAGCAGGCGTTAACACCAGTTATATTTCCTAGCTGGCATGAGGCTTACAATAACTAAGCATTTCAAACTGGCCATATTTAACTTCTCACAACAGAAATGTAAAGGAGAAAAAGAAAACTAAGCTATTCATCTTTGTTCATATAAGGACACATCCCTCTGTTCTGCCAGTTATGTGTGGACCGTCATTCAGTCCTTCTGCCTGGTTCTATAGTAAATCTTGTTCTTCCCAAGACTCCACAGAGATGGGCTTGTGTCTAAACTAACAAGCAAAAACTGCCTAGGTCAGGAATGGAATTTATTTTGGGCGTTGCAGTATGGGGTGGAAAAACAGGGAGAAGAGAGAACACAGTGAGGAAAATGTTGGCTTTATATATTCTTGCTGAGAAATATCCCAAACTGGTTTCTCAGCTACCAGAAGAGTAAAATGTGCTCACATGAGTAATTGCCTTTGCCAGTCCCCTTGACCACCAGACTCAGCTTTATTTACCCATTCTACAGCAGTCTATAATGATCCCCCTTTTCTGTCTGAGTGGCTAAATTTTAACAGCAAAGTGTGAGAAACAAAATCTACTTTTAAACCCAGCAAGTGGCAGTAAACTTTGTTCCATACACACCAGCCACCTGGTTATAACAACTGGCTTCTTTTGGTCATGTCAAAAATGTTTTCCCAAACACTTGTTTTATATGCCTCATGGAAAAGTGCTACAGCGTAAGCTCTTTGGGGCAGGGACTTTGTTCTTCTGAGTTTGGATAGCAACTAGTGAAGCCTGGATGCTACCACAGTAAAAATAATAATAACTGAAGGGGAGACAAAGGATAGTCCAGTGGTTAGGGCATTGGTATAGGCCATAGGAGCGCTGAGTTCAGTTCCCTGCTCCACCACAGACTTCCTGTGTGACCTTGGGCAGGTCACTTAGTCTTTCTGTGCTTCAGTGTCTCATCTGTAAAATGGGGGTAACAGAACTTCCCTATCCAATGGGTGTTGTGAGGACAGAGACGTTAAAGATTTTGAGGTGCTCACATAGTATGTGAATGGGGGGACACATAAATGTCGTAACAGAGACAAACAGAATATGAAAACTGTTCTACAGAATTCTTAAACAAGCCTGTAGAATTCTATAGGGGCATATAATTCTCTATTCAATTCTATAAGCTGATTTTATGGAAAGGATCTCAATTCTCAAATTCTGTGGTTTTTCAGAGTACTTTCTAAAGAATCTTATTGATTTCATCACTATTAAACTCTGTAGGACTTTTTCATAGGGAGTATATTCAGATTTAATAAAAGTATCTTTGTAACTGAATATCAGATTTGATTTCTGTCAATTCCTTGGCATTTTTCCAACACTTAAGACATTTATTCTCATTCTATTATAAAATAGGTTGGCTAACAAAAGTTCCAACCCTGTGCTCACGTAGCACAAACAGACACAAAGGGCGGAATTGGTTTGCCACATCAGGTTCTCCAGAGCCCCAAACTCCTGAGGTCTCGTGAGTTTAAGCTCATTTAAGCATGGGAGCATCTCAGGGGTTTACCATGCATTACCACAGTATCTGAATGCCTTCCATATAAAATCAATAGCAATATTAAATAGCATATATTTATTATATATATATTTAAACGTTTCATGATTTTGTAATGCTTGGGGTTGGCAATAGTGTGGGACACATCATGACAGAGGGAAGAATCT
The DNA here is from genome assembly GCF_965152275.1 of Natator depressus. NCBI lineage: Eukaryota > Metazoa > Chordata > Testudines > Cheloniidae > Natator > Natator depressus. Next base: position 125,814,193 of record NC_134236.1, read on the forward strand.
CTGCAAAATAGTAGAAAAAATAATCTTATCTGCTTCCTCATAAGATTTCTTGTCTCCAAACACCATCAAACTACAAAGAAAAACACTTTAGATGCTTTCTGTTCCAAGGAATCTGATGCGAGGCTGGGAGCGGCTCTGCATGTAGAATTGCAAGAGTAAAAGTGAAACTTCACAACACTTCAACCTCCCCCCCCACCCCCAAATAAAAAAAAACAAAACACAAATCCTGTCCATAAAAATGAACTCATTCCACAGACTAGAGGGGAAAAAAATCAATTGTGGAGAAAAATCTGGTTTTCAGAGCAAGAGCCTTCAGACTGAAAGTCTCTGTGGTCATCTTTGCTCAGTCAGAACGAAGGTGTCAATCAGTCAACACAGCTGCTCAACGTTTTTTCTTCAAACACTTGTTTTTAAGGGGGAAAAAGAAAAGAGTCAGTTGACAAGTCTCAAAAACAGAAACCTTGCAAAAAAGATTCTCAAAATGTTCTGTTTTCAAAATTTTCAAACAGAAAAGTTTGTTTTCCTTTCTTCTTTTCTTTTTCTCTCTTTTTTCATTGCCAGCTTTGACTGATCGGAGTAGTTACCCAGTGAGATAAAAAAAAATCAACACTTTTTGTTTTGGAAATATTTTTATTTTGAAATTTTAAAAATTGCTTTAAAATATTCCAATTTCAAATCTAAAAAAAACTATTAAATTCTATGGATTTTTTTTTAAATCAGTCCATTTTGAAAACCAATGGAATGAAAACACTTTAGAAGTGTTCATGATTTCCCATTCTTCCTCCATTTTTAAGTCAGCTCTGGCCAAGGGAATGGGCTAAGAATAATAAGGAAGCTCCAGACATAAAACTGGTAATATGACAGCTGCTGTAAAATCAATGGACACTAAATTGGAAATCCTAGTTGCACTGATTGGCAGAATTAAACAAATGTGTGGAAGAATTTAAAGGGAAAATACAGGAGGTGGAAATTAAATCGCAAGTCCACAAAACAGTGGGCAAAGGGTACACCTATGTGTCAAAAAACCCAACTCATACCCTGCAGCAGCGAAGCTCAGAGCCCATGTCAACTGAATCAGGCTCATGAGTCTCACTATCGGGCTAAAAACAGCAGTGTAGATGTTCGGGCTTGAGCTGGAGCGCGGGCTCTGAAATCTGGCACGTGGGGAGGGCCTCAGAGCCCCAGTTTTGGCCCGAGCAGGAACATTTACACAGCTGTTTTTAGTCTGTAGTGTAAGCATGAGTCAGTTGTTATGGTCTCTGAGACTCACTTCTGCAGGTTTTTTGTTTTGCTTTTGCAGTGCAGACAGACCCAAAAAGCAAGGACTTTTCAGACACACTGAGAAAATTAGATCTTACTCCATGCTCATGATTCTCCACCCTGTTTTCTCACTATCAGCCTGAATGATGCTGATCCTCTACATAAGAGTGTAGTTAAATATGTGAAAAATAAAAGCGACAAGATGGATTTCCTCTTTGGAGCTTCAGCTCCCATTCTGCTGTCATCACTTGTGAAATGTGGCTTGATTTTGCCTTTTCATAAAGGCAAAGTCCAAACTGTAATGTTGTTTGCATTTTGTACACATCACATACTATTTTTTAAAAACGGATCTATTGTACAGCCACTGATTATTATGAGTAGTATTTATTCGCTGTTTATGGTAATGCTAATCGTTTTCCAGACATTCAAGAAGGGACTGTCACTGTTCCAAGATCACAATCTAAGGATGGACAGACAGGGTGACAAAGGGAATGGGCGCAAACAGGGATTTTAACACAAGTCAACATGATTCATTGTAACCCACTGCAGCAGGAGTGGAATTTTAAATCTCTCCAAAACTGTGGACGGGGCTCTGTGGATGAATTCAGGGAAGTTGTACAATGCCACATGGACAAAGGCAAAAAGGCATTTGTGGGAGAAGCTAACAAATGGGTGAGAACACTGGCAGAGCAAGGTAATCCGAAGTCCAACAAGGAAGGATACATAAGGAGGAGAAAAGTTATGTAGAGCTTTGAAGATGGTGACAAAAGTCACTTAAATCTGATGTGACAGCAGATGAGGAACCAGTGGAGGAATTTTTCCCAAGATGGTAGTGACATGATCAAATCAACACACAAGGGAGATTTTAGCAGCTGTATTTTGTATGGACTGAAGAAAGAAAATGTGTGTTATCTGGGGGACCAGAGAGGAGGGTGTTGCAGAACTCAAGGTGAGACATAACGAGAAATTTGGCTGAGAGGATGGAAAGAAAAGATGAATTTCAGACACAGTCTCATACAAACATCTGTTTACTGGAAAATAATGTATAATGCAGGACTAGAAAGAACAAACTAAGCACTACTTCTCTCCATAGGCAGAAATAATTGGTACCTCTGCCTTTTTGGATCTAATTTGTGTGTCTCTCCTTTTAGAGCACCTAACATGCGACATACCATATATTTAATCAGATGTCATTAGAACTGGAAAATGTCATTTGAGGGTTTGGAGGAACAGGGAAGCACCATCCTTGAATGAAACCCATCCCTATGCTAGAGCTTGCACAAAGGCTATGCACCAATGAGGTTAAGTGACAAATAGGCCTTAGGCTTTCCCTCTGGACAGGGCTGGACTTCCTCCTTTGCATTTTATGTACATAAAAATAATGTGCAGGTGAAGTCATAAAACTTGACTTAAATGGTTTGGAGACATCTGAATTGAAAAAACAATGGTGAATTTCTGGTGATGATTCAGTAAGAATAAAAAGCATAAGAAAAACAATTGCCAGTTCTGGGGCAGGAGGGAGAGAGGCTGGAGATATACTGAACTGCAGTGTATGTTCCTTTTTACAGCAAAAGTCACAGTTCCAGAGAAAACAAAGCAACCTGCTGACCTATGAGCACAAAGGGCCACAATTTATCCCTCGTGTGACTCCACTGAAGCTAATGAACTCCTATCGGGGAGGAATTGGCCTTTATCCCCAATGCTTTATCCCCAACACTCCACCTTGGCTTGACGAACTAACTAGCAAGCTGAGAAATTCAACTGAAAGGACGCAACAACGGCCAGGGTTTTCTCACCTACCTTAGGAAATATTTGCTCAGTTTCTTCTTGGGCCTTCATGTGTTTACTTGGATGATGAGCTGGAAGTTGGCAGGACACCGATCCTGGTGGAGAAGCTGAACTCTGTAAGATAGCAAAAGCAAAGTCAAGAACAGTAGGTCTTCATAGCTAGGCACTTACTTTTCATGCCCAGTTGGTTACTTCATTGTGGATTTGTGTATTCATCATTTCTGTGCCATTTTGAAATGCGCCTTAAAAAGAGCAGTGCTGATTTAGAGGTCTTTATTTGCTCCTTATTCAGGCAAAACCCTATCTGTCTTGAAAGAGTCAAGAGTACGGAAAAGGACCACTCAATAGCCCTACCACGATATTTTATATTTTGGGAATCGCTTCGGATTTGAGATGCACCAGCATAAAACACAGAGTAATGGCACTGATTTCAGTGGACTTGTTCTGGATTAACTCTGGTCTAATGGACAGCACAATCTCTCCTAAATTAACACAATTAGGCTACGTCGATGCTACGAGCTTGGGGTGTACTTCCCCTGCTCGGGAACACAGTGTCGCTGCAGTAGCATGCGTAGTAGCAGCAGAAGAATGGCTGAACTGTGCCAAGTAAATACCCACCTGAAACCAGTGAGTATTTACTTGGCACAACTCACTGTACCTTTGCTGCCACTATCTGTGCTACCGCAGGTATGCTGCTATTTATACTAGCACTAGCTCGATGAGAGCTGGATGAGTATGCTCACACGAGCAAGGGAATCACACCCCTAGCTCATAGTGTATATAGCCTTACTTAAATATACAAAAAACTACCCACTATTTGGGAAATGACACGGATTCTTTATCAGTACTTTCATTTTTGTCATAAAGGTGGACAAGTAATACATGATAATAATCGATGAAATCTGGTTCAGGAGCTAAGAGCCAGAATGAAACACCAAGATTCCTTGGACCCACATGTTCAAAGCGGAATCTGGTCAACTCAGTCTTTCATACTTCCCAAGTGGATACATTAAGTACCATGCAATTAATGCGCAGAGAACTTAAAAACTAAAAATTCTATTTGTTCTGGGTGAACATTAAAGATACAAAAAAATGTCATGGTAAGAGTAGGTGTTTTTCCCCAGTGTCATTAGCTACAATTTCCTTCACCTGTTCCGCTCATGGTTGTGCAGTTGGTTGCCACCTTCAACTCCCAAAAATAAATGAATTTTATCAGTGCTGTCTCAGATTTCCAGAACTTCTTGTTTTGGCTGAGCTCAGCCGAAACAAGAACGTTCCGGAAATCTCAGACAGCATTGTTATAATTCAGCTACTTCTGAGGTACAAAAGTGCATAAAAATGAGAAAGATAGCAAGAGTGAACCTCAAGCACAAAAAAGGTTTAGTTTGGATCAGAGAATATTGAGTTTTGTGCAAACCAGTTTGCCAACCCCTCCCTTATCTGAAATACCTTAATGTAAAGAATTAAAGGATAGGAATACAATTAATGTCAGTCAACATGGAAAATTAGGTCTTAGCAAACAAAATTGAATTCATTCTTTGAGGAGATTACAAGCTTAGTTGATAAAAGTATCTGAGTAGATGTACTTAGATTTCTGTAAGGCATTTCATTTAGCATCACACACCATTCAGATTAAAAAACAGCACTATACAGTATCCATACAGCACATCTTAAATGGATCAAGAACAGTCTAACTGACAGATCTCAAACAGTAGTCATCAATGGGGAAGCATAATCAAATAGAGGTGTTTCTCGCGGGGTTCTACAAGGACTGGTTCTAGGTCTAATACTATTCAACATTTTCATTGGTGATCTAGAAGTAAATATAAAAATTACTGCTGATAACATTGCAGATAACACAAAGATCGGCAAAGTGGCGAGTAATGAGGATGACGGGGAGGTCATACACAGCAAATACAGCCAAATGCAAAGTTATACATCTAGGAGCAAGGAATGAAGTCCGGACCTATAGAATGGGGGACTGTATCCTGGAATGCAGTGGCTCTGAAAAGAATTTAGGGGTCACAGTAAACAAACAACTCAACATGAGCTCCCAGGACAACACTGTGTCAACAAGGGCCAGTGCAATCCTTGGATGTATAAACAGGGGTGCAGTGAGTACGGAGGTTATTTTACCTCTGTATATGGCATTGCAGAGACAGATGCTGGAACGCTGTGTACAGTTCTGGTGTCCACATTTCAAAAAGGATGTTGAAAAATTGGAGAGGGTGCAGAAAAGAGCCACAAAAATTATTTCAGGATGGAAGAAAATGAAAAGTATCTTAGTGAGATACTTACAGAGCTCAATTTGTTTAGTTTATCAAAAGAAGAGCAAGAAGTCACTTGATTACAGTGTATAAGGACTCTCATAGGGAGAAAATACTAGGTACTAAAAAGAAAAGGAGTACTTGTGGCACCTTAGAGACTAACAAATTTATCTGAGCATAAGCTTTCGTGAGCTACAGCTCACTTCATCGGATGCATAAATTTGTTGGTCTCTAAGGTGCCACAAGTACTCCTTTTCTTTTTGCGAATACAGACTAACACGGCTGCTACTCTGAAACTAGGTACTAAAAGGCTCTTTAATCTAGTGGAGAAAGTCATTACAAAGAACCAATGGCTGGAAGCTGAAGCCAGACAAATTCCAGCTGGAAATAAGGCACACATTATTGGCTGTGAGGGTGATTAACCATTGGAACAAACTAACAAGGGAAGTGGTGGATTCTCCCTTCCTTGATGTCCTTAGATCAAGACCGGGTGCCTTTCTGAAGATTGGCTAAAGCCTAACAAAAGTTATTGGGCTCAATACAGGGGTAACAAAGTGAAATGGAATGGCCTGTGATATACAGGAGATCAGACTAGATGATCTACTGGTCCCTTCAGGCCTTAAACCATGAAGCTATGACTAAAGAATGAGGTACTAGGGAGAGAACACTTTATGAACTTTTAAGAGAGTCTTCTATGACAAGCAGGGTTAGGAATTATATTGTTACTAATTTTGTAAAGTAAATTCACAGTGCTAGGTTCTCTCTTCGAATTCTTCAAGTCACAAGATTACTGTCCTGACTTCTGTCTACAGATAAAACAACTACAAACATCCTTACTACAGCAGGCAGTTTAAGCACAAGGCCAGCTGAACAAAGAGAGAGTGCAGTGTATTAGTCTCCCCGACTTAGTACCAGATGTTAGCCATCTATTTTACTCTGCAAACAATAAACTGCTTTCTGTCCTCAGAAGCCCACCACCTCATGCAAACAGAGCTGAAACAAAAGTGGGGATGTATTTACATTGACTCCAAAAGTATGTACACCCAGTAGTTATGTGTCAAATTAATGTTTTATATTCATGGTCAACTGTGAGATTTACATTATATTAAATGTGTATGTTTAGCTTGCCTATATAAAGTTCAAGAATAGGACAATCTCTGAGTAATGATAATTTCTATAGCCATAGTTTATTATATATAATGGTTTTGCTTTAACTTCATTCCAGTGAGAAAACATTCCTGCCAATATGTAAAATGTGGATGATTTGAGTCAAGAGCATCGATGCCATTTTAAGAGGTACAACACTGGCTAATGGGGATTATGATGCCACAAACACCTTGCCTAGGAGGCTGGGGAGCCTCATACTCATATACTCATATACTCATAAGTATCTCATTTTGTTTTACATACAAATATATTTCCATAAATTTGTTCACAATAGAGAGAGAGACTCTTCATGGATGACGGGAAACCTGACAGATCACTCAACTAGCCAAAGAGGAAAGTCAAAACAGGCTCATTTTTTCCCTGAAATCACTATTAAAGACTCATACTTTTTAGAGTAATACAGGAAAACAATTAGCAGGATATGTTTCATTGAGAGAGAAGCTGCTCTAAAACCAAACTATTTTAAGGGCCACATCAAAGTAACTATTACATTTGACAAGGGTCAATCCTACAACCAACAAGTCAGGCCAGTGTTGGCCAGTTCTTTGTTGCTCTTCACCTTGTACAGTACTTCACAACAGTGCAAAGTTAGTGCAAAGCAAGTATGCTTCACACTGGTGTAAATAACTGCACAAGATGCAGGGAATCGTAGATTCTATGCCACAGATCTTCCATCTATTAAAATCATCATCAGACAAGAAGAGAATGCTGCTTGCTTGTGCAAGCGGGTAGTGAGATTCCTCCACCTTGCAGAGAAGATGCCTACAGAAGTGTGAAAACTTTAGAAAGGAAGAAAGCTGAAAACAAACTAAAAGAAAGTTGAATTTATAAGAGAAGAGACAAGAGGTGGCCAATAATAAACAGGAAAACAGGTTGAACAATGCAGCAATCATACTGTTTAGTCTTCTGGAAAAGAGCAGCCTGGATGAGGCTGGATTTTTATGTTACCTGCTGCACAGTCCTGTGAGTAAACGCAGCTCCTTGCTTTTTGCTTAGGGTCTCTTTCAGGAGAGATTTTTGCACTCAGCAGCCAAAGTGTGTCAGCACTGGAGTGAGCAGTGTTATCGGGTGTTAGCTGCAGCACTCTGATACGTCCTTGAGAACTAGCACATCATTAGTGATACCTTCACAACTGAATGTGTGGGTCTTAGGTCATATGCCAGACAAAGCCAAGGATACCTTTTAGAAAAAGCAATTTCTTATTATAGTCCTTTACTTGCCCCTTTGGCATTTAATGTCAGCTTTATTGCTGAGATAATCAACGAATGTCTGACCAAGATATTCTGTTACAATGCTGTTTGGCAAAGGAGTACAGTAGAAATCCCTGTTCATTTGAACAAATGTTGATCAAATGATGTGGGTCAATACACTGAAAGTAAATTGGAAAGGGGAATCCATTTTGCAGTGTATCTATAATGTCCTCAGTGACAAGGCCTGAGTCTCTGTTAGGGCTTGTCTGCACTGAGTCACAGTGCAGACTGTGGGAATGTGACTATAGTCCTGTTTCAGAGAGGACTATGTTAATGTGAACTAGATACCTTTTAGTTCATGCCAGCAGTGTCCACACAGAGCACTGAGAGCCCAACTGTTTGGTGCTCTCTGCAGTTAACATCCTGTAGTCCTCACCATGGGACAGTGTAGACAGGCTTAGCCTGCTCTTTCTGCAGTTATTTCCATCGTTCTGATTTAGTACCAGCTTACACCCACTTTGCATTCACTTTGCACCAGTGCAAATGACAACACAAGGTTCAGGGAGACAAAGAAACAGCCCTAATACACACACGCACACACACACACACACACACACTCTTCCCTTGCAGAACAAAAAGGCATGTAAATTATAGGTGACTGCAGTATATGTAGCACTTGTTTTAAATATTAGACTTATGTGAGATTATATATTGACTCATATATGCACTAATATTAAAAAAGTGACCTCTTTTGTATGTTATACTCCACCCACATATGTAACATTTATAAAAATAAATCATATGGTCTATGTTTACAAAACACGTGTCTTTTCCACATAGTCTGTATTATAGTCTGTATTTTCCACATAGTCTGTATTTTTATAATGGTTCTTACATTCCCAAAATTCACTTCTCAGATCCGCTCTCAGAGTTTCCTGCAGAGCTGAGAAATGCTCTTTGACACATATGAGGCAGAATGTTATCACCAGGCAGCCAGTTTCAGATGGAACAGTGAGAGTTCACACTAATAAAAGACTTGTCAACACAAATCATTGCAATTCTTCTAGATCCTGTCCTAGTTTCTACTGGTTGAGTACCTGTCCCAGTTAAACAGCCTTGAACATGCTGCAGACTGCTACTAAACTGAGGCCTCATCTACACTACGGGATTAGGTCGAATTTAGCCGCTTTAGGTCGATTTTAAAATGAATGCGTCCACACAACCAACCCCATTCCATCGACTTAAAGGGCTCTTAATATTGACTACTGTACTCCTCCCTGGCGAGGGGAGTAGCACTAAAATCGACCTTGCTGGGTCGAATTTCGGGTAGTGCGGACGCAAATCAACTGTATTGGCCTCCGGGAGCTATCCCAGAGTGCTCCATTGTGACCGCTCTGTACAGCACTTTGAACTCCGATGAACTAGCCAGGTACACACGAAAAGGCCCAGGAACTTTTGAATTTCATTTCCTGTTTGGTCAGCGTGGCAAACTCAGCAGCACAGGTGACCATGCAGTTCCCCCAGAATCGCAAACGGGCTCGAGCATGGACCGAAAGGGAGACACTGGATCTGATTGCTGTATGGGGAGAAGCATCTGTGCAGGCAGAACTCCGATCAAAAAGAAGAAATGCCAATACATTTGCCAAAATCTCACAGGGCATATTGGAGAGAGGCTACAACAGGGACACACAGCAGTGCCGCGTGAAAGTTAAGGAGCTCAGGCAAGCCTACCAAAAGACAAAGGAGGCAAACAGGTGCTCTGGGTCAGAGTCCCATACATGCCGCTTCTATGATCAGCTGCATGGCATTCTAGGGGGGACCCTACCACTACCCCACCACTGTCCGTATACAGCTCCAAGGGGGGAGTCTCACACAACAGGGAGGAGGATTTTGTGGATGAGAAAGAGGAGGAGGAGGAGAATGCGCAGCAGGCAAGCAGTGAATCCATTCTCCCCAGCAGCCAGGACCTTTTCATCACCCTGGACCCAATACCCTCCGAAGGCGGGATCCCCAACCCTGAAGCTGAAGAAGGCACTTCTGGTGAGTGCACATTTGTAACTACAGTACAGGGTTTAAAAGCAATAGTGTTTAATGTTTGATCTGCCCTGAAGAATTGGGATGCATTCGCGGCCAGTACAGCTACTGGAAGAAAGTCTGTTCACATGTCTGGGGATGGAGCAGGAATCCTCCAGGGACATCTCCATGAAGCTTTCCTGGAGGTACTCTGAAAGTAGTCTGGAATCATTGCAGCACAAAGCATGGCAGCGAATGGTCCTGGGTTTTGGTCGCATTCAAGCAACATTCGGTCTATATCTTTCTGTGTTAGCCTCAGGAGAGTGATATCATTCATGGTCACCTGGTTGAAATAGGGGAATTTTTGTAAGGGAACAGTAAAAGGACCCCATTCATGCTGGGCTGTTTGTGCTTGGATAAAAAGGATCATCCCAGAGAACAGCCATGCGGTGGGGTGGGAGGAGGTGTGTGCTGCACATCCACCCAAAAACTGCAGCCCGTCCTTTTAAATGTGAAACCCAACCCATTGCTTGCTATGGGAAAGGATGGTGCTGCAGTCTGAAACCATTCTCACATGTTATGCGTAAGAAGCCAACCCCGCTTACCCTTTGCCTTACCATGGCTGCATGGAAACCGAATTCTGTTGCCCAGCCGTGTGTGATGTGTCACCATACTGGCAGGCACTCAATATAAAAGGCAAAATGCGACCTTGTACCTAAAGCACATGTGCCGTCTGCTGTGAATTGCTTGATTCATTATGAAAGAGTCTACCTTTTGTTCTCAGAAATGTATCATCTTAAATTTTACTCTCCCTTTTTATCTCCCCCCAGGTGCAAATGTTTCTAGGCTCCCCCTATCATCTCCTCCCTGAGGTTATCGCAGATGAGAAGGTGAAAAAAACGCACTCGCGATGACATGTTTTCTGAGCTCATGCAGTCCTCCCGCACTGATAGGTCACAGCTGAATGCATGGAGGTATTCAGTGTTAGAGGCTAGGAAAGCATTAAGTGAGCACGAAGAGCAGAACGCGGCAGGAGGCGATGCTAAGGCTAATGGGGAAGTAAACGGACATGATGAAGCATCTGTTGGAGCTCCAGGAAAGCCAACATAAGCAGACCCCCGCTGCATCCACTGTATAACCGCCTGACCTCCTCCCGAAGTTTCATATCCTCCTCACTCAGATGTCCAAGAACACGGCGGGGGGGTGGGAGGGGGAAGGCTCTGGGCACCCAGCCACTCCAGAGGATGGCCCAAGCAACAGGAAGGCTGTCATTCAAACAGTTTGATTTGTAGTGTGGCTACAATAAGCAAAGTGGCCTTGTCCTTCCCTCCTCCCCACCCCACCTGGGCTACCTTGTCAGTTATCTCCCTTTTTTTAAAAAAAAATTAATAAAGAAAGAATGCATGGTTTCAAAACAATAGTTACTTTATTTCGAAGGTGGGAGGGTGGTTGGCTTACAGGGCATTAAAATCAACAAAGGGGGTGGGTTTGCATAAAGGAGAAATACACACAACTGTCACACCGAAGCCAGGCCAGTCATGAAACTGGTTTCCAAGCCTCTCTGATGCACAGCATGCCTTGCTGTCCTCTTCTAATTGCCATGGTGTCTGGCTGCTCAAAATCGGATGCCAGGCGATTTGCCTCAACCTCCCACCCCGCCATAAATGTCTCCCCCTTACTCTCACAGATATTATGGAGCACACAGCAAGCAGCAATAACAATGGGAATGTTGGTTGTGCTGAGGTCTGAACTAGTCAGCAAACAGCACCAGCGAGCTTTTAAATGTCCAAAGGCACATTCTACCACCATTCTGCACTTGCTCAGCCTATAGTTGAACTGCTCCTTACTACTGTCCAGGCTGCCTGTGTACGGCTTCATGAGTCATGGGAGCAAGGGGTAGGCTGGGTCCCCAACGATAACTATTGGCATTTCAACATCCCCAGTGGTAATTTTCTGGTCTGGGAAGTAAGTCCCTTCTTGCAGCTGCTTGAACAGCCCGGAGTTCCTAAAGATGCGAGCATCATGCACCTTTCCCGGCCATCCCACGTTGATGTTGGTGAAACGTCCCTTGTGATCCATGAGTGCTTGCAGCACCATTGCAGTTTACATACTGGCTGCCAAGGTGGTCCAGTGCCAAGATGGGGATATGCGTTCCGTCTATTGCCCCACCACAGTTAGGGAAACCCATTGCAGGAAAGCCATCCACTATGACCTGCAGATTTCCCAGCATCACTACCCTTGATAACAGAACATCAATGATTGCACTGGCTACTTGGATCACAGCAGCCCCCACAGTAGATTTGCCCATTCCAAATTGATTCCTGACTGACCGGTAGCAGTCAGGCGTAGCAAGCTTCCACAGGACTATCGCCACTCACTTCTCAACTGTCAGGGCAGCTCTCATCTTGGTATTCCTGCACTTCAGGACGGGGGAAAGCAACTCACAGAGTTCCAGGAAAGTGACCTTACGCATGCAAAAGTTTCGCAGCCACTGTGAATCATCCCATACCTGCAACCCTATGTGGTCCCACCAGTCTGTGCTTGTTTGCCAGGCCCAGAATCGGCGTTCCACTGTATCAACCAGCCCCACTGCCACCATGATGTCCCAATTGCCAGAGCCCATGCTTTCAGGAATGTCTGTGTCCATGTTCTCATCAAAATCGTCCTCATGCTGGCGTCTCTTAGCCTGGTTCTGCATATACTCCAGGATAATGCACGAGGTGTTTACAATGCTCACAACAGCAGCGGTGAGCTGAGCGGGCTCCATGCTTGCCGTGGTATGGCATCTGCAGGAGAGCAGAGTTGCAGCAGAAGCGGTGGATGATGATGGATGTCATGAGAATAGGTATTTATACAGAATGACAAGAGGACCTGTGAGGTGGATTCATAGCACCAGGAGAGCAGAGCTGCAGTGGAAGTAGTGGATGATGACAGTTAGCAGTCGTATTGCACCGTCTGCTGACAGCAGCACCCAGGACACAACAGCAGCGGTGACAGTGAGCTGAGCTGAGCGGGCTCCATGCTTGCCGTGGTATGGCGTCTGCATGGAAAAAAGGCGCGAAACGATTGTCTACTGTTGCTTTCACAGAGGGCGGGGTGACTGATGACATATACCCAAAACCATCCGCGGCAAAGTTTTTGCCCCATCAGGTATTGGGAGCTTAACCCAGAATTCCAATGGGTGGCGGAGACTGCGGGAACTGTGGGATAGCTACCCACAGTGCACCGCTCCGTAAATCGATGCTAGCCAGGGTAGTGAGGATGCACTCTGCCGACTTAATGCGCTTAGTGTGGACATAGGCAATCGACTGTATAAATTCGATTTCTAAAAATCGACTTCTATAAAATCGACCTAATTTCGTAGTGTAGACATACCCTAAGTTAGAAACTCACTGACAACTGTGTCAACTGCCTTTGTCAGCTACTATTAGTGCATAAATAATCCCATGTTTTCACAAGGACAAATGAATATTCTAACCTTCCTTTTCAATACTAGGTTGTCTTAAGTACCACAGTAAATCTCCCCCACCCCCGGGTCACCTATCTACGCTCCTAGGCTATGTCTATGCTACAAAATTATGTCAACCTACTTACGTCAGCATACAGCCATTATATCACTTGTGTGTGTGTATGCTTTGCTCCTTGTGTTGGCAGTGTGCATCCTCACTAGAAGCACTTGTATCAATTGTATTGTCACTGTGGAGCATTAACAGTCAACATAAGCAACACAATGTCTACACTGACACTGTGTCAACCTAATTACATTGGCTGTGACTCTTACCACACTATGTCTACACTACAGACTTTACAGCAGCACAGTGTTATCACTACCGCTGTGCCACTGTAAGGTCTCTCGTGTAGCTGCTCTTTGCTGGCGGGAGAGAGCTCTCCTGCCAGCATAATTAAACCACCCCCAATAAGCGGCATTAGCTATGTCAGCAGGAGAGCCTCTGACATAGCCCTTTTGTCGGAGCAAAAAATCAGCCCTCTTGTCGGAGAAACTTATGTCGGTCAGGCAGGTGTTATTTTCACATCCCTGACTCACAAAAGTTTTACCGACAAAAGTGGTAGTGTAGACAAAGCCTAAATTGACGTAGAGAGCCACTTACATCAGCAAGAGCCAAATTTAAGGGAAGACAATTCCACAGCTAGGTCAACGCAAGGCAGCTTATGTTGATCTAACTGTGTAGTGTAGACCATGCTTCAGAAATATGCTAACAGGGGTCTCACCTTCCCCAAGCTTGCATTTAAGATATCAGGCATCTCTGCATGGAATCCATGAGATGGGCAACATCAGGTCTTGTCTACACATGGAGTTATCCCTGATTAACTATTTCTAGTTAACTTTATATGTGGACATTCTTATTTCAGAATAAGACCGTCCACACATGGAATTAACCAGGAATAGTTACTCAGGGATAACTCCATGTGTAGGTACATTAGCGTGCACCAGCAGGGTGTAAATTCTAGCTTGCAACAGCACATTGTGTTAATTAATCTGTGTGGACACCAGCTGGTGCACACTAAAAGTTCCCTAGTGTGCATTAATGTAGTATTGTTTGAAGTGGGACTATGTTAATGCACACAAAGGAACTTTTAGAGCATGCTAGTATGTCCACATGGGCCAGTTAGTGCATAGCATACTGGTGCAGGCTAGAAATTGCACCCCACTGGTGCACGCTAATGCATCGTGTAGCTATGCCTCAAGATACTCTCTCACACACTGTATCTGAGTCTCCCCTGGAGAAACACTTTATGCTGAAGCTAAACACTTTATGCTGAAGCCTATTCAATGAGGTTCTGACAAAAACCTGATCACAAAAGTATCCAATATACAGTCGTTTTTTTAAAGGTTCTTTCAAAATTGGCACATCTGTCCTCCTGCTGCTGGTGCTGCTCCACCCACCACACATTCACATTTACTTTCAAATGTCAGTATATAATATTTCATTTGTCTGCCAGTAGTATCATTTGAGAAAGGTCAAAATAAGCTTCTCTTGACTTTCAGCCACTTTAAAACAAATAAAATGGCCTCTCCAAAGAGAACAGATACATTAGTACACTGGGAAACAGAAGAATGCAATTTTACTAATAACTATGTAATAGCAAAGCATATGGACAGTCCTTGCAGGCCAGGTGCTAGTGAGTCTCTCTTTAGTCAAAGCAACACAACCACATACCCTCTCTCACAAGCCCCATACAAGTGCCAGATCATTGTCCCTTAGGGGCTCCAAGGGCACGCACTCTGGCACATATGCCTGCTCCCTGCAAGCAATTCAGCTGTACCTGTGGCCCTTTATAAGCCATGGTTCATCCCCGACCCAATTATAATGTCAATGATGTCCCAACTCCAAAAAATGGCTCCTTCAAATTTTTATTTCACTATTTCTGGATATGTCCAAATGCATGTGTAATATGTAACATAGCATCAACCCCTTCACTTCCTGGGAGTGATATATGAGGTCTGGCAGATGTATTTTTGTTGATCAGACTTTTTATTAGTGTGCTCTTGTACATCTAGCTATATTTGCAATGTTACTGAGCATATCTGATCACATTAACTCCTAGTGTAACGCCAGTTAAGTCAATGGAGTTAAACCAGGGATGAATTAGGTCTAATGGCCTGTGTATTTGGGGAGATTATGGACACGGGGACACTGAATGAACCACTGTCTGTACTAGTTCCAACTTGCTAGCTTAGCCTTGTGCTCTGACCCACTCCTTTTCCGAACGGTCTATAATACAAATGCATGATTATTAGGGGGCTCTCTCACAGAGTTCCATAAAAATCATTTCTGGAAAAGAGTGTGTGTACTTTTCTCCTGTTCCAAAGTGCCCCATCCCTGCAGTGCTGCACATCAATTGGCTGCTGCAACCATCTCTGTAGCGAGGGGCATTTCAGTGGTGCTCTCAGGTGAGTCTCAGAGTATGTCACTTCAGGATGAAAGGCATTATATTTACACACACACACACACACACACGTAAGACAATACAATTTGGGGAAAGGAACTTAATGCAGCCTAACACATTAGAAGGAGACAGCTTTATTTTTTTCAATTACAGTGATTACAGAACACCCACGCTCATATGTACTCGTGTAGCACACAAGCACACTAGTATCTGCCAACCTCAAAAAATTGAAATTGGTTGTCTCTCCAAATGTCTCTCCATCCTTCTAATTCCCTCCATCCCTAATATCCTTGAATGAGTTGTTTACAATCACTGCCTTAACTTCCTGTCCTCTAACTCACACCTTGCTCCCCTCCAACTTGGCTTCCTTCCTCTCACTTCACTGAACCAGCTCTCACCAGCATCTCGCTTCTCTTCCTGCCCACAACTCATCAGGATCTCTTTTGCTTTGTCTTCCTTCTCGACCATTCTGCACTCTGAAACACAGCTGTCACTTTCTCCTCCATGACATTCATCCTACTATGACTTTCATAGTCCTGTCCTTCTTTGGCTCTCCTCCTATTTCTCTGACTCTTTCAGTGTTTCCTCTGGTAGTTTCTCCTCCTCCTTCCCTCTCTCCTGTCAATGGGGGATCCAGAACTCTATTTTATACTTGGAGGACCTCTTCTGCTCACACTGATTCAATTACTATCTTTAGGTCAATGACTCACAAATCTACATCTCCATACTTGACCTATCTTTCTTAGTTTCATCCTGTACATCTGACTACGTCTCCAACATGTTACCTTGGATAGCTTGCCATCAGTTTAAATTTAATATGGCCAAAATTGAACTCCATATATTATTTTTCCTTTCTTTGCTACTTTCTCCATTGCTGGTAACATCAACATCCTTCCCTGTGCTCAAACTTGCATCCTTAGAGTCATCTTTGACTTCTCCATATTCTTTCACTTCTCCATATTCTTCTGTTCAAACATCTGGGTTGTTCCAGTCTTGTTGAATCTTCCTCCACAATTTAACAAAAATCCCAGCCTTCCCATCTGTCCAGGTAGCTAAAATACTTATCTATGCATTATTGGCCATCTGCTTGACAGCTGTAATCACCTCCTCCCTAACCTCTCCGATACCCATATTGCTCTGGTCTGTTCAAAATGGATCTGTGATGATCTGAACCTAAATTATGTGATAAGGTTCTTGGATTCTCTGACACCCTACCACAGCAGACTGGAATTATCCCAGTAGCTTCATTTACATGGGTTTCAGTGAAACAAATATGAAAATGAGTAATATAAACACAGGGGCTTCTGTACTAACTATTTATCTTTACATTAAATTAAATTTATGTTTCCCCTACATTTTCAGTTTTTAATGAGACACAATTTTTTGTCTTGACAACACAATTGTATCATGGAAGTTATCTGGGTCATACTGGAAGTTTTGTATGATCAGGAGGGGCTATTTGCTATTCAGCAGAACAGAATTCACCAAATAACCTACTATGAGTGGGGGAGTGTGCAAGACCAATTAGCGTTGTGTGACAAACACATTAGCCAGATGCTTCTACTCAATGGTCCCTAGTGAAAAAATTAACAATTTTGACATTTAAACTGTCATCTTTATGTTTCAGAGTTAACAGTCTTAGGAAACGAATGGGATGGTTCACACCTATGAGAGCTATTATTTCAGGATCTCTGCAGATTCAGAAAAAACACTTCATCAGTTTCTATGCTAGGACTTCAGCGTTTTCTTCACAACCAGTAGAGCACCAAACAATTTTGTTAAGGGGAAGTGTAACTTCTGGAGCACACTTCTATGCAAGAGATAGATACCACTGTAAATTCCACCGGTGTGGAATTGCAAAATATACACAGCCCTGCATATATAGCACGGAGAACATTGTTGACACCTAAATAACCACCACCACCATCACCTATATTTTTTGGTTAATCAGTAGCTTAGAATTTACTTTCAGCATCTACTGTTAGTGGGTGGCATCATCGCTAGAATAGAATTATCTGCTTATCCATGTTTTGCCTTTTTTATTTAATGGACATTATTCTGAGAGCATTTATC
Source organism: Natator depressus (assembly GCF_965152275.1). Lineage (NCBI taxonomy): Eukaryota > Metazoa > Chordata > Testudines > Cheloniidae > Natator > Natator depressus. The sequence continues at coordinate 125,831,861 of NC_134236.1, forward strand.
AAACGAACAGTTTAATTGCAAAGTCTTTAGACACTTTGATTTCTGTTCTGGTTTAACATATGTTAACAGTGTGTGGCAAAAGTAATTTCTGAACAACAACTATATGGGGCAGTAATAGTATATATTTGGGGCCGGGCTCTCATTTATTCCAAGGTCTGTTTCTAGCACTCTGGCAGTACAAAGGCCCCTCTGCCAGAGTGGTGTGAATGAGAACCAGACAAAGGGGAGAATTATTTTAAAGAATTATTAAATTCATCTAGCTACAGCTCTTTACTTAATCTACAAATGGAACAACTGAAAAGGCTTCCACACAATGTATCTGAACCAAACTAGGATATAAAAAAAGCAGTCTTCTCCCCCCCCAAGTGTGTGTGTGTGTATATATATATATATATATTAGTGCATTAAACAAAGCAGAATAGTGTCTAACTTAAGAAATATTTCCATTTTTAAACATATCCACTCAAAAATATAAGCAAATCTTAATTAATAGGCATATAGTGTATATCGTGGGGTGGGTGAGGGTGGAATACAAGATTAAGGGCAGGTCTACATTACCGCTTATGTCGATATAACTTATGTCGCTCAGGGGTGTGAAGAAGCCACCCCCGCCCGAGCGATGCAAATTACACTGACCTAAGCACTGTCTACACCGGCGCTATGTCAGCAGAAGACACTCTCCTGCCAACAGAGGTTCTGTCTCTCACGGAGGTGGAGCAATTATGCCGATGGGAGAGCTCTCTCCCGTTGGCATTGAGCCTCTTCACCAGATGCACAACAGCAACGCCGCTGCATCAGTGAAGATGCGCCAATGTAGCGCTTCTAGAGTAGACTAGCTCCGAGAGAAAATGAATTAGGCCCTATCTACACAACGTTGCAGACATTTAACTAACTGAGTTGAAAAAAAAACAAAAAAAACCCCATGCCCTTAGCTAAACTGATGCCAGCTTGTGTGAGGACCAGGCCTTAGCCTGGGAGCCACTTCCCCTCATGGAAAATCTGAAAACATTCTGGGCCTCATTCTCCACTGCCTTGTACCCTGCACAGTTATTTACACTAGTGCAAAATGAGTGTGTAATGTTACCATTCTGAATGTCTATCAGCTTAAAACTGCTTTGCACAGGTGGAAATGATGACACGGGACAAAATACTGAAGAATAAGGTTCTGTGTAAAGAAACAATTCTTCCTATGTGTTATTTCCCCGCCCCCCTCCCTTTGCTTTTCTTCTCTCCTCCGAAACCCAGGCCTCTTTGGCATCCCCCGCAAAATGAGCAACCTTGCATCACCAATCACTTGAAAATCTTAGCTTTGATTTTTCCTTAATTATTTTTCCATAAAATTGTAATTCTTCTAAAAAAAAATGTTGATTGCACTTAACTTTGTCTCTGTTGATGCTCTGTCAGTTTAATTGCATGGAATTGGTTTTGAATTCATTTTCAAGTGGCACCTTCCCCTTTTCATGTTTAAAAGGTCACTTCTTCATTTCGGTTTTATTTTTCTCTCACATCTCTGTGAACAATCTCTTCTGCTTCAGTCAGGCTCATAGTAACAAGGAATGAGCCAAGATATATTTGTCTTAGGCCAGGCAAACAGGGACCCATGTGGCCTACCTTTAGACTGGGGCAGGATAAAAGGCCAACACGGCCTCCTCACGGTTTGGTGACATCTCCACTAATCCTCCCTTCGTTTGGAAATGATTACAAAAGTCACCTGAAAGTGTCTACTGAGGAAGTTTTCTAGAAGAGTTAGGTGGTCCAACATGCTGCTCTCACACTGGTTGAAACTGATAGTAGCTCCACTGGTTTCCACGGAGTTACTCAACATTTACAATTGTGCAGGTAAGTGCAGAGTTTGGCCCTTTGTGTTCAGAATCCAGAGAGACAATAATCTGTGCATGACACAGAGCAAAGCAAGTTTTTTTTATGCGAGTAGATGTTTAAAAGTTATTTTGTTAATGAAGTGCAATGCACAGGTGTATTTGTGCGACTTAACACATTCATTTATATACTGTGCTCGAAGGGTTATATATTCATCTCTGCACAGATAGACAACACGAGGTCTATACACTGCTTATATTACACCTAAGCCCTCTTTTAAAATCTTTACTGGTGCATAGATCTTGTCCTAGTGCTCTGCACAGGGGTGAATTTCACCTTCTATGAATAAAGTGCTGGTGAGAAAATTGGCAAGTGCAGATTATAGTGGACAACATTCAGTTGTGGAGAAGAGCAAGAGGGAAACATGAATATTGCCTACAAATTAGATTCTTGGCAATGGCATAAACTGGCTTTGGTCAGGTGACCCTGTTTAAGAAAACCTGACTACATACTGCAATATAAGGGCGTGATACATTGTTCCACATGTATGTAGGACTCCCAGGGAAGCTCCTGACTGGAAACTGATGGCAGGCTGAGGCTCTTGAGGGTTTAAAGATTTTATAGATTAACACATATATGCAAGAATAACTGTACAGGAAACTTTCCCCTCTAACCTGAATCAAAATGTCATTATTCCATTTCTTTATGTATTATTAACCATATATAGAGAACAACTCTAGGCGAGGTTGTGAAAAGCCTTTGCCTGCAATGCTACTAGTATACTAAACATACCCAGCTAAACCTCTCTTTTTTAGCAGACACAATCAATACTTTCACCTCGATGTGACCATGTCAGAGAAACATATATGAATTAAAAACAGCTGACTGACTCAATCCAGATAAGAGATAATACACAAAGAGAGAGAGGAGACCTCTGAGGAGCTGGGTGGGACAATGTCCTCATCCTCCACTTTCCAGTCACCAAGGTAACGTGGAAGTCCTGAGGTTCTCTTGGACTCAACATTGCTCCTGGATACTCATATAGCAACAATGAAGAGAAATGCCTTCTTTCAAATTCAGCTACTCAGAAGTGTGTGCTCATTCCTCTCAGACAGAGACCCAACCATTGATCCGGGCTTTTGTCACTTCCAGGTTCGATGCAGCACATCCTATCCTTGGCTAACTATTGAGGTTCACATGGGAAACCTCCACTGGGGCAACACACAGGAACCCACCTTTTAATAATAATTTTTAAAAAAGCACATCACACTGTGCTCCGATAACTTCCCCATTACATTTCAGATCCACTTCAAGGTCCTGCCCCTACAGTTGCCTTAGACCCTTACCTAAGACTCAGCTCATGATCTCCATCCCGGACACAGCTCTACTTTATGACGACAAAAGCTGAAAGATCCCATGGTGAACTTTTGCAAGCAAGGGGCAGTGCAACTCTTTACCGTTAGAGAGGATGACTAGCTCAAACCTGGCCAATTTTAGAGCACAATGTAAGAACCATCATTTTGTCCTCTCAGAAACAATGGTGGAAGAATGTCTAGGCAACATCTTTCATTGGGGAAGATGCAAAATATTAACTAACAATGGTGGACACTTTATGGACACAACTACTGCAACTGTAAATTTTGTAACTCGCATCTAGATACCATGATGATGAGTTCATTAGAAATTCAAAGATAAGGAAAATAAGATATTCTGATAACTACAGGTATCAAAATCTGACCACACTTTGACAATATAACAATTCTGAATAGAGAGAATAAAAGCTATAATCAAATCCTTCAGCCACAGTTTTCACAGAAAAAAGATTTTTAAGGTAAAATGAATTTTAAAAACCCAACATGTTAACTAGAGTTAATTGAAAATTTTCATCTAAAAAATGTTTTGATGAACAAGTGTTTTTTTAACTATACCAAAGTTTTTATGAGAACATTCATTTCCCCCCTTTTCCTTCTTGCCACTAGAAGCAGAAAAACGGGTGGGGAGAGGAAAGAGTGGAAAAAAGGGGTGTGTGTGTTGGGGGGGAGATGAAGAGGAAAAAAGAAAAACCTTGACATTTTTGTTGCAAAGTGGCCTTAGCAGACCAGAGATTATAGCCACAAGTGCTTAAGTAAACTCTTCAGAGGGATTCCTTGTTTTTTTGTCTTTTGTTTATAGGATAACATGCTACGCCAGGGGTGCCGGATTTCTTGCTAGCAACTGGCCACCCTGTCATTCACTAGTCTGGTAATACCCATATCAAATTCACTGTCATTGGTGCTGGACCAAGGAATCTGTGTGGGACGAAAAAAATACTCTCTCAGTACTGACTGGGGTGTGTGTGTGTTGCTGCCTTTTAGTGGCTGGCCCAAGGACAGGATTTCGGCACTCCTAGTTTTTGAAGTAGAAGGACGAGGCTCTAACCTGAGCTCCCCAGATGGGTATGTATTTAGTAACTCTGTCTTCAGCACAGGGATTCATTACAACTGGTTTGATTCTAGAGGGTTCACATTTTGTATCATATCAGGAGCTCATTGCAGGACTGGGGCCTAATGTATAAAGGAAAATGAATCTGATGACTACAGTCTAGCCCAGTGGTAGGCAACATGCAGCCCGTCAGGGTAATCCGCTGGCAGGCCGAGAGACAGTTTGTTTATATTGACCGTCGGTAGGAACGGCTGCCCACAGCTCCCATTGGCCTTGGTTCTCTGTTCCCGGCCACTGGGAGCTGAGGGAGGCCATGCCTGCAGATAGTCAATGTAAACCACTGGGCTAGCCCCGATAGACATCTAGACTTACAGTAAAACAACTCTATTCAGTTTGGCATAATTGGTGAGCCCTACTCATGAGAGGTTCCAGACTAGAATAGCAGCGATGTTGCAGGTCAGGACTGAGAGGCCTCAGAGGAATGCTGCAGAAAAGCTTGCACAGCAGCTGTTTGTGGTCCAGAAGTTCGAGTACAGGAGTGAATGCCAGGAACCCCCAAGTTCTAATCTCAGCTCTGACAGTAATTCCCTCTGTGACTTTGTTATTTAACTTTATCTGTAAAACTACAAATACACCTCTTTCCTCAGAATATTGTCAGGATTCATTCATGGCTGTAAAGTGGTGTGAAGATTAAAAGCACCATGTAAAACACATTGTGTTCTGATAACTAGAACTTTCAAACTAAATATAAAAATAAGTAGGAACAACCTTGACTTTGGTATTCTATAATTCCCCAACCAAAAACATATAACTATTCTTGTCCTGGAAGTTGTTAGGTTAGGTTATAGTTTGGTAAAATTATCAGATACGTTAGGCAGAAAGATTCATATGCAACTGTGCCCCTAGTTCATACATGCAATTACAGTCAGATGCACAAATGAGGTAACTCCATTAACAAAGGATCAATTGTGCACAGTTGTGTGCAATCTAAGTAATGGCATGTGCACACATCCGAACATCTAAATTGTCTGAAGACCTGCTCCTAGACTGCAACATTTAATTTGGCATGAAAAGATGGAGACTGACAACATATTTAGATTGTGTAGTAATAGAGCGTAATTTTTTTCATCACAGTGTAAACAAGCTTAAGGTGTCCAGTATATGAAATGTCTTTTGGATATAACTGATTTCATTACATTAAAAAACAGACAGATGTAACCAGTGAATTCATAATCATAAGACTGTTTTTGACTTCTCTCCAGAGCATGTAGTACCCTGGAAAAGAATGCAAACTGCAAATTAAGCCTTCAGTTACGTTCAGCAACCTGACAGACTGGCCCAAGAAATACTGCTATGTCTAGCAGATTGGAAGAGTGATGTGTTCATTGCACAGAGGTGTGAAGGATCTTGCCCACCCCAGCTCATCTCACAGAGCACAGCTGGTGAACTGTACACAAAGGGGGAAGCAAGTGGGAGGGGGAAGAAGGGGCCTGAGGTAAACTAGGAAACATCTTTTCCTTCCATCATCCCCTCCCACCCCTTCCTTCCATGCAGTTTTCGTTGCCACACCACCAGAAAAGGATTTTCAACCCATGGAGCATTCTGGGAAGTGTTGGATCAATTTGCGAAAAAATATATAAAGGGATCCAGGAGCACAAGTGAGCTTTCTCAGTGAGGTTGGGCGTCCATCACTCACCCTTAAACACAGTCATTGCAACCCAAGACCATTGGAAAGCTTTCATTTGTGCTGTCGATATTAGTCATAATGATGATATTAAACAATTAGACACGTACATCATAAGCAAAATGCGGTGTCCTCTGGGGCTGCAGCCAACTGGCATACAGGACACACTGCGCAACAGCGGGTGGGAAGAGAAAATGTTGTACTGACACACTAGGGAAAATTCTGTTGACAGTCTCTTTTTTTTAAATCAGCTTCTCCCCTCAGAAAATGCTTCTTCCAACCACCTGCCCTCCTCCTCCATGTGTAGACCCTCAGACTCCCCCATCTGCTCCATTCTCCACAGAAGCTGTGTGTGAAAGGCAGAAGAAAAAGGATAGAGTCAGGGAGGTGATCCTCCCAGCTGTAGGGGCACCTCATTCTTACACAGTGCTTTTTGTTGTTGTTGTTTAAAAGCAACTTTAGGAACTTTAATTAAGTATGGTTAATTAAATCTTACAACACCCTATAAGATACATCATCATTCCCATTTTACAGGCATGGTCAGTGAGACAGTAGTAACTTCACTCTCACACGGCCATGAAATGAAACAACAATCCCAAGCCAGTTTCCTGCTGACAGGGAAGGAAGAGTGAGATATATTCATTCCTATTCTTTGCTTTTGGGAGGTGCTCTGGGATGGACACTATGTCCTTCCAGTTTCTTATATTTGTGCCCACTGCCAGAGAGTGGGTCAGATTCTCAAATATAGTCTGGCCCCTTTGTGCTACTTGGTATCTTGGTGGGAGGGGGACCCTCAACGGATGTAAAGCCAGTGAAGCCAATGTTTCAGCCAGCCTCATTCCCCCCAACCCAGGCGCAGGATGCATACTGCAGAAAGAGCTAAGAAGGGGCAGAGGAGAAAGCTCCTAACGAAACATAGGCCATGTGGCCTAAGTAGAGCAGCCCCCTAGAGCAGCTCCCACCTGGACTATTGCTGGCGCAGACTGGGCCACGGAATCTGGGAATCAGTTATGGCTGCCTCCCAGCAGCTCCCCCCACCACTCTCTTACACCAAATGGAGTTTGGACACAGGGGAGCATCAGTCCTGGACAGAGCAAGAACTATGTCATTAAAGTAGCATTATTTGAAAGCACAAGTTTCTTAAATATGAAAGTGTTACGTACCATTTTCAGCTGCCCACATCGGTTGCTCAGAAGGACATTGGCTGACTGTGCTACACCGGTTCTCACAACAGGATGCGAAGGAAAAGACTTAGCTGCAACCACTGTAAAGTAACATCAGAACCTCAGTAATAATGCTCTGGGTTGAGTTAAAACCCCATTGAAATAGATAGGTGTAAACTCATGCTTCAATTAACATAACTAAGGAAAAGCCCTCACCTAAGACAAAAAGAGCACCAGAGAGCTTTTGCTGAGTATTGTTTTGGTTAGGGGTATAGAGATATTATATATATCTATATCTATCTGTGTGGAAAGCTAGAACAGACAAAAACAAAAACTGGGAATGACAGAGGGAGGGAGCGAGCAGCTGAAAGCATGGTGTCTGACTTTGGAAAAAAACATGGGGAAAGGTTTTTGGGTTAGGTGTGCAGGCTGAAATGAGTGGGTTCTTGGTGCTATGAGTAAAGGAAACTATTTCCTGCTATTTAAGTCGTTCAGAGAGACACTGAACTTTGTACATTCTTTGTAGATAAACAAAACTGCATCAAAGAAATACGCAAATATCACCAATTTCTCCCCTTAACTGGAACAGCCTGCTAGTCCTAGAATTTTTAACTAGCCACTCTGGTCAACAGGGATAACAGTAATAAGAATTTCTCCCTGTGTTATAAATAATGTTGCCACTCTCAACTAGAATGTGATTTTTTATTGTATCGACTCAATATAATCTTCCTCTTTGCTCGAGTCTTGAGGATTCACTCTTTCCACTGTGACTTCAAGAGCTTGCAACTCCAATTCTAGCAAACATATGTTTATGGCAAACATAATTTCCCCAATCTTACCAGAGTAAAGGGACAAATCACCCCCTTCTGTGGAAAAACTCACCAAAGGGAACAAAACCCTCAAAAAATAGCAAAAATGCTATTTTGACACATTGAAAACCAAGCTGGGTGAACTCAGTGAAAGATGAGTGGGAGAAAAGACAAACCAGCAGCCCCGTGGAAAAGGCAAGGCCTGGGGTTTGACCTTGGAAGCATGCACCACCCAAAATTCCACGGGGAATCCTACCTCCAATTTCATGCAGCACATGGCCTGCTGCATGTTCTCCTGGGGACACCTTAAAAATGGCAGCATGGTTAGTTCAGTGGCTGTATTATCTGATCTCCTGGTCTGTGGCTGCATAGTATTACCCATCCCTCCCACTAGAGGGTCCTAACAATGCTGCAAGATCAGTTCTACTGGGTTGTCCATTTACAAGTGAGGGTTTCACAGGGGAGCAGCCACGTAGAACATGGTCTCACAAAGGTAAGCGAAAACTAACACATCTTCCCTGTCTATGGATTAATACCATGCAAACCCATGACATTTTACACATTTTCCAGAACCATAAATGAATCCCTAGCTCTTGATACAATGGTCACATACCAAAATCAGAGCCCAAGTTCATGAAAAGATTAATGAACTTCAGCCAACACGCAGGGGGGATAGCTCAGTGGTTTGAGCATTGGCCTGCTAAATCCAGGGTTGTGAGTTCAATCCTTGAGGGGGCCATTTAGGGATCTGGGGCAAAAATTGGGGATTGGTCCTCCTTCAAGCAGGGGGTTGGACTAGAGGACCTCCTGAGGTCCCTTCCAACCCTGATATTCTATGATTCTCTATGGCAAGCTTGCCTTGCATTTTGAGTTTGTAATTAAACCTGACCTCAAGTACATTTCACCTATGCTTGGTCTTCATTTATGAATATTTCTACTCGCTTCTAGCTAATGTCATTCTAACACATTGGGATGTGGCATTTATTCTCTTCAAATCGAAAAATATTCCATTTATTTTAAAGAAAAATGTGCTATAGTCTTAGTCTCTAACACTCAAACAAACTGCAACAGTGAGGCAAGTGACCCAGGGAAACCCTGCTCCAATTTAAATAGCCACATATTAGTGACAGACTAAAACTTTTGTTAGAAAATATATAAGATTATAAAACACAAATGATTAAATAACACAACCATGTCAGTTCATGTGTGTGTAAAAATGGTATTATAACCATGAATAGCAAAAGAAAAAAATGTATGAACTGACAATTGCCCATGGTAAAAAAATACAGCTGGGGTCTAATGGTCAAGTAAATAACTTTTCAATATTCACTTTTTCTTTTCATTCTCCTTGGGCAATAGAATTAAACCTCAGATTCACTTTTAATTCTAATCAGTTCTCTTTCTTTCAGTTTAAAGAGGTTTTAATATGTAAAATAAAAACCAAACGTAGGTCTGAGTATTGTAGACGTATGCACACAAACATAAAACACATCGGTATATGTAAAATGTTATATAATATAGATGCTTTCTTGTTCTCACAAACAACACAAATCTGTTGCATCCTGGTTCATGGCAACTGCAGGAGAATATTTAAATAAAACTTTATAAATGAAATTTAAGACATATTCAAGAGAGTATTTTTATTTATAGGTCTCATTTTCAATGTCCGTTGCACATCTGCACCCCAAGTTTGCATGCACAATCATAAAGATTGATAGTCATTTGCTTAGGTTATGTTCATATTTGTGTGGGCTCAATTGCTATAGATTTTATATACATAAGCAGAATACAAAAATGTACCTGAACATACAAAACTTAAAAATCTAAACTGAGTAACATTAGTGCATTCCCTCAATTGTGTTTAGATGCTAAAAAATTAAGGTGGAAGAAACAGTTGGTTCTCAAGCATAAATTACCCTGTTGGGGGTTCACTGCTGTAGTTTTGTTTTCTGTGAAAATGGGATTAAATAAAGGGAAAACGTATTTATATTGTGCTTGATTCAATGCCCACTGCAGTCTATAGAAGTCTTTCCACTAACTTCAGTGGGCTTTGGATCAGACATATGATTGTGCTCATGAGTCAGATTCTCAAAGGTTCAGTAAGAAAATGGTTGTGACAGGGATAAAAGTGATTCAAGTATAGAGTTTTCATACTCTTTGGTACCACACTTTTAGACTAGACAGAGATAGTTATTTATTACATTTACTATTTGTTATTTTTATTATAGTAGCACTCAGAGGTCCCAATAAATCAGAACCCCATTGTGCCACAAAGTAAGATTCATTCCAGATCCTCTGCTGGTATAGACTGATGAAGCTCCCTTGAAATCAATGCATCTACACTGATTTACATCAGCTGATGATCTCTCTCTCTCTCTGAGGCCAAATCCTACAAACGCTTAGGTATGTGTGTAACTTTATTCATGGGAGCAGTCTCATTTAGTTCAGTGGTACTACTGACATGAGTAAATTTATCCATGTGCATGTTTGCAGGATCGAGGCCTGAATTAAGACATGATGTGACAAATGGATGCAAAACAAATGGAGGGAGTGGAGGAGGACGGGCAAGGGTAACAATGAGAGAAACACATGGTTATATAGACTACCTATGAGCACAACTTGTTTGCAGTGTTGTTATAGCCGTGTTGGTCCCAGGATATTAGAGAGACAAGGTTGGTGAATGTCTTTTATTGGACCAACTTCTGTTAGAGAAAGAGATGAGCTTTTGAGCTACACTGCACTCTTCTTCAGGTGTGGGAAAAATCACAGCTAGCAGCAGGTTTCAATTTTTTTTAAAGAAAGGATATAATTGTACAAATTATATTAATGATCACAATAATCTTATGTTGACTAATTATTTCCTCATTTTCCTCCCTCAAACACAAATGATTATGAATGCAATACAATATTAAAATTAGTGTTAATCCTAAAACCATCTTTTTCAAAATATGTTTTAGGCTGTTTAGGGATTCCATTTACAAAATAACATTAAGACTTCCATCTGCACACACTAGCGTTAGTGTTTCTTGTTCCTTACAATTACTAAAAACTTGTTTCTTTATGAATTTTTTTGATTCTATTTTAAATTTAAATTTCTTTTTCCTTTTCTTCTTTCTAAATCCAAGATTTTTGTTATGTTACAGACATGAGAAAAGTGATATATAGTATTGATTTGAAGGGGTGAAATTTTACAGCTTAGCCAGATTCTTAGCTGGAATAAATCAGTATTGTTCCATTGACTTCAATGGAGCTCTACTGGCTTACACCAATTGTGAATCGGGTCTCTTGTTTTGATGTCTTGTTAAAATCAGATTAAAAAAATAAAAAAGTAAGCTCTTAAAAGTATTCAGAAGAGACAAAGTGTGTAAGAAACCCAACTTTTTGATTTTATAGCCTGAAGTTTTTCTTTGAGCCGTGAACCGTGAGTGCCCTCTAGGATCAGTGTCCAAAAGTCTTCATAATCTTGCTGGTTCTTTAAGATTCCATGTCTAGTTAACTCATTCTGCAATCCTATAATCTTTAAAAAAAGAGGAAAAAAAAGTGAATACAGAACTTACTATTCTGAATTCTTATGTGCAACAAAGCCAAATATAAAATTATCAAATAATGGGCCAACTCCTGTACTGGTTGATGCAGTGCATATGAGCAGAGAAGCCTTCTGATGTGCCCTTTACACTGGAGAAGCTGCTAGTGTGGACAGAATTCCTCAGTAATCCACTGGGATATAAAACTACAGTGGGACAGATCTTACTGCTGCACTAAGAAAGGCCAAAGCCCGCTTCCTCCCCCGCATCATAGCGTATGTGCTAGCTCAGTGGTTTTCAACCTGTGGGGTCTGCAGACTATGTGTAAGATTTCTAAAGGGGTCCGACCTCCATTTGAAATTTTTTAGAGGTCCACAACTGAAAAATGGTTGAAAACCTCTGTCCTAGCTAATGGTGATGAGGTCTACACACAGTCCATTTTATTTTTTCAGATTATGTCCCCTTGGGATTGTGTTGAATGGGCTGCTGCATTAGGTAAGAGTACATTCCATCAGAGAAGCGTACACTGTACAGGTATCCTGCCTAGCTGCTTGTACAGGGGAAGTGGTTCTTTGTATCTTCTATCCCCACCCATACCCCATCACTGTAGAACAAGGGGTTAAATCCTGGAACTTTAAATCTAAATCCTGTTCCTTTAATACTGGAGAAACTTCCTGGAAATCACACCAATTTAAAGATTCAGTGTCCAGTAAAGATTCTCTCCAAATGGCACAGTTAGCATGTGATGATGCCATGAAGATCCTTCAACTGTAAAGTGTAGGCACATTTGTATTTTATGTCATTATAATCAGTATGCAAGTGGCAAATGTATGAAATGGAGTTGAAATAGACTTAAGTGGAGATCCTGGAATTTAATTTATTTTCTCTCTCTGGGATTTATAAAAAAAACACCTCAGGAGCCCACCAGCTATGCCACTGTTCGCACCCTAATTCAGCTCTTCTCAAACCAGTTCAAACAATCACTTTCTGTTTAAAAATAGATGTCAGTATTAAGCACTGGAAGGTGTGGACGGATGGCTTCAGTTGCTTCCCCCCACCCCTCCAAGCAGAGGGCATAAGACTAAAATTTGCATATACCTAAAATAAATGAATAAAATGACGAAAAATAAAATCACAGGACTTCAATTCCTTTTTCAATCATTCAATCTCAACAGAAAATACTCTTTGCATTTTCACATGTAGCTTCATGTTATTTTCCTCAGTCAGTCAGTCAGCAAAAGAGCTACACTAAACCAATTTGCCATCCATTCTGGCTGTCACATGGGAAAGCACTGGCCACAAATAAATCAAGGATCACAAGGACAAAATGCATAACATTACATGGAAATCTAACCCCCTTCCAATCAATTTGCTCCATATCACAGAACATTGACACCTTCACTGAAATAAACAAAACGTTAAGAAATCTAACATATCACCACTGCATAGATGGCTTCCAAACTTAATTTTATCACTAAGAAATTGATCCAATCCCCTGTGGCTATACACTGTTTCCCCATATAAAAATATATATACATATACTAAAGTGAAAAATCTGCATTTGAGAAAGAACTTCTAGATATGCAGATTAAGGGTTGGTTCCTAAAGAGAGGCATAGATAAGATGCATTTTCTCAAGGGTCTGTGAGTTGCTGTTTAGGGTCCATTTGTAATTCAAAAAAAAAAAATCATTGTAGGAAGAGCAGATGACTCGGGAGAATGAGACTGGGAGCTTTTCACTAGTTCTAATTCTACCCCAAAGTCAATAGTGACTAAAATCAGTTACTCTTCATCAGCTGTTCTGTGGCCTCTTTTAAATTAGTAACAAGAAAAGGAGTACTTGTGGCACCTTAGAGACTAACCAATTTATTTGTTAGTAGTTTCAATCCTTTTCCTAGTGTGTAAGGGTCCATGTTACAGCTGGCACTATCCAGCACTCTTATGGGTGGTCTCAACGGGGAGGCCAAGGACTGAATGGGAATGGGGTTTGAAATATATTGTCTTCTGCTGATCAAGTCTCCTTGGGTCAAGAGTGAAGGTATATTTGTGCGCAGTGTGGGAAAGCCCAAATTTCTGCAATCTGTACCTGCTCGGTTGATAATCAGAGGTTTTTAGTGTGCAAGGTTTTCAGCCTGGCACCTTTCAGAAGCATTAAACAGAGATTTATGGGTGATGGTGGAAATTGTAGGCAAATGGCATTCTTAAAAAAAAAAAAAAGAGAGAAAATATTATGCATTCATTTAATATGTCCAAACAGAGGTTTAGATTAGACACAATTGCTCCAAATCCTTAAAAAAACAATATTCATAACGTTTGCTAAAACAATTCAGAAGCAATACTGAGAGCAAATCAAACTCCTGCAGCATACCAGGTAATTACTGGACTGTGGAATAGACTTGAGGTACTTAGCATCGTGAGACAATTTGCAGTAGGGCACTTGATGTCCAGGGATACACTTAAAAGAAAGATAAAGTTTTGGTCAGTATTTTTTTTCCAGTAGCTGGGAAACAAAGCACAAAACAAATGACAAGTAAACACTCAGCCACAGGAAGCCATTAACAACAGTGGGCACCAATTAGGACCCAGCAGGTATTCCTAACACCGCCTGGTGCTCTAGCTCCGCCTCAAATGCTTTGACATAACACTCACAAACTTAGGCTTAGGAAACAACAGGCTGTTTCATTTACTCAGCAATTTGTAGCCACATATTCCTGCTGATAGGCCCATAAACCTGTTTGTAGTCTTCTTCTGTTTCCCTTCAAGTTTGTGTCATTAGAAACTGCAATTACTGTCTGCCCAAAGGAGCATACTTTTGAGGAAATAAAATAAAATGAAGATACTGTGATCCCCTCTTTCTTTCCCTTGTCTCCTATTTCCATCCTCTCTTCTGCTGAGAAATGTAAAATCCAATGGCTGATTTAAGGAAAATCTATTAATGAAGAATATTTTTGCTAGTTTCCTCTTCTCTCCACATGAACTTTGTTTTAAAAACAAAAAACAAAGCAGAATTTTCAAAAAGCACAACTTTTTTTTAAAAAGGGGAAGTAAATGATTATTCTCAAAATTAAGCCATGACCTTAAGTAATTACAAAGCATTTGCACAACTAAACAAAATACACCTTTTCCCCCCGCAATCACAACCAAAAAAACAATCAGTAAAGTAGATGTAATTATAAAATGTTTGCATTAATTATAAAAATATTTTGCATTTCTATAGCATCTTCCATCCAAGAAACTCCAAAGAACCATCCAATCCCTTGAAAAACATTTATGAATTAAGCCTCACACAATGCCCCTGTGATAGAGGTAAATAAGATTACCGAAAATATAAGATGTAATCAATTTTTACTCTTGGGTCACAAGTCTTCAAAATAAGACCTCATCTTCACTGCTTTTAAAAAAAAATTTTTTATTTTTTTTTTTACCTTGGAACAGCTAATGTGTGTGAATTATCCTGAGGCAAAAACACTGTGAAGACCAGGAACTTTAGTTTTACCATAAGGTAATCTCATGGAGGTAACCCCTGGAGGGGGTATAGCACTGTGTACTTTGCCTCATTTACCTGATGGTAAAACTCAAGTGCCTGGTCTTCAGTGTGTTTTCACCTCAGGATAGCTTGTGCATGCTAGTTACCCCAAGGTTAAAAACAAAACAAAAAACACCCCTTTCACACACACCCCCCAGACTATTTTTTTTTTAAGCAGGAAAGACAAAGCTTAAAGGAGACTGGGAACTGCCAAAGCTATTGTGTCTGATTCTGTCCTAAATTGTGCCAAGAATCAAGAGGGACTCCCTGGGAATTACACTATTGCAAAACCAGTGAGAGATCAGAATCCGGCTGAGTTTTGAGGACTCTTCCTAGCATGCATCATGGTATATTCTGACCCCGTGAAGTGGGTGAAACAACCTACTGATGCCACTTTGTTGCCCTTTTTTTTTTCACCACTCGCTGACAGTAAGTTAATAAACACATCATCAGTTAAAGTCACATAATTTCTTGATACCTTAGAGACTAACCAATTTATTTGAGCATAAGCTTTCGTGAGCTACAGCTCACTGCATCCAATGAAGTGAGCTGTAGCTCACGAAAGCTTATGCTCAAATAAATTGGTTAGTCTCTAAGGTGCCACAAGTACTCCTTTTCTTTTTGCGAATACAGACTAACACGGCTGTTACTCTGAAACCTATAATTTCTTGATGCTTTCTTCATATCTTAGTTAATTCATCTAGACTTTATTAACCAGCCAAAAAAAAAAAATAAAGAGGAACATAAGTGGAATAAAGAGGTGACTATAGTCTGAAATAATTTTGAACTCCCCAAGTCATTCAGATCCTATGATGCCTTAGGATAGGATTCTGTCTTTGTCTTTAGTTTCCTGCATTTTTTTCTTCTCTTTTTCAGGAAATCGAATCTGCAATAATCAACAGATTAGCAAGTCAGCTTCCAACACTGCCTCACATTAAACCACCTGTCCAAGTTCCTTGTTGCATTTCGAGCCAGCTACTCACTTCAGGGAACCCATTGCCAGTTTTTATGAAAGTTTGCAACTCTAGCCTCTCAGAGCTCTATAGGTACAGTCCCCCTACCTGATGGCTGCAGGAGGCTTGCAACCAGAAAGCCCCAGTAAAATGTGACTAGCAGCAACAGCGGGGACAAGTCTACAACAGAGCTTCAAGGTTTCATGTAAAATGGATTTGGAAAGAACATCTAGGTGCCTTGGGTCTTACAGTGCAACCAGTGTAAATGGATACATAGTATACAGATGCTCTTCAAGCTTCCCACCACTTGGCCACCCGAGAAGGATAATCACTCAATACCTCAGAATCCCAGTTCGTGCTGATGGCTCACTGTGTCAGATGACTACTTGATGGAATGTAGCTGGCAGGCTTCCAAGCACTGATGTAATGTAAGAGGGCCCATGCATTGTTGAGGTGCTACTTCTCTGCATGCTGGGCATTAGTGAGGTGTTGACACCACTGCACTGCAGGTCAGCACCTTAGGAAGGCCTTGCTGCCACAGGTGCAAAGAGAGACAACAAAAGGAACATGGGCACTAAATTGTCAGAGCCTCAGTGGTGTACCAAGAAGGCCTCGCTCCTTTTCCTCCCTGTGCACCTAAGCACAGAGCTGGGAGAGTCTTTGCAGGTGCCAAGGCTCCTAGTGAATAAGAGTTCCTTCCAGCACATCAGGGAGCTGCACTGAGGAGCCTTTGTGGTGCCCAGACTGACACATGGAAGCAGAGGAATTCAGTAGCTGGAGTTTGAGTTACTGACCCCCTCCAGGCATTGAAATGGTACTGTCACTTGGAAACACAGGCAGATGCTTTGCAGGTGGGGAAATTGAGGAAGGAGAAATTGAAGTAATTTGTCCACAGTCAGAGAGAAGTCCTATGGCAGGGCAAGAAATAGAACCCAGAGCTCTTGATACCTGGCTCTGTACCTAACCACAAGCACAATCATCCTCCCTTACTTTATATCCATCATGGGCAAAGCTATAGTGTAGGGTGACCAGATAGCAAATATGAAAAATCAGGATGGGGGTGGGGTAATAGGTGCCTATGTAAGACAAAGCTCCAAATATCGGGACTGTCCCTATAAAAATTGGGACATCTGGTCACCCTACTATAGTATGACTTTATGCAAGCGTGTTTTCCTTCTTAGAACTACTTACTCCTCTTCCAGTTGTCTTAAATAAGCCCTGTGTAAAACCCTCTGATGTCCGTTTTACAAACTGCAGTGAAATCTAGCAGCAAGAAAAAAAGCCTCATCGCATGCATGCTTCCTTGTTGTGCACAAAGATTTCAGCTCTGTCTTGATATTCTCAAAAAGGATTTTTGGGTTGCACCATATAACCTACAGCTGGGGATGCAGTCTTACTTCACCGCACCGGGATTTATGTACACAACTCCTGTTAACACAGTGTGTGTGCACATGCGTGTGCACACACAGAACTCATAGAACTGTGGGACTGGAAGGGACCTCTAGACATCATCTAGTATAGCCCCCTGCACTGAAGCAGGATTAAATACACTATAATTATTATAGCTGTTTGGTGCAGGATACATCAAACCTCTAAGGTGCCCGCAGCGTTCCAGGTGTACCGCGAATTGGAGGGAAGAACTGTTATAGGCACTTCAGCAACTAGATCTTGTAGGCACTACAGTAACCACTCGCACACCTGGTTCAGTGAAATGATACTTTACTAGGGCTGGGAGGAAAGAGAAAGACTGCAGATACCCTCGGTACAGAGTCTTAAACAATTAAAGTTCAAGTGAGCCATAGGGGTTCTTGTTTGGGTCCCTGGGGCAGCCCAGTCAAGAATCAGGGCTCTTCAGGTCTAGTGCCAGGTGTGCCCTCTCTTATCCAGTCACTATTCCACCAAATAGGACCTTGCAGGTTTCCAGGCCAGGCTTCAAGTCTCTCATTGGGACCCCAGTGCACCATCATTCACAACACTACCTAGACCTCCACTGATGGGGATTCCTTAGGTAACATATCCCAGTACCTAACTATCCCTATAGTTAGAAAGTATTTCCGAATATTTAATCTAAACCTCCTTTGCTTCAAATTAAGACAATTACTTCTTGTCCTGCAGGTTAGATCTTTTATGCAGTGAAAGACACTTCTGAAAATCCCAGCCTATATACTGTTATATAAAGTAGAAGACTATAAAGAATTAAATACACACACAATACAAATGCACAGAGATACACACACATACTTATGAGATATTTTCTTTATATTCCTGAAGGAATTCAAAATTTAAATTCCTCACTGAAGAGAGATGTACAGTCTCAACTACACCATCCGTTATACCTTTGTTTGACTCCTCTTAACTGCTACAATTTTTTCTTCTAACCCCTCTTTTGTTTGCTACCTCATTTCATCTGACATTATACTGTCAATTTACTATATTACACGGATGGTTTTTCTCTTTAGTTCTCCTTATTTTCAGTGCTGCAAGCTTTTTGGTTAGATTTAGTTTACAACAATATATTTATTATACAATATGTCCCTAGTGAAAAAATAAATTAACAATTGCCTCATTCTTTGGAATAACGAATTCAACAATACTTCACCTTTGTTATTAAAGCAGCAAGAGTTATTTCTCCCTCCCCATGTCTGTGAAGCAAATGTAAGAAAATCCTCCCACAAAAACATAATTCAGAACACACGAAAAAACACCCAAGCCACTGGGAAACTAAAAATCTTCTACCTCTTTAAATGCAGAAACTGTTTTATGCCACTATTACTTACATTAGTGTGTGATGTTTAAAATTAATACTCATTTCGGGTCCAATCCTGCCATTCTTACTCAGACAAAACTCCCACTGCAGTCAGCAGGAGGGTTAAGGATTCCAGGGCTGTGCCATTGATACACACAATCTATATAATAATATTGAACATTCAGAACTCCAATAAAAAGCAAGCAGAGCGCTCAATCCTTCATAAACCAAACGTATGACATCACCTGTTGAATACGTGACTATGACCCAAAATGAAGTACACACACCCAAAACCAGATTGAGAAAGGGACGATAATGAGGTTTGTTTTTTGTTTTGTTTTTTTTCTTCTATAGACTTCCATTATCTTTTGATTCAGGACTTTCACTTCTGACGTTAATTATTTGCAAGCAGGAAAAAATACAGAGCTGATACCAGGTTAGCATCAGATGAAATTTGATGTGGATCTGAAATCAGATGTACCTTGTAAATATTTACCTTTGAGAGGAATGGAAGAAAGAAAGATGTAAACTTAAGACCCAGCCTTCAATCATGTTTCTGTGCCTAGGTGAGACAGTTTATGTTATACAGACGCTCCCCGGGTTACGCAAGACCCAACTTAAGCAAATCTGCACTTACGGAAAAAGTTCCGTAAAGCTACAAATAGGAGGTTTGGGTTTGGGAGGTTTTTTTGGCATAACGGTTGGGTACAAATCTCCAACTTACACAAAATTGAGTTACGCAAGGCGTTCTAGAACGGAACGATTGTGTAAGTCGGGGAGAGTCTGTACCTACAATCACAGTGTTTTCATCCAAGGCAGAGTGGCTTAAATTATTAAAGGTATAAAGCCTCATTATCACACAGTACCCTACATATACGTGTCATTGTATCACTTTAACCACATTTGTAGCCCCTGTCATGCCAATAGTTATTGAAATTCAAATTGTTAAGGACAGGAGCAAAAAGTCATAATTTACTCATCAATTCATCACAGCCTAACCCAGCCTTATCTTAGCTTTATGCTCCCCTCCAGTAATGTGAGCAGAGAGAAAGACTGGGCAGACCAGGCTGTAAAAGAGAGAAAGCGAGCGTGAGCACATGTGCAACAGTTCTGCAGCATGATTCCTAATGAACCTCGCTCATAGAAATCCACAGGATTGGGGATCTGAAGGCAAAGAGTGGCATACAAAGAGTAGAACCAAGCAGCAGCTGCATTCTGTGCATGGTCACCTCCAGATCCCATGTATAACTTATGTAAAGTCACAAAAAGCCTTAAGGTCTTGGTTCACAAAAGCATTGAACCCATCAGTACAAAAGCACATGTTTAAATGATTTGCTGAATCAGGGCTTATCTTTGAAGGGTTCTCACTCTCTCGCTCGTACAGTACCAGCAGCACCAGGAGGTAGCCAGTGGCCAAAACTGCTCCCTGAAAGCTATCTTGCGGGGGAGGGGCCACTTTGCAGGTCATCATCAGGCCCACCCTGAAAAGACTCTAGGATCTGTGAGGCTGAGAACAGGCTACCCCCCCGCCCCCCGCAGCCTCTCAAATTTGTGTCCACCAAGGGGAGCATTAGAAGGAAACTCCATGAGGATCTCTGTCCCCCTCCTACAGGTTTCTCCACAGGAGGGTAAGACATGGCCAAAGAAGTGGCCCAAAGTTTGTGTATTAATTAATTTGTTTAAAATAAAAAGATACAGAGATTGCAGATGGACATTTTGAGCTGATCCTATGTTAATGCATTATATAAACTAATCACTGAATTGAAGGTCAAATACTGTTTCAATAGGCTGCTAACAATTTTTTCCATCAATATTATGGACTCAATAGATCATGCACTTCATATTGCCTCATGCACACAGTAGATGCTTTCAAAAGCATTGAAATTAGTACAGAGTGGGATGCACCTTATTCCACAGAACTACTGCCATCTATTGTGTCAACAAGTATTTAGGGAGTCCTTAATCTGCAAAGCACTGACAAAATAATCTAACAAATGTGTTTCAAAGCATGTTTATGAAGCCTCTAATCCATTAATCAGTGGATGTGTGGATTAATTCTGCATACTAAGA
This sequence comes from Natator depressus, assembly GCF_965152275.1. NCBI lineage: Eukaryota > Metazoa > Chordata > Testudines > Cheloniidae > Natator > Natator depressus. The sequence goes on from NC_134236.1 coordinate 125,852,574, forward strand.
ATTCTTATGAAATTTCTGATGAAAAATAAAGTTCATTTGTAAGTGCAGAAAACCTGGACATTTAACAATTTTCTTAACTCTCCAAAAGGCACTAGCCGCCTGAAAAAAATTCTTTAATACGAGAATTTTTTTTACATCCGATTAAAACTGTGGGGGTAGGGGGAGCTTAATTTTGGTTTTAAAATTCTTTGTTTGACTACAGCCACTATCTAAAATTTGTTTATTCTCCCTCCCAATAAAAACAACCAACAAACCACACACACATACACACACGGGCAAAAATTGGGGATTGGCCCTGCTTTGAGCAGGGGGTTGGACTAGATGACCTCCTGAGGTCCCTTCCAACCCTGATATTCTATGATTCACAGGCTATCCTTATGTGTGCTGAAATTCAACTCAGAGAGCATTTCTAACACAACAGTATAACAGCGAACACAGGAGTTCATAACAGAAATGTTGAAATAATTTACACTAAAACATCTATGCAGATGTGGTCTCCTATAATTATTAGTATATTCTTATGCAGAATATCTGTGTTTTCCATGAATTTTCATTCTCTGTTTGTTTTCATACTAACCTTATACATTTTGCAGTGCAGAAATATACCCATTTTAATAAATATTTAAGAAGCTATTCATTTTAAGAGTGAAAAAATTAACATAGTGCCTATTTTTACAATTTGGGACCCCAACGCGACAATATCTGAGAACATAAGACTTGCATTGATCTCTCTAGGAGTGGCATAGGGTGGGGTAAAGTGGGGGGTCTATATTTTCCACTCAATGTATGTAGAAATGTATGGCTTTCATTCACATTAACACTGAGTGGGAAATAGTCACATAAAGCCCCTAATCACTGATGTGTGACTAGAACCATAATATAAAGCATTAGCATAGTTTTACAAATCTGAATGACAATTTAGTAATTGGATGCAGTGACTTTCCATGGGTTTTTAGGCACATTGGCATGGCAGCATGGGGTGATAGAACAGAAACAGTCTTGACTGCCTCAGTACAGTGGATAAACAAAGGACATCAGTCTGCAGAGCCGTTCATCCAACACTTTCACCAGCAGTTAATTCACTAAAATTAGAAAAAAGGTAAGAAGCCACCACAAGATTCCAGAAACTTTGGACTACATTTATGGCTTAAAAAAAGCTAGAAATTGTTTTTTAAAAAGAAAAATAGATTTATTTAAATGCACATATTGTTTATTTTTATTTAATAAATATTAAAACTTTAGTTCCCTTAACTAAGTGAAATTCTCATATACCATTATGCTGCCGAATTATTCCCTCAATTATTTTCCGACTCCTTAAGAATATAGGGATGGACCTATACTTTGCTGGGCAATATGTAAAATGACATATACCTATGCTCACATCATCTTGCATGCAATCCCCATTGAGGCAACGGTGAATCTCTGCTCCCAACACCCCTCTCCACATAGTTCCATATCTTGCGGTGATTCATATATGGGGGCCAAGTAGCCGTGATTGGATTCAGAGAGCAACTTTTCAAATGAGCTTTGAGAGAGAGGGGAATTCATTCTCTTCTGCAGCCAGCCAGCAGAGTCAAATTGCATCATAGAACAAGAAATCTGATAGCGCGCGGACTGGCAGATCAGAGAAGTATATGCGTAGTGAGTATAGGGCCCCAAGAAGGGAAGAGGCCCTATGTGGCCTGATAAGGCTAAGGCTGGCCTTAAGAAAATACATATATGACTAATTCTACAGACCTGCAGAGTTCTCACTCAGGAAAAATACCATTTGAGTGGGAACTTTCCCGTTAAGGAATGAAGGTATGGGATTATTAGTGAATTAGAACAGCATTTCCATCAGTTCCAGTTGCTAAATGCTTCAGATATTTCAGGTAATATCTTTACACTAATATTTTAATTGATTTGCACAGGCATAAACATGACCGTGCCCGTCAATAAATGCAATCTAAAATTGTTGTGCTCTTCAAGTACAGCCAGCTCTGAATATCACAACTGCAAAACAGAATCATCCATGAACAACTGTACAAAGGAAAGCAGGATGAATACAAAAACACTTCCAGAAACAACCTCCATGGAAGAAGGTACTTTAGATATACAGGGGATGAGTGCAGCATAAATACAGGCAGGTTACGCAGATAGAAAACAATATAAAATTGACAGAACACTATTTACAATTTTTTAAAATGTATTCGCAAAAAGAAAAGGAGGACTTGTGGCACCTTAGAGGCTAACAAATTTATTAGAGTATAAGCTTTCGTCGCTACAGCTCACTTCATCGGATGCATTTTCCACTGAATGCATCCGATGAATTGAGTTGTAGCTCACGAAAGCTTATGCTCAAATAAATGTGTTAGTCTCTAAGGTGCCACAAGTACTCCTTTTCTTTTTGCGAATAGAGACTAACACGGCTGCTACTCTGAAACCTGTTAAAATGTATTGTTAATTTTAAAAAGTGCTGTTAATCACGTTCCAAATTGGTTCTCTTCTAATTGAAAAAAATTAATTATGCAGTCATCAGATGGTCAATGTATGTGACTTTACAACTATTACAGACCTTGCCTAGACACAAACTTGCACTGGTTTAACTACAAGTGTATTTTAAAATTGATTCAGGCTTCTCTGCACTAGAGACCTTATAGCAGCACAGCTGTACCAATGCAGCTGCGCCGCTGTAAGATCTCTCATGTCGCTCCCTCCCCTAACATAGTGCTGTTCACATTACCATTTATGTCAGCGAATCCCATATAGCTCGGTGGGGTGTTGTTTTTCACACCCCTGAGCGCTGTGCACACTACCACTTATGCAAGCAAAACTTATGTCGCTCAGGGGTAGTGTAGACATGGCCCCAGTTAAAGTGAGGCAGACCACTGTGTAGATGCTTTTATTTTAGTTTAAGAGTGGCTTTTATGGATTTAGCTTAAATTAATTGGTTACTAACTTAGGCTAGAAAGAAATAAGCCGTTCCTAAATTGAAGTGTCTACATACGGTTTTTCACTGCAGTACCTAAATAAGTTTTAAATTAAATTGTTGTAATTTTCCTATGTAAATAAGCCATTAGACTCTCCGAAACAAAACTTGCTACTGCAGTCGGGCATATAAACAAAACAAGTTATCCAACTGAAATTTCTTTAAAATTCCTTTCTTATTCATACTTATTGGTGTTGGGTATATGCATACTTTGTCACAGCAACAATTCATTATTTCTTTTTCATTTGAAAAAAGATCTAAAGTGTTGCACTTGAAGATAAATGGTTTTGTTATACAAGTCAAAGTTAAGATTCAGAACATTATGATTAAAGTAGTTTCTTTCCTCTCAGTGGCTATGTGGCTGAAAACATAGTTCCCTGCAGTATTCTCCTGTTAAATGTGGAGAAGTGTTTCCTTTAGAAGAGGAAATTCTCTTAAGGAAGTTGTTTTAAGATAAATAAAAGTTCAGGATGAAGCCAGCAAAAGGTGTGAAGGATTTCTCTTTGATTTCCCAATTTGTGTATTTGGGCTCAGACACAGACTACATTTTATGCACATATTAATAGGATGCTAAGAAGGCTACAACTCTACTTTAACATGGACCTGTAGAGACAGCCTGATATGTGGCACCAAATATATTAACCTTCTTAAGAAGAGACATTTTGTTCCTTTCTTGCAAAAGAGGGAATCAGATCACGCCTTTTTAATTTTGAGTTGAGGAAGTCTTGCAAAGGCAGCCTATTAAGTTATTTTGATGTTAAGACTGTTTAGCAGTGTCACTGATCAGTTAAAATGGTCTTTGAACATCAAGAGAAAGGAACCAGGTCTGTCTAGAATAAACTTTAGTAGCATATTCTCTTTATCAGTATTATTACGGACAAGGAAAAGTGCCTAAATTAGAAAACAGGTTTCAGAGTGGTAGCCGTGTTAGTCTGTATCAGCAAAAATAAAATAAAATAAAAAAAAATGGAGGAATACTTGTGGTACCTTGGAGACTAACAAATTTATCTGGGCATAAGCTTTCATGAGCTTATGCCCAAATAAATTTGTTAAATTAGGAAAACTACTTATATCAAAGAGGTCATAAAAACAACACATCAAAATAATGCAGCACTGAAGCTCACAGAACTGTATTTAAATGTTTGCTGAGATCTCAGGGAAAACTTTGGAAAACATTTGATTTAAAGACAATTCTGCTTTTGTTTTCTAGATTTCTCTTCCCTTTGGTTGTTTTCTTATAATTCCCTGGGAAATTCACATGAAACCAGGCCTTTGTTCCTCAAAAGTTAATTTTATCCTGGCTGGTTACTTCTCAGCTAATAATGCCAATATCTTCTCTTTGGTGACATTATAATCATTTCTACAAAGCCAAAGGTCATGTCACAAAGACAGGATTTTAACATCAAGTAAGGGAATAAACAGAGGGAGTAGATGAAATCTTCAGAAACAAAGATCTTGTTTTCATGCATTTTTCCCTAACAATACAAACAAAGGAAAGAAAGTCCCAGAGAATATACATCCAGTTTTGCAGTCGTCCAATAACAGAACTCAGAAACTATATTTAGAAGTACACTGATAATTTTAAAATCATACACTGTAAACAATGTTTTTACCTGTGATATGAACACCCACTTCGATTAGTAAAACTGAAAGATTTTTACAAATCAAAATAGCTTTTTACCGTTTACCATTTTACCATTACTGTTTATCTTTTTCACAATTCAACCACCAAAAAATGGAAATCAATTAAGCCAGTTTCACTTTGGCTTGTACTCAGTCTCATTTCTCAGATTCTCAGATACTGCAAGGAAAACATTTATTGCTTTAAAACAAAACAAAAAAACCCCCACAAAATCATGATTCCATTGGAGTTTAAAAGAAAAAACATGGAAAAACATTATTCGTGGGGTTAGACTATTTATACAAAACCTAACTACTGGATCACATTTACTTCATTAAAACACGAGTAACATTTTCAAAAGAACCTAAGTGATTTAGGCACTTTTGAAAATTTTACCTAGTACCAACTGAGCTGATTTCTAACATGGTCTAACCTGACTAGACATCATGGATGAGGCCAAATGGTGTTAGAACTGTGTTTAAAATACTGCCCCAGCCCCCTCCCCCCCGTGCTACTAGGGACCTAAATTAGAAGACCTCCCCCCCCCCCCCCCCAAATAAAAGAGTTCTTACATTTGTTCCTATTCACGTTGGCTGGCCAAATCTCATTAAAGTACAGCAAAAATAGAACAGTATTTAAAATTAGACCTTAATTCATGTGTTAGCTCCATCTATAAAGGATTTAAAAGAAAATTATTGTTCATTGTTCTTCTACTGTGGTAGCCCCTAAGAGCCCTAGACACATACACAGCCCCACTGTGCACTATACAACACAGAACAATGTTTTCCAAAGTTCTCCAGAAAACATCAGTAACTCTAAGATTGTGTCCAAGTCTCCATCTACACTATTAAAATAACCACATAACTGAACCATTAGACAAACCATTGCATTAAACAACTATTAAAAATTAAATGTAATAGTTAAACTGTGGGTTAAACTGGGTTAAAATAGACAGATGAAAACCATGTTATAAACATGTTTTTGTTTAAGTATCTCTCAAAATGAGAACAGTTCTCTAACATGTTAAAATATGGCTAGAGTACAGTCATGTTATGTTTACTTTTAAGCATTGTTATTTTTGAAGTGCAGATGACAGCTAAGTTTCCTTAATAAAAACTTATTTTCCATGGAAAAAGGAGTTCAGTTCAGCCATTAGTTACCTCTAAAGCCAAAACCTGCCATGTTGAGTTTTGGTATTTTTGTTTTTTAAACAATTTAAAAAAAATGAAAATAGTTCTTAAATTTATGGAGTTGCTAAATGGTTTAATACTTCAAGATTGAATGGCAAATTAGTCAAAACGTACTGAGCCTCTGCATGCTCATCTAATCCCCCTCAAACAAGCAAAGAGGCATGGATTGAAATGCCCCATCTAGTATTATAGTGAAGATGGATATATACATTACTGTTAATCGCTTCCTACACCAAGCTGCTTTTAAACCTCATTGGTTAGTCCCACCTGTTGCTAGCAAGGGAACTTCTATAAATGACTCCTGCTTTGAAAACTCCTGTATGCGGTTCTTGTGTAGCAGCCACCAGATTCTCTTGCTGAGAGAAAAGGGAAGGTGCTATACTGCACATTCAGGGAATCCCAAAGCACGTCACAAAGTAAAGTTTTATGATTTATGCGTCAGTGCTATGACTGGGCCAGTCATGGCAGTGGTCAGACTACAGAACAGGGATGAGTCAAGCAAATCTGGGGCATCCTGCAAATCTATTCTAGGTTCCCCAGCTGGATAGCCCAAGATTCAGTGTCGGCCTTCTTCTCCCCAACTGCAATGCATGGCATCAGAGTGAGTCTGGGGGATTAGGTCATAGGCACACTAGAGTGTGCATTTGTGAAAGAATTTAAGGGACAGCAGGAGAAGGGGAACCTGTGAAATACTTCAGCCAGGGCCACGCTAAAACGGGAGACATCTCAACTCCCCTGGAACAATCAAGTTACACTCTAGAGCTCAGTCGATAAAAAGCAGCCCCATTGCTGGCACTATACACCAGCGGCAGCAAAGCACAAACAAGTCACATCACACCAGCATCTCAGCCTGTCCTTGGTGGAGTGGAGATCCCCCAGGATGAAGGACCTCCATCATCGAAACTATCTTTCAAGAGAATACTAAACTGCATCTCTCTAGGGAGCCCTTCAGACAATAACCCCAGTGTCCTGGCCAATATCCCCAAAGACGGTCCTAAACCAAATGTAACCTACTATGAATGTAAAATTATGAAAAGACAGTTACCTTTCCTGTAACTGGTGTTCTTCGAGATGCATTGCTCGTGTCTATTCCACAATAGGTGTGTGTGCTCGCCACGTGCACCGGTGCTGGAAGTTTTTCCCTTAGCAGTACCTGTGGAGGGGGGGAGCACTCCCTGCGACCCCTGGAGTGGTGCCGGCCTGGTGTGGTATAAGGGGAGCTGCGCACTCCCCCCACCCTCAATTCCTTCTTGCCAGACAACTCTGACAGAGGGAAGGAGGGTGGGATGTGGAATAGACATGAGCAACGCATCTCGAAGAACACCAGTTACGGAAAAGGTAACTGTCTTTTCTTCTTTGAGTGATTGCTCACGTGTATTCCACAATAGGTGATTCCAAGCTATATCTGTTGGAGGTGGGTAGGAGGTCACAAATTCCCGGGACGGAGTATGGCCCTGCCAAACCTGGCGTCATCCCTGGTTTGGGAGACGATCGCATAATGTGAGGTGAACGTGTGAACCTAAGACCACGTAGCGGCCCTACAAATGTCCTGGATGGGGACATGGGCCACATATAAGGTTGAGGGCAGCGTACCAGTCCCCGGGATCCAGGGAGGGGATGATAGAGGCCAGTGAGACCATACAGAACTTGAGCCTCACCATGAACTGGTTTAGATCCTGCAGGTCCAGGATGGGCCTGAGTCTTCCTTTGGCCTTTAGTCGTGACCACTCTGGGAGGAAAGCACACAACCAATTGTAGAAGGGAAGCTTCATTAAGGAGGGGAGGATCCCTGAGGAGAACTGGCAGGGCGCCTCCGAGTGTCCCGTCAAAACCTCCTTTTTCCCGACTGTTTGCCCTTGGAGGACCCAGGTTGCGGGGCAGGCCGCGACTGCCTCTAAGGGCGCCTTTTATAGACCCTCAACATGCGATAGGCTGCCTCGTACTTCGGCTGGGTGGCCTGAGCGGGAGCCTGCTGCGGCCTAAACTTAGACTTGGACAGAGCCGGGACATAGAGACCCAGAGTCTGGAGGGTCGTGCAGGGGTCCTTCATGTCATGCAGCTTTGTATCCATTTGCTCCGCAAACAGAGCTTTGCCGTCAAACGGGAGATCCTGCATGGCAGCCTGCGCTCCACTGGGCAGCCCGGACAGCAGTAGCCACAACGCCCTTCTCAGGGACAGCGCCAAGGCCATGGACCGTGCTGCCATGTCTGCTGCATACAAAGCCGCTTACAGGGATGCTCTGACAGCCGCTGTACCCTCCTCCACCAGCGCCTTGAATGCTTTCTTATCACGCTCCTGGATGGAATGCTCGAACTAGGGCAGGGAACCCCACAAATTGAATTCGTACCTGCCCAGGAGTGCCTGGTGGTTTGCCACCCGCAACTAAAAACTCGAGGGAGACTAAAGCCTTCTCCCGAAAGAGTCGAGCCTCTGCAATTCTTTATTTTTCGGGGTAGGGGCTGGTTGGCCCTGCCGCTCCCTGTGGTAGATGACTCAACCACCAGGGAGTTGGGTGCCAGGTGGGTGTAGAGGCACTCGTGCCCTTTGGTGGGTACAAAGTACTTGCGTTCTGCCTTCTTAGAGATGGGGGCCAGCGAGCCGGTGTTTGCCACAAGACATTTGAAATTTTTGCCACTGCTTTGTGGAGGGGCAAAGCTACCCTGCCCGGTGCCGAAGAGGACAGCACGTTGAACAGGTAGTCTGAGGGTTCCTTCAACTACTCTACCTGGAGGTGGAGGTTTGATGCCACCCTTTTATAGATTCATAGATATTTAGGTCAGAAGGGACCATTATGATCATCTAGTCTGACCTCCTGCACAATGCAGGCCACAGAATTTCACCCACCACTCCTGCAAAAAACCTCACACCTATATCTGTGCTATTGAAGTCCTCAAATCGTAGTTTAAAGACTTCAAGGAGCAGAGAATCCTGCAGCAAGTGACCCGTGCCCCATGCTACAGAGGAAGGCAAAAAACCTCCAGGGCCTCTTCCAATCTGCCCTGGAGGAAAATTCCTTCCCGACCCCAAATATGGCAATCAGCTAAACCCTGAGCATATGGGCAAGATTCAGCAGCCAGATACTACAGAAAATTCTTTCCTGGGTAACTCAGATCCCACCCCATCTAATATCCCATCACAGGCCATTGGGCCTATTTACCATGAATATTTAATTACCAAAACCATGTTATCCCATCATACCATCTCCTCCATAAACTTATTGAGTTTAATCTTAAAGCCAGATAGATCTTTTGCCCCCACTGCTTCCCTTGGAAGGCTATTCAAAAACTTCACTCCTCTGATGGTTAGAAACCTTCGTCTAATTTCTAGTCTAAATTTCCTGGTGGCCAGTTTATATCCATTTGTTCTTGTGTCCACATTGCTACTGAGCTTAAATAATTCCTCTCCCTCTTCCTCTCTGGTATTTATCCCTCTGATATATTTATAGAGAGCAATCATATCTCCCCTCAACCTTCTTTTAGTTAGGCTAAACAAGTTTTTGATGGGCCCTAAAGTCCTCCTGCGGGACACATCCGGGGAGGGCGAGGAGGCCGGCACGGTGCTCTTGGTGTCCGCCGGCACTGGAGGATGCACCACTTGGTCAGACTCTGGGCATGGTGCCGAGGACATATGTCCCACCTACCCCCTCCTCGGAGGTCTGGAGAGGGAGGCTGACGGTGCCTCTGGGGCTCTGGCCACCGAGCGGGCTCCCACCGGGGGCTGTGTCGGGGCCATGGTGCCCACTGGTACCATTGGGCTGGCCACGGGGCCACTGCACTGGCTGTGGCACCGAAGGGCCCTGGTTGTTCAGCCTGGCTGGCCTGTCCCATAGAAGGGCGACTATAAGCGGAGGCCGGGCTGACGAACAACCTGCCGCTGTATGGGGTCTGGGAGGAACAGTGGGGCCGGGAGTGACGTTGCCCATGGGACTGCGACCTCGATGCGGAGGACCAGTACCGTCTGTAGCTGCTGCTCTGCGATCGGCTCCGACGGGCGGACCTGTGACTGCGAGGTGCCGGTGATCGATGCCCTGGGCTGCGGAGGCAATGCCTTGGCGGACTCTTGGAGTGGATTCTGAGTGGGAACAGCATCGACGTCCGTGCCATGACCGGCCATGGTAATCCCTATGAGATGAGGACCTCTGGCAACATCTGCTTCGGTCTCGTTGGTACTCACTCCGTGACGCGGAGTGGTGCCGAGAGTTTCGGTCGGACGGCACCCATCCTGACAGTCTGGTGGGAGTTGAGGGCGATCCACATGGACTACGCCCTGAACTGTCGCTGGGCGACGAACGGCGTTGGGAACATTCCCTGGAGCTGGGGGCGACTGCGGAGAACCCAGCGGTGGCTTGCTCCTGCAGCATGGTGCTGACGCTGGCGGCGCTCCTGGTACCAGCATGGACATGACGTCCCGGGCCGCCTACAGGGCCTCCTGTGTTTCCGAAGCAGCCGGGCTACTCCACTCTATGTGAGTTGGAGGCCTAGAGGCCGGAGGGAATCGAGGACTGCCCGACATGGGTCTAGTCTCTGCCCCTGGTTTCCCTCGGAGCCACTGCAAAGAAGGCGTTTCCTTTGCCTTCTTGTGCCCCGTGTATGGGGAGCGGTGCCGACTGGTAGAAGGCACCGGAAGGCCGCCGCCCACCGATGCTGCGGTGCCGACTCAGAGCGGTGCACCGGAGTAGGGGTCAGCACCAACTCCATCAGAATAGCTTGGAGCCTAATCTCTCAGTCCGAGGTGTAAATGACTTGCAAATCTTGCAAGGATCGCTGATATGGGTTTCTCCCAAACAGCGTAAACCGTCTGCGGGTGGGTCACTCCTTGGCATAGATCGCCTACAAGTGTCACACGACTTAAAACCCGGGGCGCGGGGCATGCCCCGGCCCGGGCACTCTAACTAACTGAACAGTTAACTAACTACAGATACTAGCACTGAACGAACAAAAAGTTCTGGGGACGAGCTACAGCAAAGCTGGAGCAGAGTAGTTCCGATGCACCTTCACTGGTGGCAAGAAGGAACTGAGGGTGGGGGGAGTGCGCAGCTCCCCTTATACCACGCCATGGAGGAGCCACTCCAGGGGTTGCTGGGGTGTTCCCCCTATGGGTACTGCTAGGGGAAAAACTTCTGGCACCGGTGCACTGGCGAGTATGCACACCTATTGTGGAATACACATGAGCAATCACTCGAAGAAGAATGCCCAGTTTCCCCCAAAGGTTTGCCAGCTATTCACGTGAACCTAAGCAGAGTTTCAAGTGAGCGTCTCCCCCCCCACACACACACAAATTGTGTGTGTGAACCATGCAAAACTCATTGGTTTCAGTCAAGTTTGTTTTGAATTTGGGGTCATTAGAGCGCCAAGTGAAACTTCAGGGAGGTGAAGTTCAAACCGTGTGAACCAGAACTAGTAAGTCTGGCATAGCTCTACCTCCAGAGCGCAAGGCTCTCTCCTAGGAGCTGTTAGTGAGTGCATAGTGTGTGCCATACCTGCTCACCTAATCCCATCTGACTGCTTTGTGGGATACTTTTAAAACCATTAGATGCCTAAAGGAAGAACATACTTGTCTTTAGAATAAAAATTCTTCTCCTGTTTCTCTCATCCCTTCCTTCCCCACACCAGTCCCACTTTACATTTCACTTCCCTCTCTCACTTCCCTCAGCTCCCTAACTTCTCTTGCCCCAACTCTCATTCCAACAGCACCAGAACAGGTTCCTCTGAGCCTCACATTCCCTACCTGCCAAGCTCTTCAGCGGCTCCCATAAACTCCGGGGAAACGGACCAGTCTGATGCAGAAGAACAGTTTTGCACTGACTGGTGTCCTAATGGTAAAATGGTCGACGTGGCTCCTTCTAATCCCATTGGAGTAGGGATTGCTCCTGCAGTCAGGACTCTTCTCACTAGGCCTAACGCCTGACTCAGCAGCTATAAACATGCTTCACCAGCAGACTTGGTAGTGTGAGAAATACCATAGGAAGCTTGGAAGCAGTCTTGCCAATAATCATGTCCTTTTCAGGATAATTGTGTCAATCATAAATTATATGAAAGACACTCAGATCTGTATGGCTGGCAAGTAATGGCAGGGTTGCTACTCTTTAGTTTATTCACGCTGGGCAGAGTCACATGTTTAGTGATAACTTTGTTTTTATTCCCACCATCAAAATACTTGTTTTAGATAGGGTGACCAGATGTCCTGTTTTTATAGGGACAGTCCCGTTTTTGGGGACTTTTTTTTTTTAAATGTAGGAGCCTATTACCCACTACCCCCTGTCCTGTTTTCTCACAGTTGCTATCTGGTCACCCTAGTTTTAGAGCAAGATCTGGGACCAGAGGAAGAGTACCTAAATCATCTCCCTTATGGAAACAGCCTGTATATTTCAAACGAGATGACATCAGTATGATTTATAAAAAACAAACAAAACAAAAAACAAACAAAAACAAAAAAACCCCAACCAAAAACAAAAACAAAAAAAGCCAAACACCTGTGAATTTAAAGAGAAAATTAAGTCCTTTCTATTACCTATGGCTAGAAAACTTTTACCAAAACTATTTCTGAGAAAATATTTTTAATGAAAAATCATAAGGAAAATTGGTCCAATTTTTCATCCAACACTACTTTCCATAGATGTTTTAAACCAACATACAGAACTGACTAGAAAGCTACATTCCTACTATACAACTCTACAGACTGATTTAAAATGGCTACAGAAAAAGTTATCATTCTTTATGGATTGCAATAGACTTTCCATATGGGCTGACTCTCCCATAGTTTTTGTTTTTAACTTGGTTGTATTCTCTCTTTTTGGAAGGTAAAAATTCAACAGCACTGTCAGAACTAAGCTAATGATTGATGCTTCCTGCAATGGTAGCCATCTTGTAAATTGGGAAGGAACCATTTCATTCAACCTGCCAAAGCCCAAACGTGAGAGAGACCAAGTTGGGCTTAATAGACTCAAAATAAGGGACATATGATTATTAGGGCTGTCAAGCGATGAAAAAAATTAATTGAGCTGTTAAACAATAATATCCAAAAATATTTAAACAAATAGTATTCTGTTTTCTATATTTTCAAATATATTGATTTCAATTACAATACAGAATACAAAGTGTACAGTGCTCACTTTATATTTATTTTTATTACAAATATTTGCATTGTAAAAAACAAAAGAAATAGTATTTTTTATTTCACCTAATACAAGTACTGTAGTACAACTTTCATGATAAAGAAATTGAACTTACAAATGTAGGATTATGTACATAAAAATAACTGCATTCAAAAATAAAACAATGTAAAAACTTTAGAGCCTACAAGTGCACTCAATCCTACTTCTTGTTCAGCCAATTGCTCAAACAAGTTTGTTTACATTTGTGGAGATAATGCTGCCCGCTTCTTGTTTCAATGTCACCTGAAGGTGAGAACAGGCGTTTGCATGGCATTGTTGTAGCCAGTGTCACAAGATATTTACATGTCAGATGCGATAAAGATTCTTATGTCCCTTCATGCTTCAACCACCATTCCAGAGGACATGCGTCCATGCTGATGACGGGTTCTGCTCGATAACGATCCAAAGCAGTACAGACCGACGCATGTTCATTTTCATCATTTGAGTCAGATGCCACCAGCAGAAGATTGATTTTCTTTTTTGGTGGTTCTGGGTTCTGTAGTTTCCGCATCAGAGTGTTGCTCTTTTAAGACTTCTGAAAGCATGCTCCACACCTTGCCCCCTCCGATTTTGGAAGGCACTTCAGATTCTTAAATTTTGGGTTGAGGACTGTAGTTATCTTTAGAAATCTCACACTGGTACCTGCTTTGCATTTTGTCAAATCTGCAGTGAAAGTGTTCTTAAAATGAACATGTGCTGGGTCATCATAAAAGACCGCTATAACATGAAATATATGGCAGAATGCATGTGAAACAGAACAGAAGACATACAATTCTCCCCCCGCAAAAGAGTTCAGTCACAAATTTAATTAACATATTATTTTTTTAATGAGCATCATCAGCATGGAAGCATGTCCTCTGGAATGGTGACCGAAGAATGAAGGGGCATACGAATGTTTAGCATATCTGGCGCATAAATACTGTACCTTGCAATGCTGGCTACAAAAGTGCCACGCGAACGCCTGTTCTCACTTTCAGATGACATTGTAAATAAAAAGCAGAAGGTATTATCTCCCATAAATGTAAACAAACATGTTTCTCTTAGCGATTGGCTAAACAAGAAATAGGGCTGAGTGGATTTGTAGGCTCTAAAGTTTTACACTGTTTTGTTTTTGAGTGCAGTTATGTAACAAAAATATTTCCTCATTTGTAAGTTGCACTTTCATGATAAAGAATTGCACTGCAGTACTTGTATGCTGTGAATGGAAAAATATTTCTTTTGTTTATCATTTTTACAGTAAAAAGAAAAGGAGTACTTGTGGCACCTTAGAGACTAACCAATTTATTTGAGCATAAGCTTTCGTGAGCTACAGCTCACTTCATCAGATGCAATTTTTTATTAATAAAAACAATAAAGTGAACACTGCACACTTTGTATTCTGTGTTGTAACTGAAATCAATATTTTGAAAATGTAAAAAACATCCAAAATATTTAATAAATTTCAATTGGTATTCTATTAATAGTTTAATAGTGCAATTAAAACTGTAATTAGTCCAGATTAACTTTTTTTTTAGTTAATGGCGTGAGTTAACTGCGATTAATCGAAAGCCCTAAAGATTATCTATTCAGGAAGCTGGAAAGGACGCAGGATTCACTGCTTTAGTATAAATCACTTCAGTTTCATGATTTTTCATTGCTGATAAATGAGCGCTGGGGTCAAAGGAAGGAAATAACAAAAATAATAAGACCAAAGTCTCTGGCCTATTGTGGAAAAACTCCACTGAAGTCACTGGCACTGTGCCCACTGACACTAGCAGAGAATTTGGACCTCAATATGACAACCTGTTACAGGAAAATCTAAGCCTCTGATTAAATAGTTTAAATTGCTCAGAATATTTCTGTAACAGTGTCATGTGCTCCTGTAAGAATGGTTGCAATTTTATAAACATGTCTGTTTTATTGTCTCCAGATACTCGTGAAAGAACAGTAGCGTAAATTCCCACACACAGTTTTAACCTGTTAACACCAAACGAACCTAATACAAGCGCCATCTAGTGAAGCTTGTGATCATGCAGTTACGGAGGGTGGCGGGGGGGACCTCACTGCTGCCTGCTTGTTTTGACTTCAACTTGGTAAGGACCCTATGCATAAATAATGCTACAAGTTCACATGCAACAATAAAACATTGTATTTCCTAGCATAGCGTTGTCATTTGGTTTCAGTTTTTTGGGATCCCAGTTTCACCAGTACACTCCCACATCCTGCTAGTAGGATAGTTCAGCTATCCTGAAAATTGTTATTAAATTATATTTTATTGCAATGGTGCCTCAGGACCCCAATCATAAACCAGGGTCCCACTGTGCTAGGGCTGTGCAAGCACACAAGAGACAGTCCCTGCCCAATGCACTGTCATCACAGCACAACACAATTTTCACATCATCATGTGTTACAACACGTGAAATAACAGGCTAGACTGTGGACCCCTTACTGATAAAAGAAGCAGGTATGTCTACACTGTGTTTTAAAACCCTCAATAGTGAGTCTCAGAGCTCGCACTACAGCAGTAAACCGCTGTGGAGACATTTGGGCTCTGGCTAGAGTTTGGGCTCTAAAGCCCAGGGAGGAAGGTGGGTTTCAGAGCCTGATTCATCAGTGCAGGATAAATAGCTGCTCAAAAATGCTCTTTCTACAATTCTTCTTCCCCATCTAGCTTCTGAGGGATTACCAAGATCCAGAACTCACTTGCCACCCCAGTTTCACTTTCTCAGCTTGACATGCAACCTTGAGAAATAAACTGGTCTTCTATTTAAGGCAGCAGTGTTCTCTAGTGCTTAAGGTGAAAATGACATGCTCAGCAGTGAAGATTCAGGGGGATAGCTCCTATTTATTTATTTTTAAAATCAGAAGAGGAATGTAAGTCCTCCCAACAACCTTTTACAGATCCACAAGCACTGCTGAGAGGGACTCCAGGAAAGAAGCCCCATTAGCAATGGGTGGGTAGCAAATTCCCAGTATCCACATCTGGGGAGCTGCAACCTATGGAAACTGGTTTTTGTGGACCAGCTGTGATTTCTAGGCATTGCAACAGAATTCTGCCTAGTTTCAAAGTCTAGTTAAATTTGCTAATTGACAAAAATGTCTTTAGCTCTCACATGTACAAACCCAAGTGTTTAAATGCAAAGACATGAATACTTAACGATATTGTAAATCTTACATTAACAAAACACACAGCACAATCTCTGCTGGCATAACTGATTTGAATTTAATAGAAGCTGTTGGGTCCTCAACACTTTTGAAAGACAGGCCATTTATGTAGGTGCCTAAGCAAGTGTTGAGGACCCAACATACATAGCTTCTAAAGTCATCTGCAAAGGAAAGACCACTGGGTTTGTACTGCATGAGCAGGTGTTTACTTTAACACACAGTCCACAAATAAGGCAAAGTCCAAAATGACCACTCTTTCTGGGGTTTGGATTTGTTGGATTATTGCTGATTTTTTATTATCCCTCAGTATTACATCATAGGGATTTTTTTTAAAAAGTCTTTGCAACATACAAGATCTTTAAGCATAAGAAAACTGCTGTCTAAAATGTATCCCCTTGAGTTACCAATAAATCTTGAGCACAAACAGACGCTATAGGTTTGGGTTGTCAGAAGTTGTGTTAAACCATCTGCAGAACTGCATTTTAGGTGCTCAAATGTTATAAAGAAGCAAAAAAAAAAATTGCACATAACCTACAAAGGATAAGAAATGTGGGTACCTTTAATGACTACGTGAGGGCCTGAAAAGTGATTTTATTGGTTCACATGCATAGTCCTCTTTTCTTTTGAATTACTTTGGAAACGAGAGAGAGTACTTAACAGTAACTGTTGCTCTTCAAAAGTCACCTCCATGCATTCATAGTACACGCCCGCCTTCCCCTCTGTTTTGGAATCCTATATAATGTCAGGACTCCACAGGTAGGGAGGCGCATTCCCTTTGCAGAATAGGGCAAGAAGTTCAACTTCACGCAAGATCTCTTTTGCGCAATCCTCCCCCCATCAACACACACAGCTTTTCAAGGCAGTTCCACAGCTCAACACCAAGAACACAATATCCCACAAGTGCGAATGCACAGAGGCAATTCTCAAAGAAGAGTAAGTCACACACAGATATTGCATTTCCCAGTGATGCCTAAAAACCAACTCCCAAAAATTTACGCATCTCTCTCAGTCTTCCAGCATCATAAGGGACCATCCTCCTCATTTCAGTTTACATCTGTTTTATTTCATGTATCATAGGAGAGCAAGGAGATCATTTGTTTTTTCCACAAATCAGAATTTTGTGATTGCTACATTAGAAAAAAAAATTTGTTTTAAACATTTTGATATTTCTTAAAATATTTTAGTCCTAATTTCCTCTGAAAGTGGCTGTCCTATACTTGCATTTTATAGTACTAGCCTATTCAAATACACACTTTTTAGCCTTATCTAAACGGAGCTCTCTCTTAGAATGTCCCATTCTTGCATCATCACCAGGTCAGCTCCACTGGTGGTACCAACAGCGAGAGCTCCAGAGTAATTAACGTGTAAGCTCAGAATAGACACAGCCTTACTTTTGTGGCTTGTGTTCCACATTAAAAAATAAGAAGATTAAAAGCACAGTAGGTGATTGTGCTAGGGATTCAGCATCCATTAAACTACCTGGCAGCGTTGCTTTAAAGTAAAGTCCAAATTTTAGTTTTTACATAAAATGGGGGGGAGGCGGGGAGGGTGCTTTATAAAAGCTAACATTTAATGGATTTAATTAAATATCAATACATTCTTGCAAGTGACTTACTGAAAGAAAAAGTGAAATGCACTAATTTGTTTTCATACACCAAAAATGGTGAAAACTAAGCCAGCTTTCTAAGAATCTTTTGTCTTTACTCATCAATAATTATTAGTGACTCAGGCAAGGACTTTTTTTAAAAGAGGATTATTTTTAATCTCACTGTGTTCTTAAGAACATTTTCCAGTTTAATCAGTCATTTTTCTTCTTGCAACAAGCTCACTTTCCAGGAGAAAATCCTGAGTTTGAAACTTTCAATAATTCCCCACCAACAGACCAACTTGCCCACCCTCCCATGAAAGGAGGGGATTTATAGTTAAATTGTATTAATGCTAATGGGTGTTATTCACATAAACCCTGCATATTAATATTAGAAAAGACAACTCCTACAACTTCAAAAGGGTATGGGGAAAAAAATCTCTTAAATTTTCCAGTCAAGCCTTCTATTTCTTTCTAAACATTTCCCTATATTTTCAGTAGGCAAATCCCCCTTCTTTTCCCACAAAATAAAAATTCATACCTTTTTTCTTCCTTGCTGTTCAAGAGTTTGCTTGAAGTTGAGATCAGACATTTGGATCTGAATTCGTTGCTTTTGAACTTTCTTGTTCAACAAATCCCTGTAACGCACATACATGGCATTTCTCAGCCTGTATAGATTTTTGTAGTTTTCAAGATGGCGCTGGAAGAAAATATCCACATGAATTTGGGGTTTGGGTTTGTTTATTTTTTGTTAAATGTGTATTTTCTTTCCACCTTTACACTAACCACTTCCATTTCCAAAATAACTGGACATGGACTTTCCTCATCAGAATATAGGCTCACTTGTAGAGTTGTGCAGGAGCCAGATTTTTTGCTTCGGAGAAAGAGTTTCGCAATTTTGAATTTTTTTCCGTTCTGGAACAGAATGAAGCTTTTTTTTTTTTTTTTTTTTTTTTTTTGAGATTTCCCATGAATCAAATTTTCAAAAAACCCCTGCAATGTGAAACAATGTTTTGATCATCCCAATGTGGACTCGTCTCATTTTATAAAAAAAAAAAATCAGTCATTTTGAAACAGAAAAATCAAAAATGCTCCATTCCAAAAAGGTTAAAATGCAGCGTTTCAAAATGACATTCAAATTCACTTTCAACGAATCTGCATTTTCCAACCAGCTCTACTCATTTCTGTTCTAAGTACAGACATCAGAAACACTACAAACAGGGAATGGAGTCAGAATCCATGTGCTGAGTGGGATCCCTAACTCCCAAATGAGGAGGGACTGGGAGTGAAGGAGAGAACATCTTGCATTGCTCGCAAAGAAGTCATTATGGGCATCCATCTGCTGTGAGGAATGGATGATACTTGAGATTGTGTTTAGGTGGATATCAACAGGAAAGAAGAAGTTGGGAGGGGGGTGACGAGAACATGTCCTTCTCATCTAATGGCTGTATCGATAGTATTTCTCTCTGCAATCCCCTCTAGCAGAGGCATTGGCTCTTCCAATTCTGCACTGAAATCCTGTGCAATCCCACTGATTTCAACAGGATGTAAATCAGCACAGAATTTGGTCCCTGAAGTAAGCTGGTAGGCACCACTAGAAGTTACACTCAGTCCTCATTTGAAAGCAAGGAGGAAAAGAAGGCTCCTGGGCCCTGGAACTCCTGGAAAGATGGAAGAAAAAGACAAGGAAGTTATGAAGTGACTGCAGCAGCACCACCATTGTAGTTTAAACAATTACAATAAACGCTTTTTTATCCTGCATGTTGGAGGAATGGGGGGTGTTGGTAAGTGAAAAATTCCAGTCAACTAAGAGGAAAGGAGTTTGGGTGCAGGGTTGGGAGTTTGGGTATGGGAGGGGGCTTGGGGCAGAGGGTTGAGGTGCCGGATCCGGGGGGTGCTCACCTTGGGCGGCTCCCCGCAAGTGGCGACCTGTCCCTGCTGCTCTTAGGCAGATCTGCATGCTGCCCCCACCCAGACTGCTGGCTCTGCAGCTCCCACTGGCTGGGAACCGCAGCCAATACGAGCTGCGGACGCAGCGCTTGCAGCGGACGCAGCGCACAGAGCCGCCTAGCCGCACTTCCACCTAGGAGCAATAGAGATACGTTGCCGCTTCTGGGGAGCCAGGAGGAGCCAGGCTGGGAACCTGCCAGCCCCATGCCAACTAGACTATAAACCAAACTTTCTATGAAGATTAAAAATGCCAGTTTATAGAGCTTTCCAGTTGGTACAGGGCCTGATAACACAACTTTTACTGTATTTAAAACCTGTCAAAGCTTTTGATGAAACATTCCTAGAAGGCTGAGAAATAGTTCAGCAGAAAGAGGGGCGATTGCTGCTGTGAAAACAGAGAAGCATATTCTGCAGTGCTGACTGGAAGGGGCTCACTTCACATTTCGCCTCCACAACCCTCCAGCAGTGGATGAATTCTAATCCACATATCTAAGCATCTTTTTTTATGCAGTACCTGGATTAAGGCGCAGGCACCAACATTCAGCAATGATTCCTGTCATAAGACATCTTCAGAGTGACTAGCTTCACAAAGCATTAGAGAGAAAGAGACACCTGTAATCATGCTCTTTTAAAGAAGCTTTTGATGTGACAAATAAAACCAAGAGAACGGAGAAGAAAAAGAGAACAAGTCACAAGTTTGGGGGGGGGGTGTTTGTTTTTTTATAAGCAGTTTCAGTTTAGGCTCATTCTGGAGATTATCTGGAAAAATCTTATTAAAAAAATAAAAAGCCCTTTGCTATTTTAACAGTTGTTTTGTGTATCCCTACTTGCTTTATAGAGCCTTTAAATTAAAGGTGGGGGGAGGGGGGAAGAGACACAATGAAAGACAAAGATCTTTGAAATATTTAGGAATTTCTTATGATGATAAAATACAGCTAAGGAAATGGACATAAGACAGGGCATGTGAGTTAACACTTTTTAAAATACTTCCTTACTCCAGGATCTTTTGGGCTTCTTGGGAAAAGTTTTAGTAGAACTTCCATTTAAGTCAATTGACTGCTGGGACTTACAGGGCTGCGCTTGAAACACTCATTATTTGGATGCTCTAGGTATGAGACAGATTTTTTTTTTTTCAAATGAAAATCAAAGTGCCAGCAAGTCACTATATGGAATACCTCATAAAAAGAGAGCATACTATGTATGGAAAAAAGTGACTTGCGATCAACTGTTGGCTGCAGTGACTCTGTCAGCTAAGTCACAGTGCACATACAGGTCCTATATGGCTAGCACTTATCAGACAATTAGAAGGTCTCCTTGAATGATATCGTGAAATTAAATAATGGATAATTCAGGTACCAGAATTCTCTCTCAGCCAAGCTTGCATCTACAACATTGTATTAAAGAATACCGTAAGTATTCCGGTACCTAGAATACTATCCAGTAGTATACTTAGGGCCCAGTTCCGTGCTAGTGAAGTCAATGAGTCTTGCCATCAACTTCAGTAGCTCAAGAACAGGCCCTTCGGGGTCAGGTTTATAATGAAAGATGGCTGAAAAATCCATGAGCAAAACTGCACACCTATGTTTATACATGCAATTACTATGACTGCATGTTCAATACTAATTACAGTAGAACCTGAGAGTTATGAACACCTTGGGATGGGAGGTTGTTCATAACTCTGAAATGTTCGTAATGCTGAACAAAACGTCATGGTTGTTCTTTCAAAAGTTTGCGACTGAACATTGACTTAATACAGCTTTGAAACTTTACTATGAAGAAGAAGAAAAATGCCATTTTTAACCATCTTCATTTTAAATGAAACCAGAACAGAAACAGGCTTTTTTTAGTAGTTTACGCTTAACACAGTACTGTACTGTATTTGTTTTTCTGGTGTCCAGTATCAGGGGGTAGCTGTGTTAGTCTGTATCCACAAAAACAGCAGAGAGTCCGGTGGCACCTTAAAGACTAACCGATTTATTTGGGCATAAGCTTTCGTGATGCATCTGAAAGAGTGGGGTTTTTACCCACAAAAGCTTATGCCCAAATAAATCGGTTAGTCTTTAAGGTGCCACCGGACTCCCTGTTGTTTTTACTTTTTGTACGTCTCTCTCTCTCTGCTGCTGCCTGTTTGCGTACTTCCAAATGAGGTGTGTGGTTGACCAGTCAGTTCATAACTCTGATGTTACGTAACTCTGAGGTTCTACTGTACATACAAAATCCCAACAATTGTGCGTGCAAATGTAAGAGCACAATTGTACACATACTTTATACACAAATCTCAAAATGCCTTTAAAAATTTGGGTCCACTGTGTATTACATAGTAAGTCATTTGAACACTAGTAATAAACTTATATCCACTGTACCGTTCAATACTTAAAGCTGGAAGTGCATAAGTATCATACAATACAACAGCCAGTGCTTTCTTGTGCCTTTGAGCTAAATGCATGTGCAATATCAGTTTTATGTCTGATCTATCTGGGAACGATATGCTGCATTTGTTTGGTGACAGGTGAATCTACCAGGTCTTTTCTTTCTCTATCTTCTATGACCCGGTGTTCTTAATTCTAAATTAGAAGGAACTTAAGTTTGAATTATTTTGTTCATTTTTCTGTGTATTCAAAGTGCCAATATACTACCCACTATTATACTGATAACACTCTGCATATTTACAGATAGAATATAAATATTCTTAGGTTAATATATTGAAGAATAACTGAAATAATCTCAAAGTATTATAGTGAGTTCCCAGCAGATGGTGCTGTTGACTATGGTCTGGTTCAATACTACCAGGTTCCCACTGGCCCAAGAGGAGCATATTGTCATCCATTTCACCCCTGCCCCAGCAGAAGAATTTCTGTGATCAGTGGCTCAGTAAATTGCCAGGCCCCAAATCCATTTTCAGTAGATATCCGTGCTTTACTCAATGGCAGCTAAGAAAGTAAGGGTGCCTGCTTTTCTAAATAAACTGTTTTGGACCCTGACAACAGAGTTATGTTTGGATTGCCAAGTTCCCAAAGAACTTTATATAGCATCATAGTTGTATGGTGATATGATGTAACAACCCACAACGTCGGGGTCAATGCTGACTCCATCAGGACGGTCCGGAGCCTAATGTCTCTCTCTCTCTCGGTCCGAGGCTTAAACAACTTGCAAATCTTGCAGTGATCGCTTAGATGGGTTTCGCCCAGTGTAAACAGTCTGTGTACGGATCACTCACTGGCATCGGTCGCCTACAAGTGTTCCACAACTTAAAACCCAGGCGTGGGGTATGCCCCGGCCCAAGCGCACTAACTAAATAACTACTAACTACAGGTACCATACACTGACCTAACAAGAGCTCTGGGGACAAGCTGCAGCAAAGCTGGAGCAGAGCAGTTCCGAAGCACCTTCACTGGCCGCAAGAAGGAACTGAGGGTGGGGGGAGCGTGCAGCGCCCTTATACTGCGCCATGGAGGCGCCACTCCAGGGGTCGCTAGGGGCACTCCCCTACAGGTACTTCTAGGGGGAAAACTTCCGACACCAGTGCACATGGCGAGCACGCACACCTACTGTGCAATAGACGTGAGCAACCACTCAAAGAAGAAAAACTGCCTTACATTACATGACATAAGGTGGTACCTGGCAACTGCCACATTATGAAACGAACATTCACAAATATTGTCTATATAATGTTTACTTTAGCTAAACTTTCAGTTTGATGTTTCTAATTCTAATCTAACCTAATTCTAAAGATGAGAATTCTAATCTGCTTACAAATAGCTAATAAGATGTACTACCCATTTATCTGCAAGCTGCTATAAAAAAAAAAAATCTGTTGTAAGAGCAACCTGACTCTCCCATTAAGTGTACTGGTAATTACAGCTACCTCAATTCCCATGCGTCTTCCTGTTTGCCTTCGCCTTAGTAATATAGGTACCAGAAGTGCCTTTTTTGAGGAGAGTTTTTATACAAGAACTGGATCATTGGGTCCAATTTTTAAGAGCAACGTCACCGAAATTAATGGAATACCACGTAAGGGTAAAATGGGCATTAACATCAGCATCAACTCCTTTATCAGCCAAAGGAATGAATAAGCCTTACAACCAGAGAAGCCATCAGGCCATGTGGATAACAATGGAGAGCTCTTTGGGTTCTGGCAATCCAAATGTTCTAACTCTACGGAATTATTACACACAGTAGTTTAAGTTATCTGCAAACATCATACTGGAATTACCTGTTCTAGCAGGGCCTGTTTCATTGCATCTTCCTTGTCTTCATCACTAAATGATGATTTGTTGTTCCTCTTCTTCCCGGTGTCATCTTTCGTCATCTTTTTGGGGGTTTTGTCATTCTGGGCAGAAATATATGGATGTCAAAACAGGGGGCCGATCAATCATGGCTAGGATAAGTGCCACACTTTAACATGTGCATACCTTCTTCAGTGCATAACAGAACCCTTGCTTTGTCTCTTTCACTGAAACCAAAAAGAGTAGCCGAATAATACAAAAATTAAATTTTCAGAATTGTGGAGCTGATGCTTGGCTCAGTTTGAGAATTTGTTTATAAATTTTAATCCATAAATATTTTCCACTCAGTTATTGTTCAGTATTAATATGAGTTAGTAAAGTATTCCATAGAATATATACAAACTAGTATAAGAACTTTGTTTCTATGGCTTTCAGTAACGGACTTCACTGTATGTGCTTGAACCAAATCACTGGGAGATCTCCCATAGCCCACCTCCAAGTGCAAACGCCTCATGAACGGCTATATCTACTTAATTGAATTTTCACCTTTTTTTAAAAAGCAATTTTGAATGGTGTACACCCACCCACCCACTTCCAGAGTCTAATCCGAATTACCAAACATACACCTTCATGAAACTGGAGGTAGAGATGTAAACTCGTATCAACAATTTAATATAGATTTCTGCTCCTCTTGAAAGTAACACACACAAAGCACCTGGGATAATGCAGTGCTAAATCATTGGCCCTAGGGACAGGATTTTGCAAGCTGCACCAGCAAACTATAGAAGTTTCCCCAGACATACTTTACAATCTCTACCAGAACCCAAAGTTTGCTAGATGCAGATGCACGCACATACAAAACTCAAAAGTTCCAAATCAAGGGACCTGTAATGTGCATTGATGGGTCCAACACACTCAGTAAATGCTTCTAAACTCAGAAATGTTGGAATATCAAGGTGTCACAGATTATTTCTTGTAATTTCTATAAGAATTTAAGAATCACAGACCCTCCCTAAAAAGAAAAGTTAAACTAGAGATAAAGCAGTGAGATCATATCAATGCCTTACTCAAACTAAACCTGATTAGAACATTGTGGCTTTACAAACAACAAATATTAGAGGACCAGGAAACTCTACATCAAGATAAATAAAATGAAGCATGGAAAGGCAGAACTGAAGTACCCAATCACCCTTAACTCTGACCTTAAAATACTCTGTACACTGTTTGTGCTGCCCTGTCTGGTTTATTAAGTATCTTTCAGGCTGTATCCAGAATTTGGAACAATTTACCAAGCACCGTTGTGGATTTCCCATCAGACAATTTTTAAATCAATCTTGATTTAAAATCTAGGCATTATTTTGGGGGAAGTTCTGTGGCCTGTGTTATACAGTAGGTCAAACTGGATGATCACAATCGTCCCTTCTGGTCTGAGAATCTATAAATCTAGAAAATGATCAGGATCCCAGTATTTAGAGAGCAGACATGTTCAAAGTAAGGATCTGGTAGCCTTTGATCTTGAGATGTTTGTTAGAATTGCAGTTAGCGAAGGCTGTTGGTTGCAGAGTGAATGTACTATGAGTGAGTATTTGTGTCTCTCTCAGCCTGTTCTGGACTACTCTAGGTGCTCATTTTCTTATCTTGAAGCCATGGCTGCAAGAAAACATTTAATTTAATATAGCGAATTCTGACTGTGGAAAACTTGTTTTGCTTCATTTATTTTTAAATCACAAACTTATGGCTTGTTTGTTCATCAACCAGCCTTGCCTTACTTGGCCCATCTCATAGGCCTACCATGTTCCTAAATTACTCCCATAAAATGAGCCCCCGGGAGGGTGATATTCCTGGGAATTTGGTCCCAACAGAAACCAATCATTGTATGAGGCATGTGGCAGGTTTTGTACCTTGTCAACCCCTTTGATTCCAGGGGGGGCGAGGTTAACCCCGCCTCCCGGCTTCTACACCAGTTCTACAACCTCCCCGGTAGTCAGGGCTGTATGGCCCAATGGCCAGAGTCCCTCTAAATCTTCTTCCCCTGGTGGGATAGCGCGGCATAGCAGCCGGAGTCCCCATAGTGCGCTCCTAAAGCAACATGGCTCAATGGCCAGAGTCTCCCGAAACTCTCTTCCTCTGATGGGACAGCGTGGCCTAGTGGCCGGAGTCTCTATAGGGAGCTCCTAAAGTGGTGTGGCCTGAGGGCCAGAATCCCTCTAAGTCCTCTTCCCCTCGTAGGATAGTCCGGCCCAGCAGCCGGAGTTCATCTATCTCCTTTGAGGTAAGAGAGGGGTCGATGAACTATGTTGTCACAAAAAAGGGGGGAGGGGTTAGAGACCCCCAGTAGGGGAGCCCGGGCCCACCCGCCTTCACCGGGCTCCAACTCAGGGCCCTGTCATTGATGGCGTGATCTGCCCCGGGTCAGCGGGGAATCCTACTGCAACACGCTGCCCTCAGAATGCTGGGAGATACCACTCCCTTCCCTTTCCTGGGTCACTTTCTACCAGTTCTCCAAATGTAGCAGTCCCTGTGGCATCAGGGTCTTCAGGTTCCTCAGCCCCTGGGGCTCCCTAGGGTTCCCACAGCTGCCAGTCTCTGGTCCCACTTCCTGGCCCCTTGGCTCCCTCCTGTACAAGTTGCCACTGCTCCTGGGCTGGAGCCTCTGCTGGGTGTCCTCCTTCCACAGCCGCCAGCCCTGACTGAGCAGCTCTGCAGGCTTTTATACTTGACTCTCTGTTGGAGCATGCCCAGCAGAGCCTCAGGGGCGTGGCTTCCTCTGCCAGCAGGGAAGGGTTGACTGTCTCATTCCCAGTCCGCCCCATCACAAGGCAACTCTTAAAAAGTCCAGATTTGCATGGTAATTGTTTTGGGAGCGACAGAAGCACTCACACCAATAATTAAGTGGTTGGGAGCTAAAATAAATCAAATTTAAAAAAAAAAGTTAATCTACTTCTCAGATTAAAGTAAATTGTTTAAGATTGTTGTTTGAGATTCAGTGTGAACACTTCCCTTTTGCTGACAGGAGACCAAAGTTGATATCGGAAACTGCTACCTCAGAAATAAATTTGGTACTATTTAAAAAAAAATGTTTATGCAACTCCGTATATTCTTCCACAGTGATACAATTGGTTGTAATAACATGTCCAGGACAGCATTGAATTTATATTGGTAGTTTGTGTTTTATACAATACTTTTCATTCAGTAAAGCACACAGGACAAAAGTTTGCTAAAAATATAGAAAAATAAGAATGATTTACATATAAAAAGAATCTGTGTTAAAAACAAAAAACCCAAACTATTGATTTGCCTCCTATTTACAAAAATCTGTCTCTTTGGATGGGGACCAAGGTACAGCTCAATAGGCACATTGCTCACAGTTGGAAGAATCCCCCTTGCATTGTAAGTAATTCCTTGCTACCAAGGACACACTGCAAACATGCATAATCCTGGCCATTCCTGTCCTGCAGAAAGGTCTGTGTGTGAATACTGAGTTTAGAAAAATGGCAGACTGCCATGGCACAGCAGTTGCAACAAAAGCGAGAAGAAGAGAGCCTGGACTGAGCTCAACTCTGCTTCAAGCAAAATGCATCAACTGTAGCAAAAAATGTGATGGAGATATAAAACACTGCCATTGTTGTGAAGCCAGTTCTATTTGAGGGGAAGAAGAAAATCTGACAGAAGAGCTAAACTCAAAACTGTCACAGGAGACGCCTCCCAATGCCTTTGATGGGCTAACAACCCAGGTGCCCGAATCAAGACCTGAGACAATCATTAGCACACTGTCTCAAAGGCTCAGAGGTCCCTATCAAAAGTAAATCAGTGGAATAAATATCCTTTATATTTCAGATGCAGAAATACCTATTCCCATGCTGGGGTAGCCTTCAGTGATACATGGCTCGTGTCTGAAGAGAGATTTACTGACAATCCAAACACACGCTCTTTACTCCTCTCCAAGCATGTATGATTACTTTGCTTAGGGCTGGTCTACACTACGGGGGAGGGGGGGAAATCGATCTAAGTTACGTAGCTGAAGTCAACGTACTGTGACAAAGCTCTGTCCTTGCCTCCGTGGGTCCTGTGTTTCCTAGAGGATTTCACTAGCCTCAGAGGCTCACTGTGATCCTCCACGTAACCCTTCTCTCTCTAGACACAAGGGTCACAGTCTACTGAGCCATTTTCATCATAAGCCAGCGAGGGAGGTGAGGAGAAGTTATCCTTCCTTGCACAGTCTCTGTTGTCTCCCAGTCTCAGTGATTAATCAGGGGGCAAAGGGGGGTGGGGGTGGGGGGAAGCCCGGGCGCACCCTCTACTCCGGGCTCCAGCCCAGGGACCCTAATAGTATCAGCTATGGTAGCTGACCTTTTAGAAACAGGACATGTACAATTCCCGGGGCTACTTCCCCCACCAGCAGTCCTCACTTCCTCAAGCTCCACTTCACCCTTACCTCATGGCCTCCTTCCTTGTGCCTGATATGGTGTGTACTGCTCAGTCTCTCCAACAGCGCAACTTCCTCCCACAGCTCCTGACATGCACACCCACCTGACTGACTGGGAGGCTTTTAACTAGTTTCAGCCAGCCCCTGATTGGCTTCAGGTGTCCCAATCAACCTAGCATTCTCCCTGCCTTCTGGAAAGTTCTTAATTGGCCCCAGGTGTCTTAATTGACCTGGAGCAGCTGCCATTTCACTTACCCTGGTACCAGGGATTTGTTTAGCTTGGAGCTAATACATCTATCTCCCACTACTTTTCTACAGCCATCTGGCCTTGCCCCGTCACAGTACTTAGATCTACTTACCGTGGTGTCTTCACTGCAGTGTGTCAACAGGAGACGCTCTCCCGTTGATTCCCCTTGTGCTTCTTGTTGAGGTGGAGTACCGGAGTCAACGCTAGAGTGATCAGCGGTCGATTTACCGCGTCTATACTAGACACAATAAATTGACCCCCGCTGGATCGATTGCTGCCCGTCGATCTGGCCGGTAGTGTAGACAAGCCCTGGGAATTGTAAGCTTTACTTTTGATTTCCCATACTTTCTCAATGCAACTACAGGCACTTTGCTCCACCAAGGAAGTCAGCCTAGGCACCCTGTTTGACCACTTATCTCATAACTGTCTCTGTGCTTTTTACCACCTTCTCCCCAAAACAGAATGCCCTTCCTGAGCTGGTCCCCAAAGCCATATCATCTCCTTCCTCTTCCACCATACCTACATGAAACTGGCCAGTTAGGTGCCCAACTTCCTGTTTTTATTATATTTTAGAACAAAGTCTTTGCTCCGTCATGGCATGCACTTGTCTTCACTGAGCATTTGTATAATCTTTTTAAGTTAGCCCTATTTTTCCCTCTCTCCTGCTTGGCTGTCTTTTAACCCCACACATCCCCAGTTGCGTCATGTCTGAAATTAATTTATAAGCTTCATGTAAGCTCCTGTCTTTTGTGTGTATTGGAAGGTGGCTGACACAATCTTGGGCACTGATAATAAAGTAAATAATATTGTATTAGGAACGATATACCTAAATCTGAATGAGAAGTGACTATAAGTCTGTGGCTATTCATTTATCTCCTAACAAGAAAATCCACTTCTGGAGTTCTGGCCCAAGAACAAGAGGGCTTGGGGGGGGAAAAAATGGTGACCTATTACTGCAAAAGTCTCAGTGTTACAGGTGATTAAATAACCAGGAGCGAACTTAACAAAGCAATGTTTGGGTCCCCTTTAAAATAATTTGTTTGGGCTGCTCAGCTGCAATGTCTATTATTCTGTAAGAAATTATCTTTGTGCTATCACAGGCTCCAAACACTGTGCTATGCCAGCTAAGTGGGATTCAGTTCCAAGCATTCAGGTGAGGAAACAATTTGTAGAGGAAGGAAAGGAAAGGAACGGAACTAGCATAAATGATGCAATGACAGCATTGTACAAAGTTCATTTATACACAGTGCAGTATCACAGCATGTACGCCATGAAAAACAGAGAAATTTCAACAGATGAATAATCAGTCAAAGGAACAAAAGCTATATTAACATGCCTAAACCAAATTCAGACCTGAAATTATATGGAGTCAATGGAAATGCACTGTTTAAACCAGATAGGGGTCTTTCACTCACTTGGTGTGTTAATGTAGCTCTTTCCTTTAACTGATTATTTATTTATTGAGCTATCTCCACGGTGTACATGATGTGATACTACACTGAGTCCATATGAAAGAGCATTGCCCAATGTCACAGTCACAACATTTTTGCAACTGTTCGTTTTAGGTTATGTATTGCCTGCCTTATGTATGGAGTTTAAACAAGGTATCAAAGTAAACAGTACTGTAGAACACATTTCAGCTTTACTGCACTATATTATGCCTCTGTAACACAAACAGGAAGATTCAAGACAGATTTTGTAATGCGTCATCTAGATCTCAGCACCCAAGAACTAAAGGGATAGAAGGCCAAATCTCAGTTTACTAGCATCAAAAAGGAACAGAAAAAAAGCAGGTACAAGCTGTACCTCCACACTAGATTCCTTCACTAGATTCCTTATTGCAGTGGCTACAGGTCTTTCCTTTCCCAAAGTCTACCTCCAAATGCTCTCCCACCCTCTAGTAAGTCTTACCCTAGAGAGGGTTCCCAATGTGCCTTGCTCTTAAATAGCACCTTATTGCAGTTCTGCCTCAACATAGCCTCTAAAGTTTATACAGCAATCATTTCTGAATGAAAAAATTTTTTTTTCACAAGCTAATTTGTCAGGTGTTCTTATGGGGTTGCCTATACAAATCCTTCTTTCACACATACCTACAGTGTTGGTGCACAAACACATTTGCAGGTATAAACTGAGAGGCTGTTTTTGAAAATCTGGCCCTGCAAGTCATATGCAACATAGTTCTACAGAAGAATTATTTAACGCTTACAGATAAGCAATAGGAATGTCCCTTGGGCAATTTTTCAATGTAATGAAAAGAGAATGGGTCACATGATCCTTATTTATTCCCAAACTCAAAATTCTATAGCAAATAAAATACAAGGAACACCCTCTACCAAGCAAAAACTCAGTTCATAATAAGCCCTTTATCAAAGCATAAGTCCAGTACAATAATATCACAATAATTCTGCATATGGTGTATCCAGTTATATGGTAAAAAGTAGCTTAATAGTTTAAAAACCTATTCTCAATACACACCAGCAATGTCTCCTCTAATTTTTTACATCCATGTGTGGAATTCATTTTGTTATGTGCACCAATATGGAACTGATGTATGGCGAGGGTAGGGCCGAGGGGTTCGGAGTGTGGGAGGGGGCTCAGGGCTGGGGCAGAGGTGCAAGGAGTGAGGGCTCCAGCTGGGAATGCGGGCTCTGGGGTGGGGTCAGGGATGAGAGGTTTGGGGTGCAGGATGGGGGCTCAGGGCTGGGGCAGAGGGCTGGGATCAGGGGGTGAGTGTTCTGACTGGGGGTGAGGTCTCTGGGGTGGGGCTAGGGATGAGGGGTTTGGGATGCAGGCTGCCCTGGGGCTGTGGCAGGGACACAGGACTCTCCCCAGCCCTCTCTCCCCACCGCAGCCCAGGGCCGGGGCAGAGGTGCCTCTCCCCGCCTGCATGGCCCTTGATAGCCTGCTGCACAGCCGCACAGCTTAGAGGGAATTGAGCACACTAGTCATCAAACTGCATGCAAAAATTGTTGTTAGAATTTCCTATCACTGGGGGGGGGGGGGGGGACGACACTGGGTCATGGCAGGACCCAAGAGCCTCCTTCACTACAAAATCCTGATTCATCCCCAGTGCTGGTCAATCTGTGCACTGAATGAGGAAGACGTCCAGAAAGAAAATTAGTGTCTCATCGTGTATTTAAATTTTAACACTAAGCCTATGTGCAAGGAGGCCGATTAAGGTTGTACAAGAAACCTTAATACTGGCATTTCCTAACTTTTGAGCGCTTGGCTTTGCAAACTTTGTGTGTTACTTTCCGAGGTTTTTTAAATAAAGCAAACTGAATAAACAAATTCTATCATGTGACATCATATTGACACCCACATGGGTCATCAGCAGGGTTCGAACCTTTAGATCCACTACAAAAAGACCTCTTCCATTGTAGATACCAGCATAATTGGTAGCAGTACTAGACAGTTATCCTCTAAGGACCAAGCCACTAGAGGGGGATGGCACACACTTTGCCAGTGGGGTTCACCAATATTGCTGACAGGGGAATGGTGGATTCAGGAATGCTGAGGTCTATTCCAGGTTCTGAGGGGTGGATACTCGAATGGTTAGAAACCCATCTACCCCTGATCCCCCACAAGCCTGACTCCCTTCTCCCCTTCAGCTTGTTCTTTTCCCCATCCTAGCTCTTCCTCACTCCCCTGTCGGGCTCCTCACTCCAGTCTCCTGCCTTCGTCGACTCCTCATCCCAGTCACCTCCACCCACTCCCTCCAGGCTTCTTGTCCCTATTTACTCCCTCCATTGCCCACCTCCCCAAGTCTGACTCTTGTCCCTTCTGTATTCTAGTCCAGTCAGCCAGCCTCTTCCTTCTTCTCACTGCCTGGTTACCGGCTGGGGGAGCGCAGAGAGAACAGGAGTGACAATCTCTCTGCAGGGAAAGTCATACTCATCCCCTGCAGCCCCAGGCTGGAGCCTGTTCCATGCAGATGGAATCCTCAGGGAATTTAGCTGCCAAATCTAACAAGACTTTATTCAGCGTATGTGAAATGAGGTCTAAGGTTTATAATTTGATCAAATACAGGCAGTTTTTCCACAAGAACAGCAAAGCCAAACCCCTGACACAGTCAACCCTCCCACCAAATGTCAAGTTCCTGCTCTAAAGTATGGAGGTGCTAAAGCTTCTCAACAAAATGGGTGTGATTTTTTTTAAAAAGAACATGGGCAAAACATATTTTTCTCTAATCTCATTCTTGAAATGGCTGAACCATTTTTGCTGAAACTTTCCAAAAATATTTAGCTTGCGACTGACACCTCACATGGAAAACTTCAGCCAAAATGGTTAAAATTTGGCAATGTTTTAAGCAATTGAAAATAGAGTATTATAATGGAAAACACTGGGCAACCTTAATTAATTGGCAGCACTACAAGCCCCATCTATAATGCACATACACTTTATACAATAGATCCTGATTGGGACCTCTGGGCATTACTATAGTACAAGTATTTACACAACAGACAATGACCTTACAAAAACAAAATAAGCAGAATGTGTTGAAGGGAGACACTTGATATACTCATATAAATTAAATGTCAGAATACATTATCTGTGACTGCACTTTGCAGCTCAGCATGGCTTTCATGTGGAAGATATAATGCTGTGATTGATAGCTCTACAAATGTTTGCTGAATGCCCTAATTACCCTCACATCACGTACAGAGGCACTTAATTCCTGACTTACAGAATGGACCATATAAGGGAGACCTTTTATTCCTTAGCTCAGTGTTTCCCAAACTTGGGACTCCGCTTGTTCAGGGAAAGCCCATGGCGGGCAGGGCCGGTTTGTTTACCTGCCACGTCTGCAGGTTCGGCTGATTGCTGCTCCCACTGGCCACGGTTTGCCACTCCAGGCCAATGAGGGCTGCAGGAAGTGGCAGCTGGTACGTCCCTTGGCCCGCACCGCTTCCCGCAGCCCCCATTGGCCTGCGGCGGTGAACCGTGGCCAGAGGGAGCTGCGATTGGCCAAACCTGCAGACGCGGCAGGTGAACAAACCAGTCCGGCCTGCCCGGGGCTTTCCCTG
Organism: Natator depressus; assembly: GCF_965152275.1. Lineage (NCBI taxonomy): Eukaryota > Metazoa > Chordata > Testudines > Cheloniidae > Natator > Natator depressus. The sequence continues at coordinate 125,886,112 of NC_134236.1, forward strand.
AACAAGCGGCGTCCCAAATTTGGGAAACACGCCCTTAGTTCATCATGGAGACCTTAACATTGTACATTTTACTTTTATTACAGTAAATAAGCATAGCATCTGTTTTAGCTCAGCATTCTGTGATGAATGCTATATTTACCATTTTGTTACTATGGCAATATTACATGTGAAGTACACCAACAAGCTGATGCTGTCAACTCTCTTTGTACTTACAGTATACTCCTTTTTCTTATTTTGAGGGTGACCAACTCTAAAGGGGACTGTGAATTTTTCTGAGACTCAAGAAAAGGGGTTATTTTCTAATTTTTTCTATTAACTGTAGCAGGTAAACTGAATGGTTGTGTGTGACAAATAACTGCCAGGAACCTTAAAACAGGAACTGGCAAACCATACTCTCTTCCCCGTCAGAAGAGATTCAGCTTATCTATACTTCAAAAAAAAAAAAAAGAAAAAAGAAAGAGCAAAACTGAGGCCCCCTGCAAGGGTGGGAGCAAAGAAACATTCACACACCTGCATACCCATAGCTTCCTTCGCAACAACCTAAACATTAGTTTTTGGAACATTTTTGATGGATAGGCACCAAAAATTGGCATTCAGTCCCACACATTTAAATGATGGTGAAAGTAGGCAGGTGCACTATTAGTAACAATAGCCTTTCTGTTCCCATTAAACACAAACTCAAAATAATTCAGGGCAAAAAAGCTGAATGTAGGTCAAACTCTTAGGGGATCCCAGGACAAGTATATTCAACACAACTGGATGTAAGACAGCAGAAAGATTTATAGCAAAACCTTGCAGACTGTTCTGTTTAATTGCTATATTAATTAGTTACTGGTAGAGTTACTAGGTCTGTCGTACTTCTACCTGTAATATTTCTCTTTCTGATTGCTGATTCCTAGGTGGGGAAACGTAGGGTCATTTAGGGTCAAAGCAGGGGACAGGTAGTCAAGAGAATTGGATTCGCTTTTTGTCTCTGCCACTGACATACTGTGTGACCTTGGATGAGTCACTCATACTATTTTTCTTAGCGCTAAAATGAGGATAATACTTCCCTCACTTGCAGGGAAGTTTGTGAGGCTTAATTCAGTAAAAGATGTAAAATGTTTTCAGATCCCCATATGAAAAGCTCTATAGAAGTGCGAAGTAATATTACAAGGTAAACATTTAACTCTTGGCAATACTGTAGGTTAATTGCTTTATCATCAGTTATTTATTTAGGAAAACGGAACTGGTTTGGGGCATTACATGCTACAACTTGATGAAGCAATAAATACTTTATAAAGCGTTCTTCATCCTCAGTATGGCTTCCAAAGCACTGAGCAATCATGTCTTCGTTTCTCTCTTTAGCAGATTCCTCGTACAGTTTCTATTTGGATTTTTTAGGGCACTGAATTTCACTCTATTATTTGTATTTTGGTAACTGCTATATTATTATTATTATATGGTTTCTGGGTGGATTTTCACACAATAGTGTCTAGTAGTGCATTTCTGATTCTTGGACAGTTATTCAAATGAAATGATTTTTTGGTTGTGTTCTGGGAAAGACTTTCTTTCTTTCAAGGGCCAGGCCGTGTGCAGTCTTGCCTAATGGTCAGGGCAGGAGACTGACCTAATGTTGGAGCGGGTGACCAGGCCTAGTGGCCAGAGCCCCAATCAGGAGCTGAGTTACCAAGTCCAGCAAGCAAGCCGGAGCCAAGAGCCATGGTCAGACGCCAAATACCATCCAGTCTTTGTTCTTGGGGGTCGGGGCTAGTTGCCCCTGCCGCTCCCTGTGGTTGACCGACTCGACCACCAAGGAGTTGGGTGCCAGGTGGGTATACAGATACTCATGTCCCTTCGTGGGTACAAAGTATTTGTGCTGCGCCTTTTTAGAGATGGGAACCAAGGAGGCTGGTGTTCGCCACAGGGCATTTGAAATTCTTGCCACCCCTTCATGGAGCGGCAAGGCCACCCTGCCCTGTGCTGAAGGGGACAGCACATTGAACAGGGAGTCTGAGGGCTCTTCCATCTCCTCAGCCTGGAGGTGGAGGCTCGCTGCCACCCTCTTTTTAGGAGGTCTTGGTGGGCCCGGTAGTCCTCCTGCGGGACGGAGGGGGTGGGGCTGCAATCAACTCCTCCGGACTGGGCAAGACCGGTGCAGTGCTTTGGGTGTTGTCCGGCACCTGAGGATCCATCACCTGGTAGGACTCCGGGCACGGTCCTGAGGACACAGGTCCCACCGACCTTTTTTCTGGAGGTCTAAAGATGGACGCCGACGGTGCTTCCAAGGCCCTGGCCACCAAGTGAGCCCCCACCAGCTCTGCGCCGGAGGCCTCGGTGCCCACTGGCACCATTGGGCCGGCCACGACACTTGGTGCCATTGCGCTTGCTGAGGCACCATTGGGGCCGGCTGTTTGGGCTGCCTAGCTTGGCCTGTAGACAGGCGGCTGTGAGCGGAGGCCAGGCTGGCGTATGATCTGCTTCTGCCTCTGGACCGGGAGTATCGGCAGTGCCGGGATCTATGTCGGTCATGGGATCACGATCTCGACGCGGAGGAGCGGCACTGATGGTAGTAGCTGCTCCGCGAATGGCCTCGACGGGCAGACCCGCATCGGCGAGACACCAGCGATCGACGCCCAGGGCTACGGCGCCTTCGCAGAGACTTGGAACAGGAGTCCAAGCGGGAATGGCGTCAACGACTGTGCCGTGACTGACTGTGGTATCTCCTGCGAGACGAGGATGGTTGGCGACGTCCGCCACGGACCCATTGATATTTGCTTCGCGAAGACGAGCGGTGCCGGGAGTTCTGGTCGGACAGCACCCATCCAGACAGTCTGGCCGGCGTCGAGGGCAATCCACATGGACTGAGCCCTGAATGGTCACCGGGCAGTGAACGGTGTTGGGAACGTTCCCTCGACCGGTACCGGGCCAGTGGCGACTGCAGTGATCCCAGCAGCGGCTTGCCTCTGGAACATGAGGCCAACATCGGCGGAGCTTCGGGCATTGGCACGGATATAATGTCCCTGGCTGCCTGGAGGGCTTCGGGTGTAGATGGCATCTGGACATCTGGAGAGGCCTGCTCCGAAGGGGCTGGGCTACTCTGCTCAACGTGAGTTGGAGGCCTAGGGCCCAATGGGAATCGAGGACTACCTGACATGGGCCTAGCCTCTGTCCCAGACTTCCCTCAGTGCCATTGCGAAGAGAGAGTCTTTCCGGTCCTCTTGGCGTGCCTCGTGGATGGGGAGCGGTGCCGACTGGACAATTGTACCGGAGGGTCTCCGTGTACTGAAACCGGATACCGGTTTGGAGCAGCGTGCCGGGGTCGGGGCCAGCGCCAACTCCATCAGGACGGCCCGGAGCCTAATGTCCCTTTCTTTTTCAGTCCGGGGCTCGAAAGACTTGCAGATCTTGCACCTGTTACTGATATGGGTTTCTCCCATGCAGCGCAGACAATCCACGTGCGGGTCACTCCTTGGCATACAGTGCCTACAAGAGCCGCACGACTTAAAGCCTGGGGTGCAGGGCATGCCGCGGCCCGGGCTCAATGACTAACTAAACTAACTGAATTAGCTAACTGACTACAGGTACTACTGGGGTCAAGCTGCCTCAAAGCTGGAGCTGAGCAGTTCGGACGCACCTTCACTGGCGGCAAGAAGGAACTGAGGATGGGGGGAGCACAGCCCCCCTTATACCACGCCAGGGAGGCGCCGCTCCAGGGGTCGCGGGGGAGGGGGGCGCTCCCCCCTACAAGTACTGCTAGGGGAAAAACTTCCGGCACCGGTGCACGTGCCAAGCACGCACACCTATTGTGGAATACACATGAGCAATGACTCGAAGAAGAATGTCCAGTAAAGACCTGCCTGAGACAACTAAACTAGCTCTCTTTTGAGGTCTTCAGAATTTGAACTTACTAGAAAGGCTCTGTCCTGAAAATTAACTCCCTGTGCCACACAGACCCAAACAATAGTCTGTATTTAATGGCAAGCACATATTTATATTAGTTGCCTTTACATTTATAGTAGAATTCCTTCTTGTTGAGAAAGGAAAGGTTAATCTGGTTAATAGGCACTCTTCCATATAATACACAAAATTAATTTAACAGCCGATAGCAATTAGTCAATAGCTTACTCCTTCCCTGTTTGTTTGTTTTGTAACTTTCATTTGAACTGAACTTTGTGGGGGGGTGGGGGAGAAGGGGAGAAATGTGGTCCTCAACAGGAAACACACAAGAAATGGCAATACCAAGTCACAATAGAAAAGAGGATTTCATCAGCGGAGCTTGTGCTAAAACACTTAGGTCTCTGTTACTGCATATCTTCTGCATGTTTTGAGTAAATAAAGATAATTCTTCCAGAATGCAAATAATTCTCACATTTTAAAGAAGTATTTCACTCACAACTTCGACATCATTTAAAATGATTACCTGATTCCTGCAATGTGACGGCTGATAAATATTCAGAAGAGGAGGAAATGTACTTTTCTTATAAAGCTGTAAGCTGGTTGCCATGTCCTATTACAGTTTCACTACCAGTCTGTTATGAAACAGAAGGTAAACAAAACAGTATAAATAAAGGACAATATTACTACATCTAATTACCTTAGCCAAATTTCCAAGCCAACATTAAACATATTGATAAAGTTTTATATTACAAACTGACATCTTATTACTTAAATCATACATAAAATCTTTTTATTGGGAAATTACTTAGCAAGTAGAATACAAGTCAACTGCCTTAGTAAATTATGTTGTCTTTAAAGTAACTACTAGGTAAATGAACACTCTCTAAAGCATTACTTTTCCAGACAAGGATTTTTTTTTTTTTTTGGGACAAGACATTTCCAATTCTGAAAAACTGATTCCTGGACTTACTACTATCTTTATGGGAGATATACAGACCTTGTGCCATTGCTCCTGTACCTTGGCTCCCATGAAAAGCCATTAATATTACCCACCCTCTAGCATAGATTTACATAGAGTTATGAAATCTTTATGAAATCTTTAGACCACTTCCAATTTTCTCTTTACTGAAATAATAGCCAATTTTCTCCATGATTTTAAATGGAGAAGCTGCATAGCCTTCCTTTTAAATATAGGGCCATGATGGACAGTAGAAAATATAGCTCATTAGGGATCAAACTCTGGAGAGTGGTGGGGAGTAGCAGTCCTGCTGCTTTTGATCCTTTCCTCACAGATACCTCACAAACCCCTCCATCTGGTAGGAACTTTACCGCTCAGAGCAGAAGGAAGAAGGGACGCAGCCACATTCCACAGTGTGCCTTCCTTCTCCTCAAGTCCATGAAAATTGCTGAATAGCTATCCATCTGGAACTTAATTTGTGTTCGACCAGCAGTTAACTCCTCCTCTATGGCGTGTGCATGCTCTACGGGTAGGATTTACAAAGGTACTTAGGTGTATACGTCCCATTTTTTGGCACCAGTGTGATTCACAAACTTCCTGCTCAGCTACCGCCTAACACTGTAGGCACATAAACTCTCTCAGCACCTAAGTTTTTCCTTTAGGCATGCGCATTGCAGCACCTAGATGCCCACCTCCTGCCTGAGTACACACACAATGCTGCCTCATAATTGGCATCTGGACATCGATCTCCTGCCTGTGCCCCAGGGCGATTCATAACCCCTTGGACAAATTCACACAAAATCACTGGGGCAGGGAAGGAATGGGGGGGAGGGGGAAGGGGTTAGGAAGACAACCTCCTTTATAATCTTTAACCTAGTGCATAAGGTAGTCATCCAAGATGTAGGAAACCCCCATTCAAGTCCCCAACTCAGCCTGATGGGGAGAAAGGATTTGAACAGGATCTGCCTTTGCTCAGGGACACATCCTACTCACCAGGCTATAGAGTGGTTCTAACTCTCTCTCTCTGGCCCAATTAATATTTACATATTCCATTGTTTAATTCAAGTGAAGCCACGTCAACAGCAGAGATTAAGAAACCCCTCCTCCCATCAGAATAGCCCATAACCTTGTGGTTAGAGCCTTGACCTGAGAGTTGGCTGATCTCCTTTGCCTCATGAGGAGGATGTGGGACTTGAAGCAGGGGTCCCCCTGCCTGATGAGTACCCTATTCACTAGGCAAAAGGTTATAATGGAGGTGGTCCTCCTGTGGTTTCTTTCATGCAATTTAGGCAGCCAAGTGCCCATCTTCCCCAATTTGTGGATCACTAGTCAAGGTACAAGGTGCCTCCACGGAGCCTGGACTTTGGCACCTATCTCTGCCCAAGGGTTGGCACTTAACACATACCCCTTTTACCAGTGTCTCCCTTTGGTTAGATTAGGCGGCTAGCATGCTGGCTTCGCAGATCACCATTCTCTGGTGCCTATTTCTCCACTTTCATTGCATAGGAAGCCTAAGGGTGCCTAATTCAGTCTTTGTGGATTGCAGCATTGTTCCTGTGATTTTCTAGCCACCAAGGTGCTCAGTGTTGCCCTTCATGGATCTCACCCTAAACTTCTGCTTGGATACTCCTGCCCCATCTGTAAGTTTGGATAAACCTACTCCTAATTGTGTGGGAGAGAGGGAGGAAACCCCACCCATTCCACTTCAAAAGTACAATTTGCAGGAAACCTCATCAATGGTAACTCAAGGCTCTCACAGGGAGGCAGCGCGAGCTTCCCTTCACTCTCACAACTGAGTCCAGATTGTAGAAATGTATTTATTTAGAACAAAGAAAAGCTCTATGGGTGATTCAAGTTTAAAGGAAAATTGTAAGGGAGGGGAGGAGGAGAGGGATGTGAGTGTAGTTTTCAGTTAAGCTAGAACATGGTGAAGACTAGTTTATAAAAACGCTAACAGCTGCTGTGCTGTACCCCGGAGCTTGCTGCATTTCAGTGGTGCAAGAAGTAATCCCACCCTATCGGTTGTGCAGTTAGATGCTTTGGGAATCTTTGAGATGAATGACGGCACAGAAATGCAGAATCCTGGTTTCTGAAAGGCAGAATAAGTCAAACACTGTTTGACTAGCTTTTAAAATGAAGTGCAGCCTCATTCATGTGCAACACATGAAATTCCGCCAGAGTGACTGTTTCGGGAACACCTGGGTGCTGTCTTTAAGGAGAGGCCGTGAATCAAGGGGGAACAGGACAGACACCCCCAGGGCGATCTCCTGGTTTTTTCAAACCCGCCCGCTTAGCGCCACTATGTCGCCTGCGCGGCAAGAAGCCTATTCATGGGGGTTGGAGGCAGGGGCGCGGTGTCAGACCCCCGAAGAGCAGAAACAGCTTCCCTGAGAAATATTCGTGCCCTGGCCGCGCCCCAGCTTGCGAGACTTGGCCACAGAGGCGCCTTGCCCTCCCCCCGTCTCCGGGGCTGGTCACAGGAGCCCACGCACGTGTGGGAGGGAGCCCCACTCCCGCGGGGCTCGGCCTCCCCAGCGCGGTTCTTCCGCGGCGGGGCTCGCGTTAGCCTCCTGCCCGCCCCGCCGGGGGCGGCACTTACCGCTTGCGAGGTGGCCGCGGGCGCAGCGAGGGGAGCCGCTCCCGAGTCCGGCCAGCCACCGCAGCGTCCTCGGCTCTGCCCGGCCCCCGCGCCCCGGGAGGAGCGGTAGCCGCCGGGCACCCTGCGGAGCGCGGCCCTGCGGCAGGCCAGGGGAAGAAACCCGGGGCAGTCCCGGGCAGTGGGCGGCAGCAGCCACGCGAGCAGTGCCGCCGGGTTCCGCCCTGCACCGCGCAGCCGTCAGCAAGAAGCAACACAGGGCACAGCGCGAGGTGTGTGGGCTGCGCGCTTTTTCTGCTTTGGGGACGCGGGTTGTTGCTGCTGCTCGTGAGCTGGGCACCCCGTTAGAAAAGCAAACAGGCAGACTGGCGGTAATGAGTGAAATGAAGAAATCAGGGCGGGGGGGGGGGTCACATTTCCTGCAAACAGCCCATGCCGTGACATCGTGCAATGAAGCCTTACATCGACCGAAATGGAAATCAACAAAATATGAGGCATTGGACGAATGACCATTGATCTTTCACAGGTCTGGACCACCGCTTAAGGACCTACTGGGTCAGGTCAGAGCCAGGGTCCATCCAGCCAGGGGTGTGTATGGGGGGGAAAGGCAGGGGCACAGAGCTCCTCTGGCCCCAGGGGAGGGAGAGAGCGAGCTCTTCCGGCCCTCTCTCTCTCCAGCAGCCAGGGGAGCTGAGCTCCCCTTGTAGCCAAGGGAGCTGTTCCCCCCCACCCTCTTTTGCTATAATGAACCCCTGGCTGTAATGGCCAAATGCCTTGGATCCCCAGGGCTTTGTTATAGTGAGGATGTACTGTAGTTCCTCATAACATCATGTATTTAATGTGCCTCTCCAAAAGCAGTCAAATGTAAATGCCTGCGCAGGCCCCTGTGCATCCAGCCCAGTATCTTGTCTTCTGACAGTGGCAGGTGCCAGATAACTCAGAGGGAGTGAACAGAACAGGATCCATCCCGTTTTCCAGTCTGCAGCTTCTGGCAGTCAGAGGTTAGGGACACCTGGAGCCTGTGGTTGCATCCCTGACCATCTTAGCTAATACTTACAGTATTCACATTGCCGTTGTTGACATGGAGCAGCGATCTGACTCATTTTGTTGACAGTGTCCTTGTTGCTATCTTTCTCAATCAACTGGTTTATGATCTTTGAATAGGTATGTGCTATTTTGCAACTTACCATTCTTTTACTTAGGAAACTCAATAGTGCAAACATTTACTCACTTGCATATGATATATTTTTGCAAGATTGTGGTTAAAGGCCCAAATTCTGCAAGCCCTTGTGCACTTATCAGTGGAACTACACAACAGGAGTAAAATTAGTTACGTGCAGGTTTGCAGGACAAGGGCTGGGGATTGCAAAAAACAAAACAAAACCCCGAAAACAATAAAACAATTACATGTTCTGTTGATACTATTAATTAAAATTGGGGTGGGTGGTTTCTTGTATTAATTATAATTAAGGAATTCAGTTACAGTGCTCCGTTGCCTTGAAAGTTGGTTATTTTATGAAAACCATTACTCATATTCAACTTATATGTAATATTTACAGTTAAATTAAAAAAATTGAAGGCAATTTGGTCCAAATTTCTTCCAAATTACACTTTTCAATTCAGAAAATGCTCTTTCATTCAACACAGGAAAAGCCATATGCTGAAAAACTGTATTGGACCCATCTGAAGGTGTATTACTTAACTTCTCAGTAACAAATTTGGGGGTATAATTCAGTTGAAGTTGAAAATATTTAAAAGTTGAAATGTCGTAAGTGTTTAACATATTCTTTTCTGTACCTATTTAAAAAAATACTGTACAATGTCTTTGGGGGTAGCTGTCGCTTCTGTAATTAATTTAGCACATAGACTCACATGGCTGCAACAAAAGTCTCACTATCCTTGCATGGCTATAAAGGCTACCCCTGTATGATGAAGCAAACCTTGGTTCATCATGGTGGCCAGTTCCAAGAAGTTTACATAGGGTTGGTGAGGCAATCTGCACAACAGGATGCTGATGGCAAGACTGACTGTACCATTGCAACTGTTATGCCAGTGCTTGCTATCTATTCTGGTGCAGTATTGACTGGAGACTGACATGATGGGTAGACTTGCATACAGCAAATGCAATCCTAATCGATGCAGTCTTTATGGCAATTGTGTGCATAGATGTTATAGGGATGCTGCTAAGGAGTTCATCTGAGGGTTAGCACTCCTTATGGAGATACGATCTTTGACATCTGCAACAAATTGTGGAGTCCAACATTTTCTGCAGAACTGTCTTCTCTATTGGCTTTGCAGCACAATTAAAGAATCCTGACAAGATATAATAAGAAACACTGAGCAGTGTTAAGGACAATCACTGACACTCCAAAAGTGGCTAAGTTGGGTCTAATTAACAATATTTCACTATCCATAAGTAACCAGCAAAGAAAAAATAAAACTTTGTTTGTCCCCTTTCCTCTGTTTATTTAAAGAGTGCCTAAAATATTTTTGTTTTTCTGCATTAGAAATTCAGTTCTTATCAGCCCTGGAAGATACTGTCATTACTGGAAAATCATGCAATTATGACATCACAAAAGCCAACAGACTGAAAATAGATCAGTCAACTCTGTGACTTTACTTTGATTCTGCTGATCCTTTGTGTAATTCCAATAACTAATGAACATTTAGGAGAAAGGAAGTTTTTGTAAATAAATAGATCTTCCTTCTTTCCTTCCCCCCTTCAGCCAGGTGCAATAACTCACAATACACATGCTCTAAGATCACTGCCCCCAGAGGTCCTCCTGCAAAACACAAACTTGATGTTTCTGGTATTTCCAGAGTTTAAAAAAAAATACACCACCAACTTTTAAAAGCTCACACAACCTTTCAGGCCTTCATTATACATCATAAAGAAGCAATAAATAAATAAATTAAATAAAAGCCCAACTTTTTATAAACATTTTGCAAGAAACCTTTAACAGCCCTATTAGTTAAAAAGTGATTCTTAGTACACAAATGAAGTTCTAGAAAGCCTGCTTTTATATCATTGCTTGACTCCCCTCTACCTCCGATCTTACATGGTGTTAAAGAGACAATTATTTCCAAGGTTCTGATCACATTAGGATTTATAATCACGTTCAGAATGTGTTTGTTTTTTGAGTATGTCTCTTGGCTTGGGTAGTTTCATAAGTATTGTTTTATGATGTTTATTTTGTATGCTGCAAAAGCAACAACATTAGACTTGCAAAAAGGCATTATGGCATGGATTTGTAATGGCCACATTACTCACAAGTGGTGAGCTGTCAAGGCTAGAACAAGCATCATATACCACTAGGAAAGGGAGAGTCACAGCTCTCCAATGAGATAAGTCATTTTTACCTTCATGGCTTGTGAAATTAGATTCATTCAGTTCACATATTCGACTACGACTAGTGCTCGGCCTGTATACTTTTTTATGGGCTGGGTGTAATATGGAGAGGGGGAAAAAAATCTACATTTGTGGAAAAATTCTCCCCCACTGTGGGTTGCTTGAAAGCTATTTACTAGTTTGGAATGTTAAACATAGGCCTGGTGGAGATGGATTAGTGAGCAGAGTGCAGATAAGGCTTAAATAGGTTCTGCATGTAACATATGTTATTGATTACAAATCTTAAAAGGTTAACACAAAAATTACATAGTCTTTCCTGCTCAGGTGAAATCCTGGTTCCATTGAAGTCGATGATAAAACTCCCATTGACCACATTGGAGCCAGGATTTCACCCATTATATATATATATATATATATATATATATATATATATAATTTTACTATATACTATAGAAAACAACACTAAGACAACATTAAGGTTGCAAACTCAAGCATTCAAAGAGTAGAATATGCCAGAATTAAGGTTGCCTGTGCAATCTTGGCCCCTTTGTGCATATGTGTTATGATACAGTCTTTAATTACATGACCACATACTGGTGTTTTTTTCCCCACAGGGCATTCCTGTTCCATTTAGTGCAGAGGATAGACAGTGCTCACTTAATGAGCAGCTATTCAGTATTTGTTTTATACTCCTTGTTCAGTGTGTGGCCCTAGGCCTTATTTACTGCACATTATTCAAACTCCGCTCTGAAAACAGAATTATCAAATTTCATAATGGACTTTTCTCTGGTGCTCATCACTGTAGTAGCCAAGTGCTTCACAAATATTAATTCAATTTAATCCCTCATCGCAACACTACTGTGAGAAGATATTATCCCCATTTTATAGATGGGGAGCTGAGGCACAGAGATTACAGTCAAAAGTTTCTACTAATTTTGAGCGTCCAATTAGAGATGCCTAGAACCTGATTTTTCAGAGTATCTAGCATTTTATAGCACTTAATATGCAGAGCTCCCACTGACTTCACTTGCAGGTGAGCACTCAGCACGTCTACAAATCAGACTCCAGGGTATCAAGCTGAACACCCCAGAAAGTTCTGAATAAACAATTAGTGACCATCTCTGGAAAGTTTAGCTTAAGTGACTTGTCCAGCATCACAGAGGAATTCTGTGGCATAGGCAGGGATAGATTCCAGTTCTCCAGGGCAGCATTCTACTGCCTTAGCCAGGACACCATCCTTTTTCTTCCTGACATCTCCTGCTTCATTCACCACTCACCTTCCCACTTCTGCAACAAATGAGGCAAGGATCCTACAGATAAGAGTTTTTTACACTACACACCCCTGATTCATCCCCAGAGGAGGTCCATTCTATGCACTGAATGAGTCAGGGGTCTTGTGGAAGAAAAAAATGGTATGTAATCATGTAATTAAACTATCATAGTGCAGACAACAGTGGAAAAAAATTAAGGTTGTGGGGGAAACCATAATTCTGGCATTTCCCAACTTTTTAGTGCTTCACTTCGCAATTTTAATAATTTTAACGTAGTTTGTAGGTGTAATTTCCTAGGTTTTTTAAAAAACAAACTGAGTAAACAGAAATCCCATGTTGTGGCATCATATTGACACCCACATGGATCATCAGCAAAAGTTGGAACCTTTAGATCCACCACACAGACCTCTACCACTTGAACTAACAAAGTAACTGATAGCAGTAGTAGGTTGTCATCTTCTGAGCAGAACAGCTCTAGGGGGACGAGACACATTTTGCCATTGAGTTTCACGTGTATTTGCTGACAACAGCAGAATGGGTAGATTTGGGAATTTGGAGTTCTATACTAGGCTCTGGTGGGGACAATGCTCTAGTGGGCAAAGACTCTTATTCATTCTCCCCTGCCCCAGCTTGATTTCTTTCTTTCCCTGTCCCCTCCAGCCCTGTCTCTTCCCCACCTCTTGCTCTTTGTTCCAGGCAAGACCAGTCACAGTCTCCATTCCTCAGGCTTCTGATCACAGTCTCCTTGCCCAGAAAATCCAAGCTTCCCTTTCTGGGCTTACTGTTCAAATCCCAATTTCTCCACCTCTCCAAACCCAGTCAGTCCCAGTTCCCCCCTCTCAGTATCCTTTTCTGACTGGTCTCTCTCCTCCACCCTCTCCTACTGGCTCCCAATCCCAGTCTCCTCATCCAGCCAATCCCAGTCTTCCCTGAGTCCTCATCTGATATCAGTTTCCTACCACAGCCAATCCTTCCTCCCTCCACCCAACCTCATTTCTCTCACTGGCACCATCCCAATCTCTCTCCCAACTCCTGGTCCCAGCATCTCCTCTTCCAGCTCCCAGTTCCAGCCTCCCCTCCTCCCAGTTCACAGTCTCCTTGCCCAGCCTGCCTGTTTCTCCCCCACACACATTCTCCAGTCCGAGTCTCACCAGACTCCTTGTTCTAATCTACTCCCTTCCATCTCCATTAGTCTGCCAGTAGAGAGGTAATTAAGAGAACAGAAGAGACAGCCTCCCTGCTCTCTCAGGTGAGCGTAAGACACCACCAATTTAATTGACGTAATATACCGTCTCTCCACACACAATACATCTTTTGAAAGCTTATTATGTCTACTTTAAGATGAGGTATGATGCAGAGCTGTCAAGTTGTGGTGTTACTATAGAAACAATGATAAACAATGACACCAACAACACGTTAAAGTGCCAATTTTAAAACATTTGCATTTGTTTGTTTGTTTAATGGCTCGTTGTATCATTTTAAGACATAACATTGTATTTCTTTGTTGTTCTGATGCTTTGAGGTCACAGTCTAATAATAAATGTGTACAGATGTCATTGAAATTAATAGCACTGTGACATTTGTGGTCAACATCATCGTCATCTTGCTCACCATTATGATCACTCTCAAGAATGCGTAGATTATCACAATCTTCATTGCCTTGGAATGTACACAGTTCTGTGCAGGGACGATTGTTCTGAATCCAGACACAGTGGATTGTGCAATGACCCCCTACTGGTACAGATCCAAATAAGGTCTTGTAGAAGCTCAGATGCCATTGGGTCCCTGAAGAATAAAAGTAGTTCATCATCTACCTTTTTCCATCCATGTTGCAATGGTGATCCAATATCTGGATTACATATGTGCAAAAACATCCAGGTCTTTGTTTGCCAAGATGCTCTTTTGACATGCTCTTCAAAACTGTCCTCACTTGGGAAGTCTGGCCAGTGACTTGTCCTTTTTCATGGCCAGATTGCACTTTAGGTCTCTGTGGCTTGTCCATCACTCTCCCCAAGTGTGGCAAGATCTCTGAAGCAATAAGCTACTTTTGTTTTGACAACATTAAACATTCCCCCCACCCCCACCATACCAAATAGGGATGGCACAGCGTCACATCCGGTTAATGCGTATACAGCAGGAGTGAGTGCATCACAAATTGCATGCACAGGTATGAAACAGTGGTTGTCAGTTGTGCTGGCAATGGTGCCTGTCTCAATCCACATGTTATCTGTGTATTCCCATTTCTGGAAAGTAATGAATAGCAAGGACCAAAACATCTGTATCAGGTGACCTAATTCCTATGGTTCCTTTGACACCAAGAAACCCAAAAGCCATATTGGCACATACAGCATGCAGAAACATTCTTGTGTCTGCTTCCTCTTGAATACCATACAAGTCTCAGGCTTCTTCAACACCTCTTCTGGTGTTGGACTTTGCTACTTCACCATCATAAAAGCCCCCAGCAAGAAGGAGTGTTTGTGTTGGGTAAGCTCCTACACTGAGGTGCATTTTGAACCATATATTCACAGAGGAACCATATATTCACAAGTGATTGCTTGTTGGATGCCATGGTTAGAAACTTTTTCCATGGAGGCACAGGGCATCCACCAATCACCTGGTATTTCTTACACCCATCCTTAGATCCTGTCCAGCACCAGCTTTCTGCAGTTTTCACAGAGTTATTGTTATATCTGCAAAAGACTGATTACAGAGTTAGCCTTGTCAAGTCCTTTTAGGATCTGCTTCGAGGATTCAACAGCCAATTCATTGAATGTGTGGAATTTGTCTGCAGCCTTCATTTGTATGACAGCCAGGGCCTCTCTGTTGTACACTGTTTCTTTGTTGCATACTCTTTGCTCAGGGATTCTTTCAGCTTGAGCTTCCAGCTGATGCCCTAATTCATCTTTGTCTGTTTTGCTCATTGTTCCATCAGCATGGAAGGAGGACATAGGCAGAGGTCCTGTTGGATTGGATGACTAAGGACAGTTGCTATTGAAACATCATCTCTGCATATTGCTAAGAACAGGGCTCTGTGGAAAACACTCTCTGGACTGATAGATGCTGTGATTGTCCCTCACTTGCTAGATTTAAATGTAGTGGTCTTGGCCATGTGAGCAAATGTTCTGATGTCAGATTTCTTGACTGGGCTGAAGAAGCTGTGTGTCCTGTCAGAATCAAGTGCACCTCTCATAAATCTCTCCATTTGCTCTTCACCAACATCTGCTATTTTCATTAGAGACCCTCGTACATCTGGTGTTACGTGAAGGCCAGTATATATGTTGATAAACACATCTGGATGTGATTTGGTGTCAAATGGGTTTGTCATATTGCTGATGACATGGGTGATAAGAGCTATAACATGCCCTTCATCCCTCTTCAGTATAGAGGCAAGGACTTGTTTGTGGACTTTGTCTTCACTATTTCTTGTTAGGCTACTTTTTTTCTCTCACAGCTTCATATTATGAATATGCAAAAACTATGTATTATCTCTAACACTAATACTGACATGCATAAGTGTCACTGTATTAAAAATCTAGTTTCTAGGATACTTCAAAGGCTAGTACAGCATGCACAGGCAATTACAAATTAAACCTTCAATCAGGCAAACTAGATGCTATTGTATGTACCAAAGATTACAAATGGAGAAGTATTATATAGTGAGGAGGGCTTTAAACTAGGTTCACTGGGGGAAGGAGACCAAAGCCCTGAGGTAAGTGGGGAAGTGGGATATCAGGAGGAAGCATGAGCAGGAGAGTGCAAGAGGGGAGCGCTCCTGCCTCATACTGAGAAAGCCGGATGATCAGCGATTATCTTAAGTGCCTATATACAAATGCAAGAAGCCTGGGAAACAAGCAGGGAGAACTGGAAGTCCTGGCATAGTCAAGGAATTACGATGTGATTGGAATAATAGAGACTTGGTGGGATAACTCACATGACTGGAGTACTGTCATGGATGGATAAAAACTGTTCAGGAAGGACAGGCAGAGCAGAAAAGATGAGGGAGTTGCATTGTATGTAAGAGAGCAGTATGACTGCTCAGAGCTCCGGTATGAAACTGCAGAAAAACCTGAGAGTCTCTGGATTAAGTTTAGAAGTGTGAGCAACAAGGGTGATGTCGTGGTGGAAGTCTGCTATAGACCACCGGACCAGGGGGATGAGGTGGACGGGGCTTTCTTCCGGCAACTAACAGAAGTTACTAGATCACAGGCCCTAGTTCTCATGGGAGACTTCAATCACCCTGATATCTGCTGGGAGAGCAATACAGCGGCGCATAGACAATCCAAGAAGATTTTGGAAAGTGTAGGGGACAATTTCCTGGTGCAAATGCTGGAGGAGCAACTAGGGGCAGAGCTCTTCTTGACCTGCTGCTCACGAACAGGGAAGAATTAGTAGGGAAAGCAAAAGTGGATGGGAACCTGGGAGGCAGTGACCATGAGATGGTCGACTTCAGGATCCTGACACAAGGAAGAAAAGAGAGCAGCAGAATATGGACCCTGGACTTCAGAAAAGCAGACTTTGACTCCCTCAGGGAACTGATGGGCAGGATCACCTGGGAGAATAACATGACGGGGAAAGGAGTCCAAGAGAGCTGGCTGTATTTTAAAGAATCCTTATTGAGGTTACAGGAACAAACCATCCTGATGTGTAGAAAGAATAGTAAATATGGCAGGCAACCAGCTTGACTTAACAGTGAAATCCTTGCTGATCTTAAACACAAAAAAAGAAGCTTACAAGAAGTGGAAGATTGGACAAATGACAAGGGAGGAGTATCAAAATATTGCTCAGGCATGCAGGAGTGAAATTAGGAATGTCAAATCACACTTGGAGTTGCAGCCAGCAAGAGATGTTAAGAGTAACTAGAAGTGTTTCTTCAGGTATGTTAGCAACAAGAAGAAAGTCAAGGAAAGTGTGCGCCCCTTACTGAATGAGGGAGGCAACCTAGTGACAAAGGATGTGGAAAAAACTAATGTACTCATTGCTTTTTTTGCCTCTGTCTTCACGAACAAGGTCAGCTCCCAGACTACTGCACTGGGCAGCACAGCATAAGGAGGAGGTGACCAGCCCTCTGTGGAGAAAGAAGTGGTTTGGGACTATTTAGAAAAGCTGGATGAGCACAAGTTCATGGGGCTGGATGCGTTGCATCCAAGAGTACTAAAGGAGTTGATGGATGTGATTGCAGAGCCATTGGCCATTATCTTTAAAAACTCATGGCGATCGGGGGAGGTCTTGGACAACTGGAAAAAGGCTAATGTAGTGCCCATCTTTAAAAAGGGAAGGAGGAGGATCCAGGGAACTACAGGCCAGTCAGCCTCACCTCGGTCCCTGGAAAAATCATGGAGCAGGTCCTCACGGAATCAATTCTGAAGCACTTAGAGGAGTGGAAAGTGATCAGGAACAGCCAGCATGGATTCACCAAGGGCAAGTCATGTCTGACTAATCTAATTGCCTTCTATGACGAGATAACTGGCTCTGTTGATGAGGGGAAAGTGGTGGACTTGTTATTCCTTGACTTTAGCAAAGCTTTTGACACGGTCTCCCACAGTATTCTTGCCAGCAAGTTAAAGAAGTATGGGATGGATGAATGGACTATAAGGTGGATAGAAAGCTGGCCAGATCGTTGGGCTCAATGGGTAGTGATCAATGGCTCCATGTCTAGTTGGCAGCCGGTATCAAGTGGAGTGCCCCAAGGGTCGGTCCTGGGGCCGGTTTTGTTCAATATCTTCATTAATGATCCGGTGGATGGCGTGGACTGCACCCTCAGCAAGTTTGCAGATGACACTAAACTGGGAGGAGTGGTAGATAAGCTGGAGGGTAGGGATAGGATAGGATACAGAGGGACCTAGACAAATTAGAGGATTGGGCCAAAAGAAATCTGATGAGGTTTAACAAGGACAAGTGCAGAGTCCTGCACTTAGGACGGAAGAATCCCGTGCACCGCTACAGACTAGGGACCGAATGGCTCGGCAGCAGTTCTGCAGAAAAGGACCTAGGGGTTACAGTGGATGAGAAGCTGGATATGAGTCAACAGTGTGCCCTTGTTGCCAAGAAGGCCAATGGCATTTTGGGATGTATAAGTAGGGGCATTGCCAGCAGATCGAGGAACGTGATCATTCCCCTCTATTCGACATTGGTGAGGCCTCATCTGGAGTACTGTGTCCAGTTTTGGGCCCCACACTAAAGAAGGATGTGAAAAAATTGGAAAGAATCCAGCGGAGGGCAACAAAAATGATTAGGGGACTGGAACACATGACTGATGAGGAGAGGCTGAGGGAACTAGGATTGTTTAGTCTGCGGAAGAGAAGAATGAGGGGGGATTTGATAGCTGTTTTTAACTACCTGAAAGAGGGTTCCAAAGAGGATGGATCTAGACTGTTCTCAGTGGTAGCAGATGACACAACAAGGAGTAATGGTCTCAAGTTGCAGTGGGGGAGGTTTAGGTTGGATATTAGGAAAACCTTTTTCACTAGGAGGGTGGTGAAGCACTGGAATGCGTTACCTAGGGAGGTGGTGGAATCTCCTTCCTTTGAGGGTTTTTAAGGTCAGGCTTGACGAAGCCCTGGCTGGGATGATTTAGTTGGGGACTGGTCCTGCTTTGAGCAGGGGGTTGGACTAGATGACTTCCTGAAATCCCTTCCAACCCTGACAGTCTATTATTAGGAATTCATGTACATTTATATCTACCCACTAGGCAGGGCAAACTGTGGGCATGCAATGGACTGCTACTGGTGCACAACCTTCAGTGTGAGACAGATCAGTCTGTCAGCAAAGTTCAATTGAAAATATAAAAAACTATAATCACTTGTGAGATACTTTGACAATTAAAAATATGCAAGTATTCGTATATTGCAAAATGTTGATATTTACCATTTTTGTCACATGCAAAACAGCTCCATCATTTCTGGAGAGGAAAAAAGCCCTGGCAAAACCAATAAAAATCTTTTTAATACATTGTCATTTGGTAGCTTTCACCAATAAACACCACATTACAGCGTTAATTTTAACTTAACCAGTAAAAACTGTAGTCATAGCCATGTTGCAGTGTTTCTGAAACTGCAAAAATGTGACACATTCTCATTTTGGGTATCATTGTTTCCCCTCACCTACAGGCTTACAGCACCACGTGATACCTTCACATCATACCTCATCTAAACCTACATTAAAATAAGCTTTCAAATGTGTATGATGTGAGTGTGTATATTAAACTCCAAAATTATGGCCCTTTCTGGAGAATTGCTGCATGCCTATCTGTTCCAGTGCCCAGCTGCACCACAGTCCAGAACAGCCATTACAGGCAATGTCCTTCTGAGCCTCCCATATCAAGGGCTGGAACGTGCTCAGTCACGCTATGGGGATGGCACAGATGCAGTATGGTCACTCTTAGAAGCTGTGACAAGCTGGAGCATGCTGAGTTGCTCTGTGGGGTTGGTGCATATGGAGTCTGGTCAGTACTAGGAGCTCTGAGAGGCTAAGCCTGCTTACTGAGGCCTCTTTAGTCCCCGTGCATCTGGCAAATGCCCCATGCTCAGTGAGAATGGTATCTTCAGAGAATTTCGGTACTAAAATCAAAGAAGTGTCTACTGAGCCTGCTCAAAGTTTGGGTGGAGGCACTGGGACAGCAGAAGGCACATCGCTGACATAAAGGCTACCCCTTGCCAAATTTCAAGTCCCTGCTCCAAAGCATGGGGATGCTGGAGCCGTTCAAAGAAAAGGTCAGCAGAATTTTGACACAGACAAAACATTTTTCTCTAGTGTCATTCTCTAAACAGTTAAACCATTTTGGCTGAAATTGTCACGAAAGAAGAAGAAAAATCAGCCTGAGACAGACACCCAGCATGGAAAATTTCAGCCAAAACAGTTAAAGTTTGGTAAAGTTATAATCAACTGAAAACAGGATCTTATACTGGGAAGTGTCTGGCAATCACAATAATAGGCAGTGCTACCAGCCTCACCTATAATTTGAGAGAGATCTGTGCAGACACTGTAGATATTGATCAGTTCCTACAGTACGACAGCGATGCCCCCATAGTGGCAAAAGCACAGGTAACAAGAAGCCTGTGGTCCAGAATAATAAGACTGTATCCCCTTTGTTGAAATCTCTCATTGGGTCAATTAGCCAAACTAAGTGGCTATCTGAAATGACACCTTGAAAAAGGAAGAACATTGAAACCATAACTACAGCAATCTCAGAACAGAGAAGCAAAAACCATAGTACATATCGAACATATTTTTACTTCCAACAGTTGTTGCTGTGGTTTCTCTTTTCTGGGAAGGTAACAGAAACTCTTCAAATGGGTCTGGCACAGTCTGAGTAATCAGCACTTAAAAACTGTTTAGATCTTTGTTAGATTTTGTGGGCCAAATCGTGAGCAGTACTAAGTAACTTCAGCTCTCACTGAAGCCAATAGGTATTTCAAGCTACTCAGCACCTCTCAAGATTTGGTCTCATTAAACAGATGAGAGCTGCATGCAGTGTTGTCATAGCTGCATTGGTCTTATGATATTAGAGAAGCAAGGTGGGTTTCTTGTCTCTCTCTATTGGACCGAGAGAGACAAGCTTTCAGGTTTACACAGAGCTCTTCCTAAGGTCTGGGAAAAATACTCAGGACATGTCTGCACTACAAAATTAAGTCAATTTAAGCTAAGTTGACATACAGCCACTGCAGTAATTAATTCAATTTTTAACATCCACACAATGCTCCTGTTGGCGGCGCGCATACTCACCAGCAGTGTTTGCACTGATTTAACTGACAATGTGGGGCACTGACAGCTGCAGCCCCACCACTCAGGCTCAGGCTCTCCTTCCCCGCACCGTTCAATCCCTCCCGGGAGGCAGCTGATCTCGGGCTCTCCTTTCCCCCACCCAATCCCTCATCAGGAGGTGGTGGTGGGACTCTGGCTGTCAGCCCCAGGTGGCAATTTAAGCAACACAGTGTCTACACAGATACTGCGTCGACCTAACTTCAGTTCTACAGCTCTCGCGGAGGTGGAGTTATTAAAGCAGTGTAGTGGATGACTTACATTGGTGGGAGTGACATTTTAGTATAGACGCTTACAGAGTTAGGTTGATGTAAGCTACCTTTGGCTCCACAAGTGAGGGATCCAGCAGTAGAAGTGCAGTTTGCCCATCACAGCTCTTTGGATGCATGCCTTCAGGAGGGACACAAACCATAATGGTGCATTACCCTGGATCTCTGCCATCTCTCAGGTAACACAACCGTGTCTCCTGGTTGACAGTGTCAAATGCTGCAGATAGATCCGGGAGAATGGGAATGGATGTTTGCCTTCTATCCATTCACAAGAGGAGATCATCCATCAGTGCCACTAAAGCAATTTCCATCCCATATCCTGGACTGAATCCAGATTATGCTGGGTCTAGGATATTCACTTGAATTAGATGATTGTGTAGTTGACCTTTGTCCACATGCTTTATGAGCTTGCTTACGAAGGGATGGTTTGATAATGGGTAGTAATTGACTAGAACCTATGTATCAAGGGTAGATTTTTTTCTGTTGGTCAGACTACTGTGTTCGAAGGAGAAAGGAGAGATTCCTTCCCTAAGTTAGGTATTGGCTGTTGAGGTCAAGAGTGGCACGAGTTGCTCTGGAATCTCATCATACAGGGAAATCCTGAGTTGGATTCACAGATCTTGGTCGTGATTCTTTGGGGTGTCCAGTACTTCTTGAGGAGCGAATGTGTGTAGGCAGGCTGTTTGTCAGGCAGAACAGAGTTATGCTGTTTGAGACACCTTCCTGAATGTACTAGATCTTTTCAGCAAAGTAGGATGATAGTCTTCTCAGGGGTTGGTGCTGAGTTCTGTTGTGGGTTGTAGGCACTCAGGATCAATTAATCCCCTGCACAGCTCCTTAGGGCAGAATTTGACAGCTACACTAGAGGCTCAGAAGTTCTTTGTTATGTGTCCGTTTCAGCCTTTTGATTACATCATCCTGCTCAGTTTTCTGACACATTGTCAATGAAGAGAGAGGGTCAGAAACTCAAGGTTTGTGTGTGTGATGGGGAGTGGCTGTCTAGGTGCCAGCACATTCATGGTTGAAGCAAGGGTACAATAATAAGGGTTCACCAGATACTTGACTCTGTTCTGTGCACGAAGCATTGCTGTCCTTTGGCATGCTTTGGAATTTGATGGAGTGTATGAGCCTTTGTGGTTAAATAAGGGTTGTAGGTTTTGTAGCCTCTCACAGCTCTGCCCACCGCCTTAATTTGGTGATGGCCTGTCCAGGACAGTGGCTGGGTCGTGATGTCCTCTAGCCTAAGCCAAATATCAGGTCCAGGGTGTGACCAGATGAGTGGGTTAAACCAGAGGTGACCTGTAACACTCCTAGGGAGGCAAGTAAGGAGATTAGTTTGGGGACTTATATATCTGTGTGGCCTTTTCATCCTGGGAGATTTCAACACAACGAGTCTGGGGTATTCCACCGATACTGCCAACAGGGTATCAGTGTTGTATAGATTTACATGGAATATGTGGGCTAAAGGTGTTCACATAACTCAGTTACCATCTAACATTAAACATTGTTAAACAAGGTCATGGGTTTGGTATACGTGCATGTAAGGCTGCTTCGTACTATGGCAAACAGACTATTAAATATCTTTTAAAATATTTTATTAAAGATACAGAAAAGAAGGGAAACCAGTTAAAGCATTTGAAATGTAAAGTATTAAGTAAGGCTTTCGTTTTAATAACATCCATTGTTGCCTTTCCTTTTAGCTGGAGAGAGTTTTAAAAGGAAAATGCCCCTTGTTTGACAGTCTCTCAGGTCAGGGCTTCTTAACCTTTTTCTTTCTGAGGCCCCCCCAACATACTATAAGAATTCCAGAGGGGTAGGGGATAGGGATCTTGGCTTCAGCCACCGAGTGTGAGGGGCGGGGGAAAAGCTCAGGGCTTAAGCTCCAGTGAGGGGCACTGGGGCTTGAGGCTTTAGCTCTGGGGGGAGCACCGGAGCTCAGGGCTCCCTGTGGTTCTGCTCCCAGAGCCTGGTGGGGGCTCCAGTGCTCCACTCCCAGTTTTCTGTACTGAAACCAGCTTGAAGCCACAAACCCCTGGTAGAGAACCACTGTCTTTGATGGTATTCACGATGGTGATACTGGTCCTTTTGCAGAAAAGAGAAGCTAGTTAGATGAGCTGGAGCTGTTGCTGCTGTTAAAGTCTGGTTTTATTTTATCCCAGATGGTAGTCGGGATTTAGCTGGAGCAAGTAAAGGGTGGTGTTAGCTGGTTCCCTCTCTTTGGCTGGTCTGGTAAGGACATCTCTCAGGTCAGGGTGACAAAGGTCTGGGGTCCCAGGAAATGGCCAGGCGAGCAGCCATGATGTTGAAGCTCACTTCAGCAGCTTTCATCTGTTTTTCCCTATTTTTTCCTCTCTTTCTTTAATTAGCCACAATGGGAGTGATGGATGGAATTCCCCATCCCCTCATTATTTAGTTTACTAATTAGGCTTAACATTTAACACACTAATTTATTAATTTTTGGTTTTATATATTCTGTTTTTAGTATTATATATAGTTCTGGAATTATATTAACGTGGACTTTTTATTTGTTTGGACAAATGTAGTGTCTCTGGTTTTTTCACCTGTTTGTAACATTCATTATAAAAAACAACTTGACCTATTCTCCATTAACATTGGTTATTATAGATTATTGTATTATTTTATAAACTTTTACATACTTGTTACAACTGATTTTACGATTTGGTAAATTTGCCAGCGCAACTGTTACTTTATGAACCCTATTGCAGCCTGTAAATGAGCATAAAACATGTTATCCTTGACATAAATTAAATAAATATGTAAAGTTTTATTATGTTTTACTGCAATCTAGATTATTGGTTAATGAGCTGGGATTCACTAAATTAAAAGGAAAAGACTAGGGCTGTCAATTAATCACAGTTAACTCACGCAATTAACTCAAAAAAATTAATCATGATTAAAAAAATTAATCGCGACTAATTGCACTTATAACAATAGAATACCAATTGCAATTTATTAAATATTTTTGGATGTTTTTCAACATTTTCAATATTGATTTCAATTACAACACAGAATTCAAAGTGCACAGTGCTCACTTTATATTATTATTTTTGATTACAAATATATGTACTGTAAAAATGATAAGCAAAAGAAATAGTATTTTTCAATCACCTCCTTCAAGTACTGAAGTGCAATCTCTTTATTGTGAAAGTGTAACTTACAAATGCAGATTTTTTTGGTTACATAACTGCACTCAAAAACAAAACAGTGTAAAACTTTAGAGCCTACAAGTCCACTCCGTCCTACTTCTTATTCTGCCAATTGCTAAGACAAACAAGTTTGTTTACATTGACGGGAGATACTGATGCCTGCTTCTTTACAATGTCACCTGAAAGTGAGAACAGGCTTTCGCACGGCACTTTTGTAGCCAGCATTTCAAGGAATTTACATGCCAGATATGCTAACCATTCGTATGCCACTTCATGCTTCGGCCACCATTCCAGAGGACATGCTTCCATGCTGATGATGATCATTAAAAAAATAATGCATCAATTAAATTTGTGACTGTACTCCTTGGGGGGAGAACTCTTTGTCTCCTGCTCTGTTGTACCCACATTCTGCAATATATTTCATGTTATAGCAGTCTCGGGTGTTGACCCAGCATATGTTTGTTTTAAGAACGCTTTCACGGCAGATTTGACAAAACGCAAAGAAGGTACCGATGTGATATTTCTAAAAATAGCTACAGCACTCGACCCAAGGTTTAAGGATCTGAAGTGCCGTCCAGAATCTGAGAGGGATGAGGTGTGGAGCACGCTTTTAGAAGTCTTAAAAGAGCAACACTCTGATGCAGAAACTTTAGAACCCAACCACTAAAAAAGAAAATCAACCTTCTGCTGGTGTCATCTAACTCAGATGATGAAAACAAACGTGTCAGTCCACACTGCTTTGGATCGTTATCAAGTAGAACCCGTCATCAGCATGGATGCATGTCCTCTGGAATGGTGGTTGAAGCATGAAGGGACATATGAATCTTTAGTGCATCTGGCACGTAAATATCTTGCAACGCTAGCTACAATAGTGCCATGCGAATGCCTGTTCTCACTTTCAGGTGACATTATAAACAGTGCTGCCTGCTTCTTATCTCCTGCAAATTGTAACCAACCTTGTTTGTCTGACTGATTGGCTGACCACGAAGTAGGACTGAATGGACTTGTAGGCTCTAAAGTTTTAACATTGTTTTATTTTTATGTACATAATTCTACATTTGTAAGTTCAACTTCCATGATAAAGAGATTGCACTACAGTACTTATATTAGATGAATTGAAAATTATATTTTTTTGATTTTTACAGTGCAAATATTTGTAATAAAAATAAATATCAAGTAAGCTCTGTACACTGTGTATTGTGTTGTAACATATATTGTGTTGTAACTGAAATTAATATATTTGAAAATGTAGTAAACATCCAAAAATATTTAA